>NW_028277757.1:965457-1287277 GCF_059751315.1 Micrasema longulum
CACAAATTTTACTTATGTATATACCTAGTCCCAAGTGACGGCTTTTGACGGCGAAGACCTATATTTAGATTTTATAAAATTCATAGTAGAATACGCACTTTCACAAAGATATGTACTGCTCATCAGCGACCCCATTTTTAAGCAAGAAGCCGTTAGTCTGGAGAAACAAATATACAGTTCGGGAATACCTCTAATGATACTGACAGAAAACTTGTTGCCATATGAATAAATATTCCATTGATTTATTTGGGATGCCATAAAAATAAAATAATGTTCTACGAAATAAATTTTGGAATTTTTCGTAATAGCGGGAGATCAAAAACGTCGCGGGCCGTGCTTTGGACAGCCCTGATTTAACATAACACCTGTCTTACGTATAGCGCAATTGATTCAAGAAAAAAAAAAGGATATGCACATTTTGCATTTAAAAAAACTGAAATCGACACGCCTTCAAAATTCACTTCGTGGCGCATCAGTATTCAACATTTTTACCGTCGATATAATACATTTAAAAAACTAATAAACTTAAAGGTATTTCACGTTAAAATTACAGTATTTTTCAAAATTCATTTATTAATAAACAATCTAGTTTACGTCTCAATCACTAATTTGACCATTTTCCCCCATTTCGGAAATAATCGATCTATTTTTAGAATATCAATAAGTAATGATTAATCTTTATTAGGTACTGAGTGACCACATAATTGCAGTGTAGAGGGGATATTTGTTTTAAAATATTTTGGTCTACGGTAGAAAAAATATATCCTAATAATATCTGTACCTCAGAGGCAGACGGATGCAAATCCATAATTTGATAAAATGACATTTCGAATTTCGTATCCAGTTCATGATCATGTCCATTGATTTTGAAGAAATGTAAGTCTTATAAAGAAAGAACCAATGTTTTAAGATACCTAAAATACAAATTAATGCTTTAGATTATTAGAAATCACTTAGAGGAAGCAGATTCTTTAGGCTTTTGTTTGCATCCGTCTGCCTCTGAGGTACAGATACATATATATCGTAATGTTATTGTTTTTATTTAAAATTTGTGCAATGAGGATAAACGTCAAATCACTTTTACTAACACGTAAAAATTTCAGAAACACGGCAGGTATAAACTAAGTTGTTTTATTTATTTTAATACATTTATTACATACCTAATTTAGATTTGCAGAATTCTGACAATTTATGAGTGACATACATATTTGTAAAAAGTAAAACTTTTCACATATTTTTCCTACAGGTTTAAAATAAACAAAGTAATTTCGCCACTAGCCATTTGATTTGTGATTTGTACTTGGACTGAAATTTGCACGCAGACCGTGACCGCGTAACGTATAGGGAGGATCGAGTCTGGCCAACCCAGCCCGCGGCATTCATCTTCTGGCAAATTTTGACCGGCCGTTAACTCGATATTAACTTTGAAGGTTTAGTGCCCGTTTGTGGTTAAACGTAATCTGCATGAATAAATAAGTGCGCTCAGCCCTCGAGGGTAGTTCCGGTGTAAAAGGGGTCGATGGCACCAGCTGCACTACCAGTCCTATATAGCACCCAGATACCCAGTCCCAGTGCAGGGACCTGAATAGTAAACAATCATGATTCTAGAAGGATATTATTATATCCTTAGGAATAAATCGAACTCGTATGGTCGAATAAGGGCTAGTTGCATCAAAAAAGGTAAATAATCGTTGCGTTTTGGGAAAAACTAAATGGGCGACACAAAAAAGTAAGATAAAAAAAAAAACAATTTTTAAATATTTTTTTAGAACCCAATCGACAGGCTAATGAAAGCCCTTATGGATTGGTATTCTAACGAAAACGCAACAATTATCGAACTTGAAAATATTATTTTTTTAGGGGCCCTTGGCAATGCACCAAAAGGTAGTAAACGCGCAAAGCCAGTTTTAATAACGTACATAATATTGAGTTATTTAGTTTATCCGATATAAACTTACTAATACAAACGAGAGCTTACATGTTTTTATTTATATCTTAATGAGTTTATAAAATGTAATTAGAAAATACACAACCAACTCCTTTAATAATAGAGGTATTTTTATTTGCATTGTAGAAAATAAAACATCATAAATCGTAAGTACTCGTATTATGTGGTTTGTAATGATACTAATAATAACTCACGACTAGTTAGCACAAGAGTCACCGAGTGCTCGTTCGTATGTTGCGAAAACGAGAGCGAAATACGATTTTGATTGCGTTAGAGAGAAAGATGTATGGAATGCGAATAAATTTACGTAACGAAGGCATGACATGCTAAGGGATCTGACTTCGATCGTATCCCATACCTATATCTTGTGCTAATTACTCGTCGGCCTCGTGGTGTAGTGGTCAGCGCATTTGCCTACCATGCAAGAGGTCTCGGGTTCGATTCCCAAAATGGTTGATATGAAATATTTATTTAGAAAGGTGTTTCAGTCCCCGGACTGACACGTGAAACGCAAGACTGATCATATTACCTTCATGCAACAAAACTGATCAAGATACGCTGCCATTTCTGTACCAGTGCAGTGCCCTATGTCCCATTAAGTGCGGAAAGGGAATGATGAAAAATGATGAATTATTCAGTAGTATATAGTATATACCTACTTACTCCTAACATTCGGTTGTATTTGAGGAGTACGTTTTATTTGTCACTTTAATCACGTTCCGTAAATAAGGTCCCACACTATCGTATAAGGTGCTAATTTAATTTACGTATAAATATTTAAATTATTCGTGAAGTGGAGAATAACAAAGTTATGAATTTAAGATATTTTTTTTTTGAGAAATTTCAGTTCAATCCGGTGGATGGGAATAAAATGAAAAATATTGTTTATAAAATGTAAAAGGCATTTATTCGTATTCGTTTGTATAAGGAACATTAAGTAAAAACAATGTCCCAAGTTTTTCCAATGTCCCACATACATACATACTGTATCAATTCTATAATATCGATGGCAATCACTATTAGTTAAAATAGTTTTTTGGTGTATTTGGACAGATAAAAATAACTTTGCTTTTATACATTCATTTTTTTACTTATAATAGTTCTGCAAGAAGCTTTATTGTATATTTAAAAACAATCGTTTGATCGGTGCGTAGTATTCAGAATGCAAAAGGACAAAAAAAACACGCAATACAGATTTTATCATTTGTATAATACGCTGTGCTAAATATTCCGAGCTAAAAAGTGTCTAATGAGATTTTAAAAGGGAAGCTTTCAAGAATCAATTCGTATTTTTAAAAAAAACTAGAAAGAACCAGTTAACCGTAGAATACCATGAAAACTACTTTTGTACTGATCATAACTGGTAGTATATAAATTATGTAGAATTTAGAAATAAAATGTCCCGGTTGTGGTCCCGTGGCTGGTGTTGCGGGCTCACGGATCAGAGGTCCGAGGTTTTTTTTTTTAAAGGAATAACCCGCTAAGCCTCTTTTCTAGAGGCATGTCAGCAGGTGGGAAAGAAAGGATACGGAAGGAAGGTATGAATAATATACAACACCCAGACCAATTGAGAGAAATCATTGTTGGATTTTTTTTCTTGCAACTGGCGGGAATCAAACCCGCGACGCCAGTTTCACAGCTGGTCGTTTAACCAACTGCGCTACGGCGCCTGTTCAAACCCCACTCTACCCCAACTATCCATTTACCAATAGTGAGTTATTTACAACTCGTTGAAAATAGTCACTAAAATTTAAGTATTTGGGTATTTGATAAAAAAGATCACGATTAAAAAGTTTTAAAATCCTGAGAATAAAACAAAGAGGAACGATGAATAAGTATCATTTATTATCCGGGTAGAAATTATAGAAGGTTGCGCATGTTACACTCGTCAACACATTTTTTGGCACATAGTTGATTCCGATATAAAATTTTGCACTGATAAATCATAAAATTCTTAAAGAAATATAAAAAAATAATTTTAAAAAAGCGAAGACTTTCTCAGCATTGTATTCGAAATGCTTATGGCCTACAAGGATATGGCAAGCAATATGTCTTTGAATATCCACATTCTACACTCATCTTGATTCCTTCCCGGAAAATTAGGGGGATGTCAGCGACAAACACTGAGAGCGCTTTCATCAGAATATTGCGGTAATGGAGAAGCGATACTAAAGAAAATGGAGACTATCTTTGCCGACTATTGTTGGATGCTGCAGATGGATTCGCAATAAGCGTAAATCAGCAGCAAAACAGATAAAATTACCTTTATTTGTATACTTTCATAATCAATTACTTGTGATACTACAAAAGAATTGCGTTATAAAGCTGAAAATAATTTTTTTAAATCTGACCTCTTTCACAAAAAATTCATTAATTTTGTGGTAAATATAGTACACACTTCCCGAAAAACGCATTTCAACGCGTTCCAATTCATGGAGGTACTTGACATTAGACATTTATTTAAACTTAAAGAGTCATTGACACATTTCTGGTCATGCAGCTACAAGAGTATATTCCTGCAGAATGAATGCGTGCGCGTACGAGGTTTTCCTGTAATTAAAATTATTTTATTCCAAAAACACGTAAGACGTTTTGCTCAGAGGAATTTATCTTTTGTGGCCCCAAAAGTGTTCAATGTCCTGGATAAACCTATTAAGTTCTCCAAAACGAAAGCCATTTTCAGGAGGAGTGTACAAGTCTGGATTTTGTCTAAGGGAAGAGACCATTGCAGGAGATTGCTGCGAGATATCGCATAGATTTATATACTATTAAGCGTGCTGTCTAGATGCCCTTTGAAATATATGTACCTATGTTTATGTAATTATATTTAATTTTTATTTTTGCTATTATTAAATTTTGTAACGGCTTCCACTTTTCATTATGTTGTATCCTAACTCAACACAGGGCCCTTGGCCTCATAGATTTTGGAATACGTTATTTTTGTATTTTAAAAAATAATATGTGTGCATTTGTATGAATAAATAAATACTAAAGGGACAACACATTCGTCAACATTTCGTCGCTTTAGTTCCTTTTTGTCTAACAGAGCATTTTTAACAAAATTGAGTTAAGTTTACAGGAGTTCTGAGAAAGCCTTAATTTATTATATTCTAATGAGAGGTGTTATTAAAGGAGTTTTCTCTTAAGTCGTGGTCATTATTTGTGTCTATTTCGTAAAAAAAAAAACTTAATAGTTCCGTTTCTGCAGATTTGTGTAATGGTCTGTTGGATAAGAACGAACTGAAGCGACGATTTATCAACCAGTGTTATTGTTCACTATGTCGCAGTAAATAGGATAAAGAAAACATCGGTCGATTGGTTGATTTGACAATTTCAAACGCGCTTATAAATCGCAGTGGTGAAACCTTATCTTCTATGGAGTATCGTGTATTCAGTAACCGCAACGTGATCGCAACCCGCTTCATCAGCCCTCCTAGGAGCGCAGTAACCGGTATCGCACCGTCCACTGCCCGAGGTTAGTACGTAGACGTGACATCAGCTCAATTAACGCGAGCGCTTAAAATATAGTGCGAAGAAGTCTTATATTTATTAATGAATCGAACAAACTATTACAGAAAAACCTTCGCAGGTGATAGATATGTATAAATTTTGTTTAGAAAACATAGTTATTTATTTATTTTACAGAAACATACAGTCAACAATGATTAAATAACATAATAAAGATAAGGTTTAAAAAGACAGACTAGCGAAGTTTCTAAATAAAAATCATCCTTATTAACATATCACAACAGAGATGAAGAACATTTAAGAGGGGGTAATATAGAAGTCTAGGCATCTACAGGGCTTATGACCTGTCAATGAATCTCACCTGCATAAATAAAGGTTTCAGCTCTTAAACTTCACAAACATCAACAGATGAAAGAATTGAAGGAATTTAGATGTTCAAATATAGGCAGAATGGTAAATGTTACACAGTGTGTAAAGTGGCCACTTAAACCAGCCATTTTTTTTTTTTTTTAAAAAAAGAAATATTTGCGTTCTTATGATTTACCCAAATATTTAATTTTGAGGGCCATTTTCAACGAGTTGTAAATAACTCACTATTAGAAAATGGAATCAAGTTGGGGTAGAGTGGGATTCGAACCACGGACCTTTGGTCCGTGAGTCCGAGACACTAGCCACGGGACCACAACCCGATCGCATCGCGTCTAGGCATCTACAGGGCTTATGACATTGACAGGTCATAAGCCCTGTAGATGCCTAGACTTCTATATTACCTTCTCTTAAATGTTCTTAATCTCTGTTGTAATTTGTTAATATAAACAGCTCCCCAGGGAGTTGAATCCAGTCCATGTCTACAAAAATTTGGACAAACTCAAAATATTGTTCATACATATTATGTTGAAAGAGAGATGGTGATTTGGTACATTTTTACTTCTCCGCGCTGTATCTGATGCGAGAGGAGACGTTTCTTTCTAGAAAGTTAACAATCTATCCAAAAGTTATCATTAATTACACTAGCTTAAATATTAATGAACTTATTATGGCTTTTTAAGGCTATGGCCGAGTCAAGCCATAATAATTAACAATAAAAATACATAGTAAAATTAATTAGATTAAATTATAATGACATGTGATGCAATAGAAAAACAATCTTGAAAAAAGGTATAAGTAATAAATAATAAAATTCCAAAGAATACATTGCAAATAAGATATTCAGAAATATTAAAAAAAAAAATTATACAAATTAAGATTCCCACATAATCAAATATACAAAATAATGGTATCATTGAAATAAAAAATAAAATTAGTAAAATATAGTAGTATAAAAAAAAATACTAAATGTAAATTATATTTGAGTAGGTGGATGAAAAAGCAAATATATCTAGAAGAAACGTTAAAGAAATTACAATATTGCAAGTAAAATAATTTAATTAGGCGATAACTTACATTTTCATATAAGTCATAAATTAAAATACTTGGTACACTTCCACTAATTTTAATCAATAGCTTATATAAAAATATAAGTTATTGACTAATTAAAATGGAATTCCATTAAGAATTGTCAATGAATACTTAATACTAATTAGATTTAACAAATTTTATAATTTCTTCTCGTAACCGGAACAATCCTTTTTCATTTTTAGGGAGAGAGAGCTTATGCTTGTAAGTATTTATTATCTAACCTACTATTAGAATTTATAATAATTGCAAAAAAACAGAATAGTTTATGCCGTTAAAACATGTGTTAGCTTTTCTATAAGGAATCATACAATTACATTTTAGTTGTACCCAGAGTACCAAGTACCTAAATACGAAGTACCCACATAATAATAATAAAAAGTGTATCATGGAAATAAAAAAAACTGATTAATTATTTCTCGTATAAATCTAAATATAAGTAGGTTTTTCTTTTTGGACATTATAAATGATTACTTATTTTGCTTTTATTTTTGATAATGTTTTCGGATATCGTTGAAAATTCAGTCGCCGCGGAGTTAATAGTTACGAATAAATCTTGTAAAATGAATGAATAGACATCCTGAATACTAACGACAATAATAAATCCGTGACATGGAAGGTCGCGGGAGGGGAGCGCTCCAGAGGGGCGGGAACGCGGACAGGGGACAGGGGACACGAGTGATAGGGGGCGGGGAGTTCGCAGCGACTAGGGACCGGAACACGAAATTTAGTCGCGAGGTTATTGAACCAAGTGCATTCCCATTCCCCCTAACTCTCCCCGACTCCAAGGTAAAGGCGGAACTCTTGTTGACAGTTTTACTGCTACACTCTACAGCTACAACAGTCTACCGGTGCCGAGCACTGCACGCTGGACGCTGGCGCTGAACGCCGCGCTGAAGGCTGAACACGAGCGTCGGCCTGGCAGTGGCGCTGGTGCCGATAGCCGATAGGGGGGGATGTTAGGAATGTGTGAGGAGTATGTACTCCGGCACTCCGAGTACTCGGGCTGAGGCCGGAACAGGAGTCAGCGAGAAATTCTTATAGGTCCGTAAAATTGAACATATTAACAATATTTTGAGTTTGTCCAAATTTTTGTAGACAAGGACTGGATCAACTCCCTGGGGAGCTGTTAACATGAAAAATCTACAAAAATTTGGACAAACTCAAAATATTGTTCATTAATCCACCTGGTCTATGAAGAAGTATAGAAATTGAAAAAATAACATTTTCAGGCGTTGCCTAGTATGTAGGTGAAATAATTAAACTACACGAATCTCACCCGCATAAATAAAGGTTTCAGCTCTTTAACTTTCACAAATATCAACAGATAAAAGAATTGAAGGAATATAGATGTTCAAATAGGGGCAGAATGGTGAATGTTACACAGTGTGTAAAGTGGCTACTTAAACCAGCCAATGACAGGTCATAAGCCATGTAGATGCCTAGTCTTCTATATTACCTTCTCTGAAATGTTCTTCATATCTGTTGTAATATGTTAATTAAACAAATTATGTGGATACAATATATAACATGAAAAATTCAGGTACTGTTTATGTACTTTTATTTAATATTGTACAAAAGCAGTCGGCGTCGGCGACGTGTCAACAACATTGTCGATTTTCTTCCTAAACTAACCAGATCAACATTACTCTCCTTTCCGCACCTAATGGTGCATAAGGCGCTGCATTGGTGCACCAATCGCAGCTGATCTTAATCATTTTTTGTTACATAAAGGTAAGATGATCAGTCTTACGCTTCAAGTGCTAGTCCAGGGACTATGGAATATTAGAGTAAAAACATAATTTTAAAATTAATGTGTAACTCTATCCGTGCCGGGAATCAAATTCGAGACCTCGTGCATGGCAAGTTAATGCGCTAAACACTACACCATGAGGCCGACACAGTTTATAATAAAATTAAGTACTACGTATGTAAGTATTTTTGACAAAATTGTTTTAAATTCCCGAATGGCATTCCACGACGATAACATGTAATATTCTGAAGAGAGGTAATAAAAGTGAATTATACATAATAAACAACGATGCGTGTAAATCGATTGATAAAACATTTGATAACCCTCGTGGGATAATTCACCTGAAAATATACATAAAAAAGGAGTAGGTACGAAAAAATTCATTGAAAATATTTGCTTGTCGTTTTTACGTAATCAGATCTGGGGTGGTATTCTGGATCTTCTCTACCCCCTAGAGAGTGATTAATTTGAAGATTTTTATGTTATTATTTGCTGCATATAATAGCCACACTGATGATTAAACGTCAAACAAATACGAACACGTCCAACTAAATATGAAACTTTTCATTCAGACCATTATTGCGACCTTAAGCATTACCCAAAATACTTAATTAGGTTGAATTGACCAAACCGTATTAGTTTTTTTACGTTTTTGAAGCAGTTTTATGCACCATTTGACGTTTAATCATCAGTGTGGCCATTAGATGAAGCAAATAAAAAAATGAAATCTTCAAATTAATCACTTTCTAGGAGGTAGAGATAATCCAGAAAACGACCCCTGGTACTTAAGATTTTTGTCTTGTTTACTAACTAATGTGGCTTACTAAAAGACTGAGTCGTGGTTTCGTGGTAGTATTGTGGACTTGCGGATCAAAGGTCCGAGGTTCAAATCTCACTCTACGACAGCAAAACGGATGTGATTAACCTTTTTCCTAATTAAATATGGTACGCGTGGCGAAAGACACAAATAATTAATATTTGTTCACATGTTGTGTGTTTCCTTTTAATGAAAAATAAAAATACTCGTGTAGAAACATGTACGTGGATACACGGGGGCTAGCACTGGTAAAGCCGATTGTTATTTTTAAATATTATTTAGAAGTGTGCTTGTCAATTTAATTGATGGATGCATCGAGAAAATAGGAAACTGGATGGCTGAAAACAAGCTAATATTAAACCCATCAAAAACTGAACAACTGTGGGTGGCTTCAGCCAGACGACAGAATTTGATCCAGGATACGGCTCTACCCAATGTAGGGAGTACCGCTTTACCCACCGTTAAACTACTGGGAGTTTTACTCAATTCTGACCTATCTCTTGACGCTCAAATTAGTAGAACGATAAGTTCATGCTTCTACCAGCTGAGACAAATTAAATGCATACGCAAAAATTTGCCGGTTGATGCCGCCCGTCAATTAATAAATGCGTTTGTAGTGTCTAGAGTCGATTATTGTAATGGTATCTATGCAGGTCTACCAATGAACAAAATGACTCGCCTACAATCTGTATTGAATGCCGCAGCGAGACTTATTTTCGGAATCTCTAAGTTCAGTCATATCACTCCACTACTTCGGGAACTACACTGGCTACGTTTTCCACAGAGGGTCGAATACAAACTCTGTTGGCTTATGTATAAGTCACTGCACAACTCTGCTCCGGAATATCTAAGGGAACTATGCATTCCAGATGAACTAGCTGACAGGCGTCTCACGCTTAGATCAGCTACGTCTACGGCGAGAGGAAAAGTTATTGTACCTCTACGCAAACAGCGCACTAAATTTAGTGAACGCGCATTTGCGGTCGCAGGCCCTATGGCATGGAATGCTCTCCCTGCAGAGGTTCGAAACTGTGAAAGTGAAGTGATGTTTCGGAAAAAACTTAAAACCCACTTGTTCTCTAAATCATTGGAATAAATCCGTAAAATGTGACAGCAAAATAAATTATTTTAATTAAATTACAAATTTAAAAGAATCACTATGTAAAGCGCCTTTGAGGTATTTTGTTACGAAAATGGCGCTATATAAGTTATCCATAATAATATGGTTTAATTGTTGTCTCATTAGGCATTAACCGCATGGGTTTAAACTCCGGGAAATACGGTTGAACTTACTACGCCTAATCTCATCTTCCTGTTGCCATAGTAGAAACAACGACCAGAGTCGCCTGGTTCTATATATAATATTTGAAGCACTAACTTTGTGGTTATTCATTATATTATACCGGGTGTTCTTTAAACCTTGTCACATCCGAAACCACGATGATCAGTATGAGCAAGAAGACATATTGGCACATTAAAATTAATTGTTTAGAACGATAAAAAATTAAAGAAATAAAATATAGAAAAAAAAACAAATGGTTGCTTACTTCTGCAGGGGAGAAACGAAGAGGGGGGAGTCTGAACCGCATGGCCGCGCTCCCTTCGCTTCTGCCCTGCAGAAGTAAGCAACCATTTGTTTTTTTTTTTCTATATTGTATTTTTTAAGATTTTAGTCGTTCTAAAAAAATATTTTAATGTGCCGAAATTTCTTCTTTCTCATACTGATCATCGTGGTTTCGGATGTGACAGGGTTTAAAGAACACCCTGTACAATTAAATAAAAACTATTTGTTTTAAACTACTTAATATTGATTTAACTACCGACCGGTTTCGAAGCTACACAAGCTTCCTTATCAAGAGCTAACCAATCTTTATTAGGAAGCTAGTGTATCTCTGAAACCTGTCGTTAATCAAATAAATATTTAGTCGTTAGAAACAAAGTGTTTTGTTTTAGTAAATAACCTGAGTAGGTGCGAGTCAACATATTTTTAGAAAAGTAACCCATTCAAATCTTTGATAATTTTTGCTTCAGCGTGGCTAACATTTTTTTTCATATAAATAGGGTTATTAAACATTCGAACGCACTGTACATAATACATGTACGGCCCATTTTACACCATGGCAAAAATACACGCGGCACTATAATATGTGTTGGATATTTTTTTGTATTAAAAATATTTTCTTATTATATTTATTTAAAGCCAGGCAAACGAAATATTCATTACACAATGAGGCGGACTAATATGCTTTTAATTACCTTTTGTAGGATTTAAACCCAAGAATAGCCGCTAAATAAATTTCAAATATATGCAAAATAATATAATAAATCAATCCATCCTAATTTTATCGTGCCGTGTGGATTTAGACGATACGTGTGAAATGGGCATAATTCTACTAAATTATTATATCTCTTCTTTAATAGTTTTGTTGCATAAATGTGTATTTAAAGAAGTAAGATCCTTTCAAGTATTCGAAACATTTTTCTTCCGATATTGTTATTTTATAATAAAAAGGAACAATGTAGAAAACTAATCGAAGAATAAATAATTATTATCAAGTTGTAAAAAGTTCTTGATAAAATAAGATAAGTTATTTTTTTGTTTTGTACATCATTTTATGAAAATGACCTAAATTATATTGTTATGGTATTTGTTACAATCAATATAGTGTAAAGTTTCCGCAAACCAAGTTTTGTAAAATATTCGTTGAAAATAAACGTAAAAATAGCATTCTTCAATAAAAAATTATAAAAGCGCCATCTATGAATAATTACTTTCATATTTTCGTTTAGAATCACCTTAAAGCCACCAGACCTATTAAAATCCTTTCAGATATATGAAAATGTATCTGAAAGATAAAGTTACCAATGGGATTTACAAAAAAATATGAAGGAATTGTGGCGGCCGTTAATAATTATAAATATGCATTTATATTTGTTATTATAGTATTTTTCAAATATTTATTTTTTCAATATGTAACAAATTATTTAATTGAATAACAAGAGAACTGAGCTGAAACTAGTTTGCTTTTTTTTTTAAAAGTACAGTGCGTTCGAATGTTTTATAAGTCTACGTTCTTGAAGTAAGCACCAGGCGCATTCCGCCTATACATATCTACTGTGAACACGGCGCATCTCTCGAATATTTAAAAATAATAACACGTATTTTATTATTAAAAATTACAAATATGTAAAAAGTAATAATCAATAAACATTCCTAAAAGTATCTCTGAAATAAATTTAACCTATACATCTGTTTGTATTTGAAATGAATAAAATAAAAATGTTCATGCGCACGCGATTTACAAATTCAAATAAAATTTTCAGTATACATACCTACCTATATGTATTATGTATGCTTATTTCCCATATCAATTTTCTGAATATCAAGGTACATTGGCTTTGATAGTATTCGTTATTTGCGCTGAAATCAGGATACTACTCTTCATTTTGAGTCTAGTCGTATAACAAATGTTCGAATTTCCGCACACGCGTATTAAGGTTCATAACGTTGTATTGCCTACGAGACTCATAGAGATAAGAGCATCAAACTCGTGTAGTGCGAAGAAAAAAAGACTAATTACATGTTGCATGAAGTTTTAAATAGCGTATTATTGTAATTTGTCCAACACTTAAAAACATCTCGAGTTTTAGGTACTGTCCTAATGTTTACAGCCTCACCGCTAGACGCGCCTGCAGCTGGCTCCGTTAATTTATAGAAGATCAACTATCAATTAATATAATGGAAAACTTATAAGGCACCATATTCGTAATACCTCAAGCGCACTTTACAAAAATGATTCTATGCAATATTGATTTCAATTAGATATCTACCTTTATCTTCTATTATATCTACTAAAAGTAAGAACATGATTATTTGTTGTCAGCATCCCCACTGATAATATTTACCGCACGCGCCTGAAAAGCATGTACATTTGAATGAGTTATATGAAAACTTGTCACGTACACATAAGCTAAGTTTATTAAAGATTTGAATGGACTCGCAAAATGTAAATGTAAATACACCGGAACCTTTTTTACACGGATTATACGTTCCAGGCAGTAGTGTAAAAAAGTGTACTAAAAAAAGAACAATGGTGGATAGGTTCCCTCGTATAGAAATCAATTCCGGATTTCAACAAAAATAAATTGTTTACTACTGTACTTCAATTTTATAAAATAAATAACAACGCAACAAAGATTATTAAACGCATAGTGAGTAAAAGAGCAACGTAGGAAATGAAAAAATCAAAATGGGCTATGTATAGCGTGTGAGCTCGCCAATATATGACAGTAAAAATTTTATTGTCTTTGAATTTCCTAGAGTTTTAACCATCGAAAAAAAATAAGATTGCAAATAAAATCAACAGACAATGGAAATTTCATGTGTATTATTTTAATAGATTGTTTATAACAGAAAAATACATAGAGAAATATGCATTTTTATTTTTTGTAATAAAAACAGTCTAGTAAATTCGAATAAATAAAAATACGCTTTATATTAACAATATTAATTAAAATGCAAAAATAACATTGAATACTTGAAAAATAAATATTACTGAGTGTTACAAACATAATTTAAAAAACGGATAGCGATTAAAAGTAAAAGCTATCTTTAGTTTAATTCTTATAGCGATAAATACATAAACATTATAAAACAGGAGTTATACAAATACAAAAATAATATTGTAACTAGGTGGCTACCTACACGGTTAAATTTCGAAACACCACGCAATTTCTTATCTCGGCTACGCTATGTAAAATGAAAAAAAAAAAAAATTAATAATTTCATCACGTCATGAAGTCGCCCCTGGGTAGCGCCTGCTAACGTCAATCAACAAAAACATCCTCGTTTTAATTACAATATTTCGGCTACGCCATAAATCTCTTTTTTTAAATAATTTCTCACGTCACAAAGTAGCCCCTGGGTAGCGCCTGCTAACGTCAATCAACAAAAACATCCTCGTTTTAATTACAATATTTCGGCTACGCCATGAATCTCTTTTTTAAAATAATTTCTCACGTCACAAAGTCGCCCCTGAGTAGCGCCTGCTAACGTCAATCAACAAAAACATCCTCGTTTTTATAACAGTATTTCGGCTACGCCTTGAATTTCTTATAAAAAATGTCAAAACGTCACAAAGCCACTCTCTGAGTGTCGCTACTGACATCATTTACAAAAACATAATTATTTGTGCTTTTTTCAGGTACGCAACATTTTTTTTAAATACACCTACCTAACCGATAAAATACTATTAGTAATTAAACCAAGGTGTGCTTTAAAGTTCCGTATGGCCAAATAATATTATTTATTATTAGAATATTAATGACATGTAGTTCAAGCATTGCTGCATTCACGTTGCTTTACTTCTGAGAGCTCAACTGCTATGTTTTTCTATGGTTATGTTAATGTCATCTGTCATGTATTGGCGAGCTCACAGGCTATACTTACGCCATCAAAATTCAATTTATTGTTTAAAAAAATATTTATTTAATGTCTGTACTGTGTTATTTCGAAACCGTGTATAAAAAGATTCTAGTGTAAAATAAAATGGTACAATACTAACTTATTTAGTTAATTTTTACTTTATAATGCGCAAATAAATACAATTTAACTCCAATGTCCACGGATCTAAAGAAATAAAATAACGAATCTATTGTTTAAAATCTAAGAGTAAGTACTTAAATAATGTGATTATTGTTACCTCCGCCAGCGACTCGAGTCAGTCGAGAAGGTTAGTTGAAGAAGATTAGTTGGTTATATATAGAATTTCACGTTCAATAAGCGGTTCTCAGTGGCGTGAAGTCAAGTTATTACTACAATGGATGAAATAACACAACCACCCCTTCGCGTTTACCCCCAACCGTCCGACCCCTCTCAACTCTGTAGTACTCAACACTACTACTCCCGTACTCGTCGGTATACGAGTACCCGCATGGCTACTACAGAATACACTACTATTTAGTACGTTGGGAAATAATCGCGTGTAAATTATTATTGACGAAATAAATATAAAAAATCCATTTAAATGTATTTATTTAAGTAGAGTTATAAATACAATTATTTCGTTATTTATTTTTAAATTTATATATGATTTGAGTTGCATAGTTATTGTATTATATTGATGTTTCTGGTGAAACGTATTGAAGAATATATTAAGCGTTTCAGAATTTTTTTACTTTATGAAAAACCAATCGCTACCTTACGGGATAAATATGGGATATTACCAAATTTAGAAAAATGTAACAATAAATAGTAAGACACATTTCAATAAAATAGGATATCTCCCTGTTTGTACTTAAACATATTTGGAAATGCGGTTGTTCAAAAATTAAAAGTATTCATTCCATTCAGCATTATTTTCTTTAATCCGACTAGTACTAAATATATCCAGTATGAGCTTAAACTTAAAATATGCCTATTTGGATACATAACATAAAAAATATAATGTACTCACATTCAAAATTAAAGATATTACAAGGATGCAAACATTTAAACTAATTTTTTTTTGATTTGATAGCTGTAAATCAAAATTAGTGAGCTGATAACACTCGATTCATAATTTTAAACAACCTGAAAAGCATTCCAAAATAGCATCTTATATTTTTATTGAAAAACATTAATAAAAACTCACTAATTAGAAAAAAAACGCGTGCGTAAATAATAGTATTTATCAAAAGCCGTGGTTATAGGTATTCCAGAAATAAATGGAATTTAAGGTAACCATGAAAGTGGGTAGGGTAAATTTTTATATTTATACTAGGTATATAAAATAATTGTGAATAATTGTGTGGACCTGGAAATTGTTAAGTGCAACATTTAAGATTTGATTGCGTTTTCTGTGCCTCAAAAAGTAGTTGAGAAATAATGATAATAAATTTTTCAATTACGTTTTATAGAATCCTTCATATTAAATGCGCCGATTTTACTCGTTTTCTTTTCTAACACACTACCGTGTCTAAATAAGTCCCCCTTTTGCATATTTTAGGTCTTTGACACAGATACAACACTTATCGATATAACTTTTATATATATTTCCGCAATCGGGAATAAAATCTCAGAGATTTTACGTGACCGACGAAGGTTTCTAAAAAAAATATACCAGATATCGATTTGAAGATAAAAATCCCTCGCTGTCGTTTTATAACAAATGACCATTAGTATTTTTCATAAGAAAAAATTGCTACGGCACTAACATATGAAAAAACATTGTCATATTAATTTCGTCTTACAGTATTGATTCGAAAATATTTTCTCGCGGTCACAATCACACTCGTAGGTATTTGGAGGATTTTAAATAAAAATAAAATACATTTGTAATACATACATGCGCAGTGCTGTACTGGTGGTGGATAAAAAAACAACAATGAAAATAGGGATAATGTAACTAAACACTGAACATCACTATTAGTAATGGGCGCAACCAGCAACCTCCTTCCCTCTGGCGAGTTATCGAAGGACTGAAGGATCCTATCACTCCGATACTACCTACGATATTCATTTGCGACAATTTTAATACCTTGGCGGTAGCGAATATTCCAACATCATTATCATGATTCGCTATCGATTCAAAATAAGGTACCCACACACCTAATCTATTTTTTAAAGATTATCTCGAGGCACTGACTACAGTATAATTATTAATGGTAGAAATGTTAAGTGTTGCTGATGTTATTATCCAAATACTGTATTTTTACCAATCACGAATGCATCCAAATACGCGCAGTACGCTTTGTATCCAGTTTCCAGTTGAAAATAAGTAGATTTGACCTTACTCATCAAAGAATAGTGAATAATAATAATAATAATCTTTATCTATTATTTACATCGTATACTTTTGCATAAAATTGTAACATGGTGACCATAAAAAGTTCAAAAAATCACAGTGATTACCTGCTGTAGTATTTCACTAAAAAAACACATTAATGAAACAAACTATTAAAGCAAAAAAACTTTTTAATATTTCTGTGAATTATAGATGCTTTATTAAAAAAAGAACGGTCAAAGTGATAGCAGGCGATCACTATCGCTAGGGCAGTCATTAATCATTTGTTTTCTATTTTTAGTTGTCCATTAAAATGTGTATACAAATATATCAGCGCGCTTATAAAACACATAATAAAAAAACTGGAAATTATCATAAAAATCAAATTCCGGGTTGTGGCAGTACCGGACGCAGCACGTGGCAGTATTGTGGACTCACAGACCAATAGGTCCGAGGTTCAAATCCCCCTCTACCACAACTCGATTTCCATTTTTCCAACACAATTGTTTACGACTTTTGAGAAATGGTCGGAAAATTTAAATACTTGAGTAAATAATAAGACCACGAGTATTTCTCATCTAAAAAAATTAAAAACACAAAAATAAAACTTTACTAAGAATTTAAAAACAATACTTATTAATTCGATTTGAGTTGATTGTAAAGATATAATAACTTATTTGAATATAAGTTATAAATTTAAAATACTTGGTACCTACTCTTCCACTTATTCATTTGACCAATTAGCGCATTCGCCCTCTAATGGGCATCTTCAGACTGGTAAAAGATTATAGTACCAATTTATAACTTATATTTAAATATAAATACCTATTGATATTTTTGAGAAGTAAAAATAATAACGTTTTAATAATAAAATTAATACAAACTTAATAAATAAAAAAATTTAGTCTACAACACATGATATCAAAGATCTTCCTTCCCACCTAACGAATAATATATTATGATTAACATTACAATATTTGAGTTTGTCCAAATATTCGTAGACAAAAGACTGGATTTCACCCCCTTGGGAAATGGTCCAAGAAGAAGAAGAAAATTTAAAAATTGTTTTCTAGGCGTTGCCTAGTATGTGAAATAATTAAGTCAGATGAATCTCTTCACAACAATAAAGGTTTCAGCTCTTTAACTTCACTAAAATCAACAAATGGAAGAATTGAAGAAATATGGATGTTCAAACATAGGCTAAATGGTGAATGTTACACAGTGTGTAAAGTGGCCACTTAAACCAGCCAATGACAGGTCATAGGCCCTGTAAGTGCCTAGAATTCCATATTACCTTATTTAAGGTATTCTCCATACCTGTTGTAATTTGTTAACTATGATTAATTTATGATAAAGTTAGGTTTCCTCTTAACATTTGTTATTTTGTGTAATTATTTATACAATTGATCAACCCATAAGACTCCTAAAAAGGTCATTATCGTCATAATTATCATTCCATGTCCGCTCCCTACCTAAAGCATAAGGTGTCTACAAAGAGCCTCCATGCATCTCTATCAGCTCCTGTGCGTCCTTCAGGTCAAGTCAGGTTCACCCCCCGTAGTTCTGACATAAACTGCCGACGAACAGTCAGCATTGGACGTCCAAGACGTCGAGAAACTGATGCCTTGTAAAATAGGCACGCGTGGTTAAGGCTCTCAGGAGGCATCCGCAGTATATGGAGTAGCCTACCGTATCCCCTCTGCTTGATGACAGCTGTTTTCTGATTACTTCGTTCTTCACAAAGTCAAACCACCGCACACACCCGAGATTCTTCTGAGACATCTATTCTCAACACTCAGTATTCTGCTGTTTTGGGCCCTAGCGAGGTGCCACGATTCGCATCCGTAGAGGAGAGTAGAGTAGGTGCTATTATTATCTTCTGCATTATTCAAATGAATGTTTATATCTCCACATAAAACTGAATTATGTATTCTCGGTAACTTTGATATTAATGGTTTTATTTCGATTAAAAAAGTATTTTGGTTCTTGTTGGAGTCTATATACACAGCGAGTACATTTGTAATTTCTTCCTTGCCTAGATTTAATTTTACCTAAATTATTGCTATTACAGAGCTTTTAATTATAATATGACAGGTATTTTTTATATTACACTTAATATAATATCATAACCCCTTTGTTTATTTCTTGTAAATAATGAAAGGAATTTCCCCCTACAGCGCGGAAGAGTTTCTAAAATTCAAAAAATTATCGATTTATAATTCCACCTACAGCAGCTCTGTAAACCGAACCATGAGAGTTTTAATAGGCAATCAGTGGTAAGGCTAAGTTATTTTGTTGCTACGAACATGAAATCGGACGTTTGTACATTTTGAACAATTAGATACTTCAGTGCTACGGGAAATTGGGTATATGTTTTCTTACGCGCAGTAAAAAATATAGCATTTAAGTGTATGGCGAATTTCCTCTAAAATGTATAAAAAATGAATGGTAAAAGAAGCTTTCAAATTACCGATTACATTGTTATTAAGAACCATACCGGGTTTGTAAATAAGGGTAAAATATAGAAGTGCCTATACTATAAGTATTAAGTACTTTTAAAGGAGGATTTCATTGTATAGCCAAATATTTCAATTTCGAATTGTACATAGGGATAGTTTTTTAGAAATATGTCAAATTGTTATAAAAATAGATATTTAATATATATCTCTGGATAATTTGTACGGTGTTGGTAGCATTATTTTGAATGACATATTCTTCATTATTACATTTAAATCGCTCACCTTCTCAACATTTTGCATGTATATTATAATATCCGAATATTTAGTGTGGTTAGGACAGAATCTTCTTTAGTACATTTCGATACCTCCGTACAACAAAAAATAATCAGGCCTAAAGGGCCGATATCTCTAGGTGTCCAAGATATTAATAAACGAAGTCCCGAATGCCCGATTGACTGAAGCCCGGGGCCCGAAGAAATGACGCATAGCGCCCTTCTGATGGCAAAACGATGCACCTATAGATGTATCGATTTGCTTTAATACGGCTGAGGTCTATCATATATTATGGTATTTAAGATTAGAACGGCGAAGTTTCTTGAAAATGTATGGGGAAAATAATAAAAATACTTTTATAGTTTTATTCCATTTTTATTTATAATTTTTTATAAAATTTTTACCAGTGACCGGGTTTCGTCGTGACCGACATTGTCAGACTTCTATTTCTATGTTATTTACAAGTGCAAGCAGGGGTTGGAAATCATGATTTTATATAATTATGGAAATAAAAGAATTTAAATTAAAATCATTTAAGTTAAGTAAGTATAAGTTAACTTATACTTAAATGATTTTAATGGTCACTGGTAAAAAAATTATAAATAAAAGTGGAATAAAACTATAAAAGTATTTTTATAATAATTAAAATGCAGTTCCACCAAGAAATGTCAGTAGAAAAACTCAATAAATTAAAAATATTTTTATTAAAACGAACTACTTGGCATAACGTCACTAGTCAACCGGTGATAAGAGAGTTGTAATAGATTTCCGGTTTACGGTAAATCAACTGACGAATCAGCAGAACTCATCGAGAAGAAGGAGAAGAGAACTTAAGACGCACGCGAAAAAATTACAAAAATACAAAGCTTAACGTTAACGTTAACGATACATATATATTTATATTAATTTCCCTAGTTGATTAATCATAAACTGAACAATCATAATTTTAACAAAAAATATTTATTTGAAAAAAAAACACCGAACTTCCTCATTGGCAAACTTGGTGTTTTTACAGAAGAGTAATGTTTCAAATTCAATAAAATATTTTTAAGGCAATTATCTCAGTTCCAGGCGCGTTTCGTCCATACACACTGTGGATGGGGCGCATCCCTTGAATATTTTAAAATAATACCATGTATTTTATTATTAAAAAAGTAATAATCAATAAATGTCCCTAAAAGTATCGCTGAAAATGTTAATGCGCACGCGATTTACAAATTCAAATAACATTTTCAGTATACATACCTACCTACTACCTATATGTAATTATGTATGCATAGCAATGTTCTGAATATCAAGGTACCTTGGCTTTGGTAGTATTAGTTATATGCGCTGAAATCTGGATACTACTCATCATTTTGAGTCCAGTCGTAATACAAATGTTTGAATTTCCGCGTACGCGTATCAAAGTTCCTTACGTTGTCGTATTGTTCTACGAGACTCGTAGATATAAGAGCATCCAACTCGTGTAACGTATTGCATAAAGTTTAAAAAATCGTATTATTGTAATTTGGCCAAAATTTCTCGAGAGATTCTATGCAATATTGATTTCAATTAGATATCTAGCTATATCTACCGTCATACTTACAAAAAGTAAGAATATGATTATTTGTTGTCAGCATCCCTGCTGATATTATTCACCGCACGCGCCTGTTCAGTTCGAGCTTTTTTGAGATGCATCGTTTTGCCATCAGACGGGAGATGGGCCGAACTTTCTAGCATGTCACAGTTCAGTCGGCTATCGCCAACTAGAATACACGCATGCTAGTATACATAGGTACATCTCAGAAAAACAAACCAACACGTCGTTTCTACGTAGGAGTAGGCTGAGAGGATAGAATGCCACACCAGTGTCTCGGCGCGGAGACCTCGCCTCCTCTACATCGTATTATGTAAGCACGCTGATTATTTCGCATTATTATTACCCATACATATATCTTGAATCACTATTTGTGCAAACAGCAAAAAAATATTGAATAAATTAAATTAATAATAAGACAATTTTTATTAAATAATTATTATTATGGAAAACTTATATAGCGCCGTTTTCGTAATATAATACCTCAAGGGCGTTTACATAGTAATTCTATAGATAAATACATTTAATTGAAACTTTTAAATTTGTTTTTTAATTAAAACAATTTATTTTGTTGTCACATGCTACAGATTTATTCAAATGATTTAGATTTATTCAAATAATGTTGCATATATTGCGCAATACGGAAAATTTATTTACAGGGCAAACAAATGAACTTTGTCAACAAGCACAAGCATAAAGCTTTATTATCGGGGAGTAAGATTACTGTCAGGAGGATAGTCGATAGCGGAAAGAACCCAAGGGCAGGTATAAAGTATCGGGAATGTGAGAACTGAGAACCTCCAGCTTCTACAGTCACCAATACTAACGTACATAATGCGTAAGGTAATGTTTTGATCAGCATAACTCGCATATTTGTTTTACCGGCGAGAAATAAAAATTTAATCAGACAGATAAGATAAATTATTCGCATCGCCGAAATACATTAAGTACACACAAAAACAACATGTTTGCGTAGTGATCATAACAAGGTTGCTAAATGCGAACGGTTCTATAATTCTACATTATCAACACACGCTGCGCCAGCGGAGGAGGGCGGAGGTAATGTTGTTATTGTGTCCCTCTCTGGCTCCACTCGCGGCCCGCAGCGCCAGATGGCAGATTGCGGGTCAGCAGCGCGGGAAGACTTACCAAGAGTTACCCGAAGGCACGGAGCGTCCGGAGTACCCTGCGACGGAACAATTCCGCGCAATTTCCATTCGAATAATGTTCAGTAAACGGTCCAACACGCGAATAACGTTCACAACACGGAACAACAACAAGTTCGAAAACGTACAACGCTGGTGTTACACTTTTTACGCGCTATTTTAGTGTGGCACCGCGTCATAACAGGATGCGTGAGCTTGTGTAGCGGTGCTGCGGCTGAGGCTGCGGCGCGTGGTTCTACAGGGCGACTGTAAACACCGAGGCCATGCCGGCACCCGCGTGGCGAGCCGGGTCGCCGGGCTCCGGGCTCGCTGGTCACTGCACTGCGCTCCCGCCCTGTGGCACTCCCGGCCACCTCGGATAGGTATCGGTATCGAACCCCGGTGCCCGGGATGGCGGCAAACGAGCCGAGTCACAATCACAACAATGGCCGCCGCGGGGCTCTCCGCACTACGCACGCACCGCGCAGGCGATCGACGCGAACGCCCTAAACCAAAACACGGTACGTATCGTCTTCCCGCCAATATCACGGGAGAACTGCGTAATGCCGCGGAATTTCGACATGAGACACGATCAAATTTAATGGAAACACTGCGATGAGCGAAAGTATCGTGAGAACGCACGAGGTAAACATGTTAAAACGCTCGGGCGTTCAACCCAGCGAATCGAGCAAAATAACCGACACGGCACGACAGAACGACTCGGTCGCCGAGCACAAACTGAGAATAGTAATGCGCGTAATCGGTCAGGATAAACAAAAAACCGGTTGTTATCATAACCGAACTATTCGATCGCGATCTTCAGGTTAATCGGTTAACAACTAACATTCAGTCATACTTATTTATTTATTTATTTATTTATTGTGGATAACTTATATAGCGCCATTTTCGTAATAAAATACCTCAAGGGCGCTTTACATGGTGATTCTACTGTTAAGTTAATTTAATTGAAGCTTTAAATTTGTAATTTGATTAAAATAATTTATTTTGTTGTCACGTGCTACGGATTTATTCAAATGATTTAGAGAACAAGTGGGTTTTAAGTTTTTTCCGAAACATCACTTCACTTTCACAGCCTCGCACCTCTGCTGGGAGAGCATTCCATGCCATAGGGCCTGCGACCGCAAATGCGCGCTCACCAAATTTAGTGCGCTGTTTGCGTAGAGGTATAATAACTTTTCCTCTCGCCGTAGACGTAGCTGATCTAAGCGTGAGACGCCTGTCAGCCAGTTCATCTGGAATGCATAGTTCCCTTAGATATTCCGGAGCCGAGTTGTGCAGTGACTTATACATAAGCCAACAGAGTTTGTATTCGACCCTCTGTGGAAAACGTAGCCAGTGTAGTTCCTTATCTTATACTTATCCTATAATCGTAACCGTATCCGCCATCGTTAATTCTGATCATGATTAGTCCCTTCTAAAACAATCCCTATTGAATCGGTCTTCACTTGTTACTCGGTAAGACCGGTTCTCGTAAAGTTGAAATTTTTTATTAAAACGTCGAAAACTTTGGGTTACTGTTCATCAAATGTAATAGTCATGAACTCACGAAACGATTTAAAAAAACATCTTCTGCTAACGATTGCGAATATTATGGCATATAACTGATGACCGATTGCCTCATCGGTTAAGAAAACGGCGTGTTACTAAGGATTATTTTTTAGCATAATGTTTGATATTTCATAAAGCATAAAGTTGCTGACTATTTTAGTCATATTCAACTTAAGATATCAATCGAAAAATTCTCACAAACGGGTATGAATTATTCGACTGCATCTATCAATCGGTTATGCACATCGCTAACAAGACTGACTGAAAGCTGAGGAAGGGGCGGGGCCCCTTGCCCTCCGCCCCCCGCCTCCCGTCACACGCAGAGCCCACGCTACTACTACAGCTCTCGTAAATTTGGAAGACGTTGCCTACTACGCGCGCGCCCGAGTAGGGAGTAGCGAACAGAAGTAGAGGTTGTCAACCTCCGTACTCATCCGATCTATTGCGTCGTACTTGGATGTTGAGTGAACGACCACACTTCTCACTGAGAAATGCGGGACATTTCCGCGAACTTTGTCACGCGGGGCAAGGACCGCTCTTGATTGAATTTTATGTATTTCTATCTGATGCTTACGGTCACGCGGAACCAAAATATATATTTTAAGACCAATTGAATAGAGTTTTAATAACTGCAACAAAGTATTTTATAAATCTATGGAATTAAAAAAAATAGTGCTTTTACTAAATTTTTAGCCTACTTACAATAATATTAAGAATAGTAATCTTCTGTCAATAAATATATTAATTACTAGGTCAAAATCTTTTTATGATGAAATTTTTTACAGTATTTTTAATATGCACCACTGGGTGCGGAAAGTGAAATGATGATGATGATGATTGTTAATATTTTGTTATTTATACGCAAACAAATAAATAATAAAAGAAAAATTCTTTCATGTTACTTTTTTTTCTTCTTTTAATTATTATTCTTATGTAAATAATAGGTTCCTAAACTTATTTCACCCACTGCCCACATTGACAAGTCAAAAATTTCTACCGGGGGGGCGGGGGAGATACCGATACATGAAAAAATGCCATACAGGCCGGGACCAATTTCTCCCACTTTCATACATTTTTAATTTTTTTTTTATCAGCCATCGCTCTTCTGGACCACCTT
Source organism: Micrasema longulum (assembly GCF_059751315.1). Classification (NCBI taxonomy): domain Eukaryota; kingdom Metazoa; phylum Arthropoda; class Insecta; order Trichoptera; family Brachycentridae; genus Micrasema; species Micrasema longulum. The sequence continues at coordinate 990,804 of NW_028277757.1, forward strand.
AACGGGCCAGTGGTGACAGCGTATTGATAAAAAGGGTTTTCATGGTCAAAGTGATTTATTTTTTACGAATCAAAAGCACCATTACTTAAATACTGTATCAACTTTATGAGGAATTTACCTTGCGATTGCTTGGGATATTCTAAATACAAAAATTCAATGCCTCTAAATTACAGTCCAAACATTTTTTTTTTGTTCAAGCCTTAATTTTATTTATTTAAATTTGATTTAAATTGTACCTGTATATATAATAAGGAAATGTGTTTGCCATTGTTGAATGGACTGAATAAGTCCACAAAAAATATAAAAACAAGTAAATAACATAACATATAGTGAAATAATAATATATGATTTTGGAAACATTTGTAAATATTTTAGGGTAATAGATGAGCCTAGGAGTAATGTGATAAATAGAAATACGTTTTATATCAAAATCGATTTTCCGAATGGAAATCTAGTTTAACACCCTTATAATTGCGCTAATATATAAATATACACACAGATACACATAAAATATGATTATGTTGACATACCTTTTAATGTTTAAAAATCGTTAACAAAAATATTTTAATTTGAAAAAAAACTTTTAATTAATGAAGGCATTCTACGTGCCCAACTAAGTTTCTAAAATATGAAATATACATTTAAACAATGTTTGTCAACGACCCTTGTAGGTACAGGATAAAATTAAAATAATCTTGTGAAATCGTAAAGCTGCATGAAAAAGAATTACAGTTTATTCTTGGCACGGTTTATCTTTATTTATTTACTTTGATATGCGGATTGTTATTTTGTTGTCAGCCTTTTGTTTCCGAATACCTATTCCTTTTTATTTTTTACCAAGTTTAACAGTAAAATGAACCAAATATATGCCCATAATTTATTTAAGTGTCCCGACTTAACACGCATCTTTCTAGCAAGTTGGGGCATATTTTTTAAAACTATTATAAAACCCTTACGGATTATTATATTCATTTCACAAAAATAATACATCATTTTTTATTTATACTCTATTGTTGATAATTATATTTTTTACGACTTTTAAAAAGTTTGTCTGAGTCTTTTGTTTAGTTTTTTCTAGTAGTTTATTGTATAATTTCAGTTCCTGATTTATTAGTCTCGATTGTCCTTGTCTTTTTTTGGAATGTTGTATGTGGTATTGTTATGATATTTTTGTATTATGTCTATGTTTATTACAATTATTTTCAAGTTATAGTTCTTTGTCTACAATAATATCAGCGGCTAACTTATGAATAAATTTTAAAGATTCTAGTTGAAAAAGTTCATTTACATTTGATTGTTTAGTTTTTTCAAAAGATTTCTTTTTGTTTGATAAGGTAGGTCAAATACTAGCTTCAATATTTTATTTTGCTGTCGTTGTAGTCTATTTATGTCATTTTGGTTTCCTGTTCCCCGTCATTGTTGCATATAACATATTTTAGATTTGACGGCTTTATACTCAATATTTTTTTCCGTTTTCGGAAAGAAAAAAAAAGATTTTTTAAAAAAGACTCGAGAATGTTGCTATTTTGCTAATTAAATTATTGATGTGAGCTGTCCATATCAATGAATATTTATTTTATGTTGTAACTGTACATAAATAAACAAATAAAAAATAAAGTTTCCGTGTGCAAATGTGTGCTATTCTGTCATCATTCAATGTTTGTCAAATTTGTACAATTTAATTTTATCCTTATTGACTTGTAATGTTTTATCATTTTTCTATGACCACGTCCGATAGTTTACGTTCCCTGACCGCGATACGTTTCGCGGTCCGCGCACGCGCAGTTGTGCCCCGCCCGACTTATGAATGAGCATAGTAGAGTACTGAGTAGCGCCGCGCCGCGCCGCGCCGTGGTTCGTCGCGCCGCTGCGGCGTGTCTACATTTCATGTACTTAATAAAAACAAAAAATCCAGCTGTATGTATAGCTAATACGTTTTTAAAGTAATTGTAAATTTTCTAATGCGCCTCGATAAATATTTAATACCAAGCACATATATGTTTCATTTTCCAAAGTTCACGGTACCAGTACCTTTTATGTACATTGTCGCTTTAATTCGTTTTTGTCCAACTATTTTTAACGAAATTAATAGTATTGATCAAAGGTAATTCATATATATAAATACAGTTATTTCTATTTTTGTAGGTATGTCTTTCGCATTTTTGATTTTCTATTGAATATGTTTTGTAACTTAAATTATATTAATAAAACTTTTATTATTCTTGTTGGTTGGAAGAAATTGCCATTTGTCAATAAGCCCGCCAATTTACAATTTTCACTATTCACAAAAAGTTATATAAATAAAGAAATATATATTATTTTTTAAAATATGTTATCGGCATAAATAATTTATAATAATGCAACTACTTTAAATAAAACTCGTTACTAAACGTGAAAAAGTTACATAACTGGACGCCATTTTGGATCATTCACATCCGAGGATTTTTTACTGAGACAATATCCATTCAAACATGCCGAAAGAATGCTATGTGTTGTTTTAGCGGTTAAAAAATACACTTGAGAACGGGGATTATGTAGAACAAGTTCTGGAGTGCTTAAAATTATTGCCAGTTAAAAAAACCTTTTCTGCGCTCAAAGCCGATATGATCCTCAATAATGTAACATGCATGAGGAAATCCTGAAAATGGTACAAAAGGTATCATTTCGGTTGTGTTCAAATCGGATTGTGGTCCCGTAGTAGTTTGGTGGACTCGCGGACCAAAGGTCCGAGGTTCGAACCCACACTACCACAACTCGATTCCATTTTCCCGCACAAGTTATTTGACTGTTTTTAGGAAATGATCGGAAAATTTAAACATTTGATAAAATAATAAGAACTCTCAAGTATTTCACTATTATAAAAAAATACATTTGGGTTTTGTTATTGTCGTAATATTTTTTAAATCTTTTTATTTATTATACAATTTTCTTTGCATTTTACAATAGGTATACATAAGTTACAAATACAAAAAAAAACTATTACATAAACTCAAAAAAACACAAAGGCATGGCGTGTGTGTGGGTACACATTTTATTTATTATTTAAATAAAGACTACTGGAAGAATACGATAGATTTCAAAAATTAAAAAATAAGTGCTAAAATTAGAACACAATTTTTTTATCAATAAAAATGATAAAATCAATAATAAAAGTATATGCTATTTTTTAAAACAATAAGCTATTTAAATCTGCTTTTTTAATCCATAATTTTAACAAAAAATAAACTCGAAACAAATTCAAATAATTAATCTCAATCAAACTGTCCTTGTGAAATGCGTTGAACAGTTTTGGAGCTGTGAAAAATGAATGTCTTTGCCCGAGTCTGGATTTGAGATCGATTTGAGGAAATTCAAGTCAACTATTCAATCTTTAATTAGATCTATTAAAATGTTTAGGAAATAATTGTTGGCGCATAAAAACATAGTTTAGACATTGCTTCAAAAGTTCAGCTTCCCGAAATAACTGGTTGGAGGGAAAAGTTGAATTTTTATGAGGTATAATTTCAATAATTAGTTTTTGTACGGTTTTTAAAGGCTTGGTATGATTATTATAGGCTCCTTCCCTCCAATTATTCCATAATAGAGAGAAGACTGAAGCGCATGATAAACCATTTTGCTAGTGTTTGGATGAACATAACTAGTTAAACGTTTAAAAACATGGGGCAAATATCTCAATTTGTTAACATTTTTTTCAATATGTGTTCGGCATACTAAATGGTAATTATACGATCGATTACGATGTTCTATCATTACTGGGACAAGTAAAATTTAATATTCCGACTCGTAGGTTGAGAAACAATGAAGTACTGTTCATCGAGCAGCATAGAACAAACTAAGGCCTTACTTCTCCAACGACCCGTCTTTGTCGTATTTTTAACTCAAGACAAGATCTGGACTTTTTTGGTTTAAGTTTACAGCGATTAAAACAAGCACTAAATACTCGTAAATAGTCCAGATCTTGTCTTGATGTCTCTTATGTTTGTCGATGCTTCTTTTCTTTTTTATTTTTTATTTTTAACTATTCTTTTATTTTTATATTTAAACCCTATAAATTGTATAAATGGACAATGTCCGTTAATAAATAAATAAATAATATAATTAGTCCATGAAAGTTGACAGTCTAAAGTAACTCTCAAATATTTTATCGACTTTTCGGTTTTCATTGTTACACAGTTATAACCACTGAATATATATATATATATATATATCTGTGGTTATAACATATATAAGGGTTACAGTATTTAATATGAAACATAATGTAAACGTCAGAAGAAGGGGCTGAGAATTGTAAAAAGGTATAAAGAAAGTTTTTTTGCAATTGAGAGAAAGGAGATTCTTTGCGGTATCATCAGCATAAGAAAACACCTTTTTTTCATTTTTTACATATAATATAATATACATATCCATATTTTATTTAATTTTGAAATATTTTTACGGGACTCACCAACCCAATTTATATGGCTTGTATCCTTCACATAAAACATATAATTACATTATTTGTAGAATAATAAACACTAACTTAAACAAAAGGTGTGACATTAAAAACAAAAAATAAGTGCACGATATCGCAATTATAAGATAAAAAATTTAATTTTAAAACGAAATTCAAAACAGGAATATAAAAATTTAAAAATAAAAATGTGTACATAATAGACACAAAGCTTTATTTGAAACATTATTTCCATATGTTTACATACATATATTAAATATATTTATTCCATTTTATTAATGTATAAACTCCTGATCCCATCCTCTTATTTTGCCCTTGTCGGTTATGGTATTCGGGGTTTTTCTCAAGCCTGGGTGCTCTGTGATGTAATTCACCACTGTAATTAGGCCTCCTGGCCTGTTGTGGTGCAAAAAAAAAAAAAAAAAATGTAAAAAAAAAAAAATGGTAGAGCCATTTCTAAGATCATTTGGCAAAAAATTGAACACAACTGGAACCACATATTTTGGTGTTCTTTTTCCACATTGCATGTCTTTGGAATCACTAAATTCATTATGTGTAAATCTCGTATAATAACACTGTTTTAATATATTTTTCAATTCATCGCTTTTTCTTTGTTCCAAAATGATACAGAACCACAGAATTCCTCTAACCGGCAGCGCCTTAATAGATCTATATAGTACACTTTTTGTAGATCCTTCTCATTTTGTAGATATCATTAGAGACTATTTATTGTAACGATGGAATACTGTAAACTCTGCATCATTGTGATAGTCGAGTGACTCCATGCTTTGATACCATATCGTATTACCTATGGCCTTTACCAAGGAAAAATAAACAATTCTCAATGTACTTTTAGGCAGAACAAAAGACTACTTGTAAAAAGTACTAACTAGAGTCCGAAATCGATCACAAAAGTTAGATATTTGACAATTCCACTGAAAATTTAACATCTCTATAATATTTTCCTAAATATTCACTTTCAAATCATATAATATCGCAATTACAGTGAAACGGAAATTTATTATGTAGACAGTTGACATTATGGACAATGCAATTTTGAAGAATATATTTGTTTACGTGAGGTGATAAAAAAAAAAAACATTATTTTTTTTTGTATAATAATGAGTCTAAAATCATGTGCCCAATTTAAAAGTTTATCAAAATCGTTTTGCATTTTTTCTTGCTTTTCTAGTGGATTTTTCCCCGAAATCACATGTGCCGTATCGTCTGCAAATTTATTTTTTTTACATTTCGAAACAATTTTGAAAAAAATTATGTATAATTTTGGGCCTAAAATCGATCCCTGAGGTACTTCGGATAAATATGTCTGTACTTAAAATGTTTTTTTTTGAGGCTCGTTTTTCTTCCCGATAAATAATTTCGAAAAAATAAAGTAATTTTCCCCTGATCCCAATTAACTTTAATATTTCTAATAATTTTGAGTGAAGTGTCAAATGCTTTTAACAATTCTACAAATAAAACCAATATATGTAGTAAGCTATTCAATGAAATATTTATGTAATCTGCGAGTTTGTTTAATAGATCATCACGTATCAATTAGTTTGTCAGATAAGAATCGTAAATATCTCTAAGAACCGTCTTTCTTGTATAAGTTTAATTGGTTTTCATCTTTCTCTGCCGTTTCACATATTGTTATAATATCGATATTTTCGAGCGATATATTCAGTGCGAGAATCAGCTCATTCTAATATTTAGTGAGCGACCGTATGTTTAATTGTAAACAAACAATTCTCGCTTGTTATTTCCCTTTTGTCCATTTATCGAGATTGATAGTAAGCCCATAATCTATATTGTATGTTTAATAATCAATATCCTTCAATTTTCGGTGTTGTTTTTTAAGTGACTTAAGGTCCTCTTTTTTAATTTCATATAAAACACATTTAAAAATAAGTAGTGGCTTCCTGATAATGGCTTCTTCCGCTTCTTAAGTCCGCCGCTGAATGATTTGTTAATGGCATTTTTCAGTAAGTTTTTTTCTTCATTGTTTTCGCAACTAATTATTAGTTTCCGGTTTGCTGTTTTTCGAAATTTCTTAACACCAATACCGAGGTCGCTCGCATTTATATTTGACTTTATTTTTTTGGCAACTTCTTCCCCGTCTATTTAAGAATCATTCGAAGTAACAGTTATAGTATGCCTCGGTATGTTGTTGTTGTTCGGTATACTTTTTTGACAGCATCTACATATGAGTGATTTGTTCCTTGTTTTGAAGAATTAGCAGTTAATAAAAGCTGAATCATTTTACCTTGTTTAACTATTAAATCCTTTAAATGATTAACTTCCCTACTTAATGCTATAATACGATCGTTTAAATTTAATATCATTTCTGAATTTGCGTCAGTCATAATTACAGTATTGTAATTGCTTGAATTTTAGTAGGTAGAGTTGTACTTTTCGGTCACACAGAAAGAATAAACTGATTTGTATTACACTTTTAATAACTTTCAACACCTAACAACAGTTACAACCAATAAAAATGTTCTATGATTTTTTTGTACTTTTACTACTTTCGTAATATTTTTTTAGTAAAATTGACGAGATAAAAATTTGTGCGTATTTTTTTAAACTTATATATGAGATAAATAAATTGTTGATGAATAAATTGAATGAATATTGTTTTTAATAAAATTGGCGTATTGGCGAATTTTATACCAATTTTAAAAAGTTGACTCAATAAGATTATGTAATTTACGGTGTCAAATGCTTTTTTAAGATCTTAAAATATTGTTTTTTGATTCTGAACTAGAATAAATAATGTAAATATTTTTTTTTCTTTTATTAGAATAAATGTATTTTGTGCGATTAAATATTGCATCTTCTCATCTTCTGTGCTGTAACTAGATAGAAAGCCAAATTGGTTATGTGATAAAAGAGCATAAGACTCTAGAAAATGCATAATTTTGTTTTTAACACACTTTTCTAAGATTTCAGCTAGTTGTGAGATTAAAGTAATGGATCGGTAATGGTCAGATTTACTTGAGGAGCCTGTTTTGGGAATTAGTACTAATACCCGTATGCAGAGACAAAACTTAAGGTGAGGAAAGTACATTCTAATTTCAAATGCAGAGAATAACCCGAAGGTGAAGACAATAGAATGTACTTTCCTCACCTTAAGGTTTGTCTCTGCATACGGGTATAAGTATAGTAAGATATAAATATGTTGGGAAATATTCCTTTTGCGAAGCATCGATTAAAACTGTGAAGTAGAGGTGGTTCTATTGAATATTTTAATATACTTGATTATTGGTATACTACTTAGTTCATCTGGCCCATTCGCAGTGTTAATATTAAGATGGTCTAAGTATTCTGAAATTTCAGCTTCTGTTATACGCTTAAATTGAGAGAGTTCAATATAAGGATTCAGATCACTATCTGTGAAAATACAAGGTATGGAGTCATTTAAATATGTATTTAGGGTAGGATTATTATCTATGAGCGTCAGTGAAAAAATCATTGAATTTGTTTGGTATTTATTCTTCAGTAGTTACAACTTACAACAATATTATCATCGGTTATTAGCTTTTGATAAAAAACGTGTTCTTTTTATTTTCTATTCGTAATTTCATTAATCACATTCCATGTTTATTTAGGATCAGAGTTTGAAATTTGTAATTGATTTGAATAGTTATTTTTTTTGCAGTTTTTTATTGGGATATTAAAAAAAAAACGGTAAATTAATGGACTTGTGATTAGACAAACAAAAACTTTTGTGATTTTTATAAATTTTTCTTGATTAGAAATAATTTATCTTTGGGTTATCCATGATTTTATTTTTTGTGTTTACTATTTGGTGTTGCTATTAGTTGGCTGCTGTTCGTAATATGTTTTTTCAGTATTTCATAAATACATTCGAATCGTCATATGAGAATACAAATTCCACATTTCATATTGTAGCGAATTAGTTCATGTTTGGTAGTCAATTTTCATTTTCTATCTTTGTTGGTCGTTGACATAGTTAAATTGTTAGATTTAAACGTGCTACGGCAGTAAAAAGTTGGGCAGTGGTCAGTTAAGTCAATTTTGAGTGTAGTAGATTTTGGGAGACAGTTTTGGTAAGTTTTTAGAAAAATGTGATCAAGGCACTAATTTTAAAGAGAATGTTTGGCCTAGTACAGATATATACGATAAAAAGCCTGCAGTATAAATCAGATTTACGTACGCTGGTTGATTTAAAACTGAATTCAAAGGGTTTATTCATGTTAATATCTCCCGCAATAAAAAAAAGTCAATATTTTTTTTACTGACCCGTCTATTATCAACTTCAGTTCAGTAATAAAAGATTTTATATCTAGTGAAGGAGAACGGTAAATGGCGATTTTTGAATATGTCTTTCCGTTCACAGTAAAACATAATTGGATCGTGTTTGAGTAGTTTGAATTTGGCACGGTTATAGTAATTTTGGTTATTGAATGAGTTTATAAAAAATGGAAATACCATCGAGAGATGTATGTTTAGAATGCACTGAGAAAAATGAATAGCCATGAATACTAAAAGGGATACATTCTCTCGGTTGCATTTCTGTAAGAATGATAATGTTTTGTTCAATTTTAATGGAATTTAAGAGTATGCGAAATTCATCGAAATTTTTCTTAATGCCTCTTATATTTAAGTTCATGATGTTAAAGTAAGTTCCTTTTGAGTGCCAATTAAGCTCATCTACATTTTCACATATTTCAGTCCGAATAAGAATGTTTTGTTACTGCATTGTAGTAGGGCGGTTCGCTTGTAGATAGGAATATAATCTTTAATCTTCAGTGAAGAGGGATGTTATTAGGATCCTCGATATACAAGATGGGAGAGTCTGCAGTTCGTCTTATGGTTACATTGCTCGTCCATACTTAATATGTATCTGTACCATACGTATCCGACTGATTTTGTTGCTTTCGCCAACCAAAGTAGATGTTTGTTTATAGATCGTTAATTTTTCATTTATATATATTTTCCTGTCAGAGTCTGGAAGATTTAAATCTTTTAGGGTAATCTTTAATTTTCTTTTGGCTCTTCACCCTTTCTTTAGCTTTCTTTGTGTTGAATTTAACGGTCACAATTTTCTTTGCGGGGTTTGTATAGATATTTACAAAATTGTTATCATTCGTAACATCGCTACAGTTTATCGACTAATAACTTGACAGTAGTTTTCAAGTTTTCATTTTTTTAAAGTAATATTGCCTGTATTTCAAATGTTGTTTCTAGTGAATTTCATTCTTTTTTATTTAGCATGTTTACGCACTTTAGAAATTAGAAACACGTATTGGTTATTTTAAAAACATTTATTTATAAGCGTACTTTCCTAACGTTAAAAATTGGTTTTCTGCGCGCGCTTTTGCGTTCAGAATACCAACCCAGCGCTGTTTTCAACGAGCCGAATATGCTACCAAAAATTGAAGGATACTCATTTTTGGTACTCAAAAAAGTTTGTTTTTTAACGTTGACAATCAACATTCGTATTTGGTGGATCCAAATCAGGTTCTTTCCTCAAATTCTGTATAATTTCGATCCATTAATTTCTTTTCACTGACTTTTTAGGAACGAAAAGATAATATTAACTCACGTTTAAAATAGTTTAAAAACGTATGCCTATAAGTGCTTCGCTGTAACTAAGAAGAGCTTCGCAATTGCGCCGCTAGGGTAGTTTGACGTTTACAAAAAATAATATTAAAACTTGAATATTATTTTTTTTGGCGTTGTTAACAAATATTTTTCAACGAAAAATTACACAATCCTTTTTACAATGTTTATCTTAAAGGTTTTTACACGTTTTCGTGACACAAGTAGGCATTTTTGTTTCGATTCAAAAGTCACGCCTAGCTGGCGGTCGAAGAACGACTAAATACGCGCTGGGCATGAGTTAAGTGTCATTATTTTTGAGGGCTCGGGGCATGTCTATGTATTAAATATATCAATGCTTGCCCACAAATGAGTTTTTTTTATTCCGGAATATTATATAAAATTATGAATAATAATTTTATTAAATAAATTAAATAAGTAACTCCCTAGGGAAGTGGTGGTTAGTTTCAACCAATACTGATAAGGGAATTACGCCAATATCATTCATGAAAATATCAGTAATTTATCGCCGCTATCCGCGTAGATAGATAAACTACAGTATTTGACACAAACCAATGTTAAGGCTGGGAACATCCGGCATAGAATTATGTAAATACGCAATAAACATTAAATACGTGCCTAGGTACATGTTTTTATTGTGTGGGTGCTAGAACTGCTAGATACAACATACAACCACAAATAACATCGTAGTCAAAATATTTTTCATTACAGCAATAACACTTATAAGTCACTACGACTCACTACGATAGCAATACTTAGATGTTTGGTGGCCAAATACTTTTTATTATTTACAACATTGCGCATTGTTTCAAAAGTTATGTCGACTATTAAAACAAACATTTCTATTGTATCTAGGTACTACGTACTACTAATAATTATGGAAGCTGCTAACCATAATGTTGAAAAGAAAATATGTGTGCTAAAAGAACATTTAAATAATTTATAGTACACATAGGTATGCCAGTGCCCCGATTAAAATGGGAAGTTAACAGAGTTACCTTCGATAGGGAAATATCACATACTACGAATACCGATAAAAATTTATGAAATGGATTTAGAAAAATTAATTGTATTTTAAAAATCAACATGGATATCGTGGATAAAAAGAAAAAGTCCCTAGAAAAACGCGACATGTTTGATAATTGTGACGTCAAGATTCGTGACGATGCTATATAGAAGTTTTAACGGTTATGCGCAAAGTTCAAAATTAACGCAAATCATGATGTATTAGGGACAGGGCCAAAAAGGAAATCAAAATTATAAATTTAATTTTAAAAAATATGCTAATAATTAGTAAAAAAAATATTTTTTTACGCGACAGTATTTTACACACACTTATTACGAGTACTTTGAAATTGTAAAACTATTCCCTATAAAGTAAAGTAACGTCGAATTTTCTGTAAGAAAATTTGTATATGTATAAACATTTTAAATATCCCCGTTGGTAACCTGTGACCCAACACGTTTTTACATAAAGTGTGTTTTATATAAATATTTATACAGAAAAGTTCCGAATTTCAATGGGAAGCTAAGAAGGATAAAGAGTAATCAAATTTTCCGTTTTATTTTCTTAAAACATAATATGTTCATTAACAGATTACCGGCGGAGATACTTCAAATTTTAACACAAATGTTTACATTTTCGAACAAAAAATCGATTTTACTTTATAGCCAATCGAAGATACAGCGAGAAAAAAAGAAAAACTTTTCCCTCATCAGGTAAAAATAATGATTTTAGATAGTTTTTCCATTTTGTGTGGCCTTGTTTCAAAGAATTCTTACTTTTTCTTACCTACTACGTAAACATAAAAAAATAGCTGGACTTGTGGCGTAGGTAACGGCTTAGAAGCTTGCCCAAACACGTGAATTTCGTGTTCGATACCTGTTGATATCACAACAATTACCATGGAACTATAATATACCAGAAGGCGCGTAGAATCAAGTTTGTGTACATCATACTCCAAAAATTCTCCCTCTAGCCTGCGCGCATGCTTGAAGTGGCTCCGTAATGTTGCCACACCGTGAACAATATACACAAATATAAGATAATTTTGTGTTATGTCATGTTATATTTTACAGCAAAAAATATTTTACTGACTAGGCTATAAGAAAAACAGGTACTTTTATTAGGCAAACGTAACAAAAATATTGAATAATCGTTTAGTAATTCAGTAAATTAAAACCGTTTAATATTACATTCAGGTTTATTAATAGAAAGCCGGATACAAAATTTTACCACCCTGGCAATATTAAAAAATGTCCACGTTATTTTATTTAAGATTCTGACGGATGGTCAAATAATCGAATTCTTAAATAATATTACTTTTGAATTCGCTTCTTGCACATGAAATGTGATTCTACCGTATTCCCTTTTAATCCCAGAAGTATTTTAATAGACACTTGCAAACGACACCACACGACATAATTGAATTTAAATCGTCAGTTGCGTAATAAGCGACGTCTACAGAGTACATAATGGCTAAAACGTAAAACTACTAATTTGTGAGTAGTTTGTAATTGTACTCGTAATAGGCCTCTTAGTGCAAACATTATGTAATAAACACTCTATTTTGTGAACTTATATCATGTCGGTGGCTCAGTTTCATAACCAGAAATGACCAGTTTTGAAAAATGGCTGACCAACGTGAATGAATTTGTAACAAAAAATATTTTTTAACTTTTTGAAATATGGAGGTACAAAAGAGTCCCATTTATTCAATGTATTTTTTTTAACACTTGAACCGTGGTATATATTAATTACTACATTGATAATACAATATACCTAGCTGTGCCTCAAAGAGTTATGTTAAGTATATATCTTTATAATATGTGAAGTTGTTTATGCAAATTATCATAACGTTTTAATTAGTTATGGAGCTGAGAGATTATTAAGTTTATTTATTTCCATATGAAAACATCTGTCTAACAAGAGTAACCTGATCATTTTTAAGAGACTTAAAAAGGAGTGCTTTCCTAATATAATGAGTAATATATGCTTCATTTTAGAGCAGTATCATTCTAATTTTTTTTAATTTATCAAAATGACAAGACTCGCTTTACTTATTTGTATTAGTGATCCCTAAAATTAGTAATAAATATGGCAGTAGGACATTAAATTATACTGTACCTAACATTTTTTATTTAATTTCTACTGACTTTCGATTTAATAATATGTGTAATAAGAAAAAAATAATAGAAATTGGCTTCTCAATCAAAAATTTTTTATATTAATGTTCCATAAATAATGTGTTCAAATTTGATTTGTATGTATATTATTTTTTTCATGATATATTCGTTTTTCTTATTTTATTTTTTTATTTTTTGATTAGCGGATACAGTCTAACTACTGCTCCTTATTTTGACTGTAATTGTTTATGTAAATGTATTTTTAAGTAGGATTAATATTTATATTGGTAAACTTCACCAACAAGCTACAAAAAGTGGCTAGATGAGTTTTTTGCATTTTTTAGGTGTACTTTTTAAAAATGTATTTAATTTTTATTCATGTGTACTTTCATAATAAAAAAAATAATAAAAAAATAACTAGTAATTTTTTTTTACTTATCGCTCTATCCAATTTAACCATCGATGTATGTAAGTGATAATAATGATCCCAAGGATAGCTCCGCTTACACTTAGCTCACCTTGCGTAGTACATTAATATTTATAAAAATATAATAAATTAAAAATAATAAGATGCGATACTCCATGAACCAGTAAGTCTGCTTCCTCAACTAATGATCAGTTTCCTCTTCGCTCCTTCCAAAGTGTTTAAACTTTTGTTAATGGAAATTTTATTTGTCGGATTAAAGTTCTAATTGGGTGTTTGCATTTGATGTGAATTAATTAACTTAATTGTTACCTGATCATGTTCTCAGAGAGATCAACAGCCTCTATAAGAACTACCTTTAATGTGATTTTGACTTATTTTACGTTATGACTTATCGAAGCGCCTCAGAAAAATATTCTCACAAATTTGGCGCTGGGTAAATTAACTAAATTCTTTGGAACTAACTACTTAAAACAAGACTCGTACAAAACTGTTCTTCCTTTCATAGTAAAACTTCCTTAACTAATCGTACAAGCATTTCTGATCTGTCTTTTCTGTTCTAAAATTTAAACAATTTTATCGATAGCCTATTATAGCTAATTTTAATAAATTATCCCGTTAAGTCAACACGACAGGGTCATTTTTTTTAACGTGGTCGCTCAAGATTGACATATAGGTACTCTGTTCCCATTTAGACATTTTTTAACATGAAGAATTTACGACATCCAAAAAAACTTTTAATAATACCGACGGCAAAATTATATTTGTCAGTGAATAATCAATTTTTACACATTAATTTTGATCATATGTTGATTCCGAATAAGTTAATTAAATTGTAATCATTCCCCTTGCTTTTATCTACTTTATAACTTTTTAAAATGAGGAAGTTCAGTGTTTTTTTAAACTATTGTATTATTTTTATTAATAGACTATTAGCCAAACTTTAAAAAATATATCTCTCTTCCTTTCCGCCGGGTATAAAAAAATTGTGTTTTCAAAAGACGAAAAGAAAATGAATGATTTCTTAGATGTAACATTCAGCTTCGGTGTGATTGGCTATTGATGTTCAGGGATGTTCAGGGATATTTTCAACTTCCATCGGTGGTAAAGTTTGATTTTTTACGTTATTTTATGTTCTTTTAATCTTATAAAAACATCCCGACTACCAACACGGCATAGATGCAAACCTTTGGAATTTTAGCTTAACTCTTTTTTTATATTTTTTATTTATTTATTGGGGATATCAACAGTAATACATGTAACAAAAATATAACAAATAACATATACAGATAATAAAACCAATGACAGATATCCACAGAAATACACGTACAATACATACTAGTGTGTTTGTGTGAGTGTAAGTAAGTGAGAGGGTGGGTGAGTGGGTGTTATATTGGAATGAGGGTGCCAAGTGTCGAAAATATAAATATATATAAAATATTAAGAATTAGAGATAAAATTTAATAAAATAAAATAAGATAAAATAAGACTTTATTATTGAAACTAAGTATAAGACAAAAAAGTATGTTTTAAGACGCGCATTTTAAATGTTATTTTTTTACAATCAAATGGATCAATAAGGGGAAAGTTCAAATTATATTCACTAGCAAAACGTATAAGTGGAGAGTTCTGGGCATAGTTCGTACTATGTCTTTTCTTGGCATTGCATTATTTAGGATATATATTATTTATTATATCGTTTTTTCTCGTAAACGACATAAAAACGAGTAATACAACATTTAGTTAAAACTGCTTTGCCATATTTTTCATCTTTAGCTGAATTATCTCAATCCATAATAAACTTTGTTTTTTTTTAAATGTTTGGGATTCTGAAGCCTTTTCAACCCTCAAATTTGAAAAAAAAAGGTTTTGCTAAAAAAAGGGTTAATAGGTACTGTCAATTTCTTGAAATTCTTTGAACAAAAGACAAATGTTTTAAAAATAAGAAAATAAAGATACATAAACAAGAAGGTGTAGGTATTCATAATTTAAAAGTGAGACATTTTTACTATAAGTAAATGAATACAACTAGGTTGGTATTCGGATCGCGTGAAGCGATACAGGATTGTATTTTTATCGCCTAAGATATTTAACCGATCAATAAGAGCAATAAAGGGGGGTCAATCATTATTGACTTCTGGGTATCTATCTTCCCAGTGCCAGTGCGCACTGGCACTGCGCAGTGGCCAGGACACCACAATTAAATATGTATTTATAGGAAGACACATAATAATTTATCATTCAACTCAACACAATTCAAGGATGCTGAATTAAAAAAATATATATTTCCTATGGCAAATTTCATAGAACATAGTACCTGAACCAAATTAATAAATCATGTTTTTGTGGATGTTCAGTATAACAACATAATATAATCCTAAACGTGTTTTTCTTTTCTTTTCGTATGTTTTTGAGTCCTGAGTATATACAGGGTGTTCATTAAACCCTGTCACATCCGAAACCACGATGATCAGTATGAGCAAGAAGACATATTGGCACATTAAAATATTTTTTTAGAACGAATAAAATTTTAAAAAATAAACTATCTAAAAAAGCAAATGGTTGCTTACTTCTTCTGTTTTTTTAAATATTTTATTTAGACAAAAATTCTTTGTTCTAAATATATTTTTAAATATGCTCATATGTATTCTTGCCCGTATTAATCATTGTGGTTTCGGATGTGACAGGGTTTAAAGAACACCCTATATATATATATATATATATATATATATATATATTTAAAAATACCCTCTAAACCTGTTTTTCTGTATATTTCTAAGTCACGTATATGTGTAAAAATACACTTTTATCATGATTTTCTTTTCTTTCTGTATACTTTTGATTAATTAGTACTAGTATACTAGTCATAAGTAGGTACTATAACAGTTTTTTTTTAAACAAAAATATGCATCATGTGTTCCTATATTATGTATAAATGTTACAATCTTATACTGTTTTTCTTTTTGTTATCAACAGCAATAATTTATGTATTCGTAATTAATTCGTTTCAATGTAAGTTTGTAAAAATGTCATATAAATTTATATACATGTGTGATATAACTTTACAAATAATAATATTAAAATTATGGCCCACGGTCAGACGTAAAATTCTTTGTGGGCATTTTTTCCGAATTGCGCTTAAAAACAGCAACTCAAAATTGTATTTTTTTGTTTATAATATTGCTGTATTTTATGAAAGTTGTTATATATTCTCCGTTCTTATGATTTACCTAAATTTTAAATTTTGAGAGCCATTTTCAACGAGTTGTAAATAACTCACTATTAGAAAATGGAATCCAGTTGGGGTATGGGATTCGTACCACGGACCTTTGGTTCGTGAGTCCGAGACACTAACCACAGGACCACAACCCTATTTGAATTCTAATTAAATTAAATTAATTCTAATTTTAAAAAATATATTTAATATTAATAATTATAAATAATATATTATCTTTACGTGTATTTGGCGTTCGTTGGTTTGAAAAGCCTGTATAACTTGGCAAAGAGAGGATCCTAGAACGAGCATTTATTTGCCTTATTAGGCAAATAAATGCACGTTCTACCGGGAGCCTACTAATCCAGTGTTTCCCAAGGTGGGGCTCCACCGCTCCACCGGTGGGACAATACGCCTCAGAGGTGGGGCACCACGCTTCAGAAATGAGACAAGTCGGCATTCCACATATAAAGAGTAATACAAAAAAATGCTTGCGATGTACAAAATTGAAATAAACGAAACCCGAATAAAATAGAATGAAACCCGTTACAATTTCAATAATTATCTAAAAACACAGAAATTGTACAGGATGTAGGGATAATGGCATGGATTTGCGAAGAAACTAACACAAAATATCCCAATATTACTTTGCATGCCAGAAAGTTATTATTACCCTTTCCCTCATCTTATTTGGTGAAATGTGGTTTTAGCGCCATAAGCGATTTACTCATTAAAAAACGAAATCGATTGGATATAACTAATGGAGGCATAGAGGGGACCTAAGACTGAAATTAACTAAGTTAGATCCGGACATCAAATTTCGTTGTAGCAAGCGTAACTGAATTTTATCATATATTAGGCGTCAAGATATGTGTGTTTGTACTCAATTTCAATTGTTTTTTTTTCATTTTTATTTTATTCTACTTGATTACATTTTCAATTTGTGTTTTGTAATCATTTCAGTTATAATATATATATTAGAATAGGTTTTATTTAATTCCATTAGGGGTTCATATGTTTACAAACATATTACAATTTGATTTGAAAATTTACCTGCTGTTTAATTAAAAATTATGCCGGTGGGGCATCTGACTTTTGAAAAGACTACGGTGGGGCATGGCATAAAGAAGGCATGGAAACACTGTACTAATCAATAACTACTCTCGGGAGTCTCACGTAAAAATCTCGAGAAGGGAAATCGAGTGGAGATAAGTTCGCCTTTTAAGGCCGAAGTAAATTACTAACTACTTCAACTGATACAATAATTAGTGGGTGTAGGTAGTACGGTAGTAGGAACAAACTATCTTTATAAGTTTCGACAGGTAAACATGAATATAGCGAACCACGATTATCTACGATTCAGGACCGGTATGGGTCGAATGATAAGGTGGTGCCATGGTTAGAGGTATTAGAAACCTTAAATTATCACTTCCCACGCGACTCAAACTTTTATTAAAGGCGAAAGGTCGCGGCCCCTTTGGGAAAATTATAGTGACAAATATTGAATTTATAAGAAGTAATTCTAAAAGGCAAAATTACCCGTTTTTTGGTAAATTATCAAGTGAAAAATATTTAAACCTGCGTCCTTCTGAATCCCATTACTGCTCGGGCACACTATTCATAGAGCTATAAATAAGTTTTAGAGCTACTATAGATAGATTTTAACTATAGATTTTAACATTTTTTATCATTTTTTTTTTGCACCACAACAGGCCAGGAGGCCTAATTACAGTGGTGAATTACATCACAGAGCACCCAGGCTTGAGAAAAATCACACTTTTAATTTTTGTGTTCTCACCGGGAATCGAACCCGGAACCTTCCGCGCGTGAGTCAAGCGTCTTGACCACTACACCACGGAGGCCGCCGCTACTACTACTACTATCTACCATCACGCCATTCCCCCGTAGGGGTAAGGAGAGAGAATGGACCGCCATACACGTCTATCCTGGCATTCATTCATAGCTTCTTCCATATTCATACATCTTGTCATACATGTCCTTCGGTTCTGGTTTATTTGATCACGCCACGTCTTCCTTGGTCGTCTTCGTCTCACGATACCGTACCTTTTCGCCTTTATACTTGTTTTGCCATTCTTTCGTCGTCTATTCGTTCTACATGACCAAACCATTTCAGAGACACTTTCTTAATCTTATCAATTACACTTGACTCAGATTTACACTCTCGCCTGATTTCATCATTCGTAACCCTGTCATACATTTATTTTCCTCACATTCACCTAAGAAATCGCATCTCAACTGCGTTCACTCGGCTTTCATCCATCCTCTCCCAGTTTCATGTTTCACTTCCATACATAAGCATTGGGACTAACACTCCGTTGTGCGCTGCCAGTTTAGCTTCGATTGACATACTTTTTTTAGCGATTACCGTGCTTAGTGCGCCGTTCATTTTGTTGCCCGCATTTACCCTCCTTTCAACATATTTTTCTACTTTTCCATCTCTTGAAAACATGCTTCCCAGATACATAAATTCTTCGTTGTTTTAGAGACCTACTGAAATATGATTTTCAGCCGAAATCGCAACTGAAAACGAATTTCGGCTTCTGTTCTCGCTTGGGCCGAAACCGGAACTTATTTAAATAAGTTAAAAGTCATAAAATAAAATAAATAAAACAACTTTGTTTTTAACCACTAATTTTTATTTTTCAGAAACCGGTCGGTGAAAAATAAAAATTAGTGGTTAAAAACAAAGTTGTTTTTTTTTTAAATTTTATTATAATGAATAACCACAAAGTTAGTGCTTCAAATATAAACTATATATATAAGTTAAAAGTCATTTAAAACGCCCAAAATTAAGCGTTTTTATTGTTGAACCCTTTATACTCTAAGGTGGAACCTTACAAGTTCGTTAAAATAAGTGTTAAATAAAATACACGATGGAATAAATTTGACGTGACAACTAGTAACACTCATCGACTGAAAGCCGAAACAAACTAGAGGTGATACAAGTCAACAGCCATAAGATGCATCCGTACAACCGAGTACAACCGAATGTTATCCGGCAAATCACTACAGCAGATTTCAGTAGAGTGGAACATGGAGACTTTTTGTTTGTTTTTTTTTTACTTAGTTTATCTGGACGCATAGATTTAGCTTTATTCTTTCATATATGTTAGTTGAATTGTAAAAACTGTTTACTGACATTAAGATAGCGTCATTTTTGTGAATCGCGAACATTTTTTATTTTAACATTTTTATTTACTTTTTTAAAAAGTTGTTAGCTTTTTTTCAAGTATATACGAGGGGGGACCCAAAAAAACGGGAATCTCTACATAACTTCTTTATTTTTTTATATTTTTGCAGTAAATTTGATCACCTTCCAAGTAATCTCCTTTGACCACAACGCGCCTTTACAAACGATCCTTCCATTGTTCATAACATTTTTTTAATTCACTTAGCGGGATGTTCTTTAGGCCTTCCAGTGATTTTTCTTTTGCCTTCTCCACAGTGGCAAAACGCTTTCCTCTCATGTCTCTTTTGAGTCTGGGGAACAAAAAGAAATCTCAGGGGGCTAGATCCGGTGAGTAGGTGGGTGAACAATTGGTGTCATGCAGTTTTTGGTCAAAGAAAACATTACGGAGAGAGCGGTGTGGGCCGGCGCGTTGTCATGATGGAAGAACCAGCCGCTTGTGCGCCAAAGATCTCCCCTTTTTTTCCGGTTACTCTCCCTCAATCTTTTCAAAACCTCTGAATTGAACTCCATGATATTCCAGATATCTCACAAAGATCAATGGTTCGGCGACGGTCTTCGCGAACGAGAGCATTGATTTTGTCGATGTTTTCGTCAGTTCTTGGCATTGAGGGGCGTCCTGAACAGGGTTGGTCTTCAATTGACATTTCTTTATTTTTAAAATATGAAAACCACTCGTAGACTCTGGTTTTACTTAGGACAGCATCCCCGTGAGCAGTCTTAAGCATTACAATAGTTTCCGCGGCCGATTCCTCCAACAGGAAACAAAATTTCACAGCCGCGCGTTGCTCTCGACAATCGGCCATCCGGCGAAATGGAAAAAAATTGTTTTACTAAAAAAATCCCACAGACAAACAGATACATTCACAGCAACAGAACATTGCACACTAACTCAGAAGACGTGTCCCTAACGAACACCGGATGGAAAAATGGGTCACTCTCCCTTTCCACCACAGCGCGATTCCCGTTACTTTTGGGTCTCTTATTTCAAGATTTTGATGACATTTTGTGTCGTGCAATCAATCCCTTTTATTGTCTCAACCGACTAGTTTCAAAGAAATATATTTATATCATATTTGTTACCTTTATTACCATGTACATATGGGATCTGGTTACATAAATTAGTCTTGAATAGTGTCGATTTGTTTTCTTTCACATGCCAGCCATCCTTATCGAATAAAAGTGATAGAGGAGGAGGATCTTTGTGAACGGGCTCCAACTAGGTAGCGGACATGGAATGATGATGGTGACTTTTCGTAGGACAATTATCAAATAATAAGTAAAAGTTAGTGTAAATACCGCTTTTCCGCTATTTTGATCAAATGTATTCGATGTTCAAACGTGTATCTTGGAAAATATTGGTCCAAAGAAAAATTTTTTTAACAATTTTTAAGTTAATTTTATTTTCTCAGACTTTTGTATATTTTTTTTATAAAACCTTCAGGGACGTTATTATACACAAAAAACTGATTTGAGGGACCATTTTTTCAAAATCGCGGCATGAGCGGTGGTCGTTCGAGGTCACAAACTTAAGGTTTTACTAGGAACCCTATGTCCATCGATCCTGTTAAGTTTCAAAACATAATAACCTATTTTATAAAAAAAAAGTGAAAAAAGTACATACCGAATGATCTTGAACGTCCCATACTTATAATAAATCTCGACAACCACCCAATGGATCTAAACCTGGTTTTCGCAGTCATGTAAAGTGTTCTAAAACAAAGCTACTCGTATTTGTAACATATTTGAAAAATAAAAATTAGTACGTCAAATTCGTTTCTTATCGATAATTACCGTAAAATAGCGTAAATTACGGTATTTTACCGCGACTTTTGGTAAAATTACGTAATTTTACATCCATAGCCAAAGAAATAAAATTGATTTAAACGTAAGAAAAAAGAAAAGAGAAAATAAGAACATATAAAATGTAATAAAATAAACTAAAATTAATTTACATACACAAAAATAAAGATTAGGCATTTGATTTAAGACACATAGTAATATTTTTTTTATTACCTTTTGCTCTATCATGATAAATGTTAATGTTAACTTTTTTTTATATTTTGTTATAGAGTCTTAACATTACAATATTTGAGTTTGTCCAAATGTTTGCAGACAAAAGACTGGATTTCACCCCCCCCGGGAGTCGTTAAGATTAACAAATCACAACAGGGATGGAGAATACCTTAAAGAAGGGAATATGGAAGTCTAGGCATTTACAGGGCTTATGACCTGTCAATAGCTGGTTTCTAAAATCAACAAATGGAAGAAATATGGTTGTTCAAACATAGGCAAAATGGTGAATGTTACATAGTGTGTAAAGTGGCCACTTAAACCAGCCGTTGACAAGTCATAAGCCCTGTAAATGCCTAGACTTCCATATTCCCTTCTTTAAGGTATTTTCTATCCCTGTTGTAATTTGTTGAGTCTTATCATACTTGCAAGAGGGTTAAAATGTGCTGTTGGGCAAATTTGATTACTCGCTCTTTTCACAAAAGTGCTATTATCTCTGTTTTACTTTTCTATGGCTGGTTGCTTTCTGCATAACTAATTTAAATAATATTCAGCTCAGAGTAATAATAGGCATACTTTACGCATTATTAGCCTGAGAAATTCAGGGGCTACGTCTGATGACCCTTCAGATTACAGAGGTTTTATGATGGTAGAAAACAATGTTTGGAATTTTACTCTTTTTTAATTTGACTTATTTTGCTGCTTTTACCGAATTCGTGGAAATTTTACTACCACTTTTTATGATATGTAAAGTATTTCTATCTTTATCTTACAATATCAATATAAATTATTGTTCCGAAAATTTGGTTTATTGGCACTCCAAAATAATTACTTATCTAGTAATACTAGTAAAAATTATTCGGAATTGATAGTAAAGCGAATGATATTGTAAGATATTTATCATTTTTATCTACATACGTATTACATTTCCTCGAACAAGCTGGAATAATACCTAACTTTAAAAAAAAACAAAATTTTTTTTTCTTCACATGTTACAACTGATTTCTACATTTTACAATAAGTTACGAATAAAAATACACTATAATATAAACACAAAAAATTCCCACAAAGGCATGGCCTGAGTGTGGGTATACATTTTATTTTAAATTTCAATAAAGGCTACTAGAAGAATACGATAGATATCAAATAATCCTCCAAGCGATTTCCGTGATGTAGGGGTCAAGACCTTTTACTTACACACGGAATGTTCCGGGTTCGATTCCCGGTGAGAACACAAAAAAATTCATTCAATGTAATTTATTTAGGTACTAGTAGTATTGAATTTAAGTAGGTACTTGTTTATGGTTGAATTCCAAAACATAAAATAAATATTTTTTCAAATCTGGCATTCTTTTTGCAAACGTCAAACTCCGGTCGTCTCACCAACAAAGGGGTGCACTAATGTAGGAATACGATTTTTAAAAATGTATTGAATTTAATATTATTTTAATGTCACCAAAAATCCAATAAATGGGTACAAATTATAAGGAATTTAAGGAATGAATCTGATTGAGATCCACAAAAAACAAATGCAACAGTAAAGATTCAAAAACAAACTTTTTTTATCCACAAAAAAATAACATTTTTCCATTTTCTTGCAAATGCATTCTCCTCGAATGCAACCCTGGTAGATCGATGAATAAAACATTTATGCTCCTAACTTATTTTTTACATATTAGATTGAAAATTTTAATATCTACGAACATGCACAGCGTGAAGATAAATATTTTTTGAAAACCGCACGTAAATCGGTTAAGCCGTTTAAGAGGAGTACGGTGATATCACACGTACTTATATATATAATATGAAATAACACAAAGCGTGGTACGTATATATATACACAAAGCGTGGTACGGAGTTTGGCGGGGCGTTGAATTGTTCGCGCTAAGCGAAATGAATTTTTGTATTTACTTCTGCGCTTGGTGATTTAGTTTTTTTTTTTAAACGATTTAATTTATTTTTGTGAAACTGTTTTAATTGTTTCGGAAGGTATCTGTTTTAAAACAACAGTTACATTTTTTTACCACCGCTAGTTTGGATGAACATAACTGGTTAAACGTTTAAAAACACGTATCAAATATCTCAATTTGTTATTGAGAAATGTTTTAACATCAACTTAATTTAGAATGAGGAATTTCAGTGCTCAGGGAAATTAGACGTAAAAATCGTTTTATCGCGCACGGTAAAAATTAAAGCATTTAATTGTACGGCGAAGTTTTTCGAAAATGTATGAAAACTTAATAAAAATGAAACGCTTCGAACTACGGCACAAGTTTTTGAGAATCAACCAATCAATTATAGCGTTGTTATGCGTTGTGATAAATTTCCGGTTTCCGGGTAGCCATTTTTTTCAACGTTTAGTGAATTTTGATAGCTACGAAGTTCTATTTTTAAATGGCACTATAATTCACCGATGACAACTTGTGACGCCACGGGCGGAGTAATTTGAAAAATACTAAACTTACGGTATGAAACTTGCAAAATAATACGATACATAAAAATATTCATTTTATATCTAAGAATTATTCTCCCTACTCGTTATGATATTTTTGTTGTGTTGTATTCTGTTGCTTTTATTAAATATGTATTGTAAAATAAAACAAAATGTTCGCTTAGTTTGATAATATATTGACAAATCAAAAAAAATGTAAAAAAAACCACTGAACTCTTCCCCCTCATTAACCTCAAACTTTGGCTGTTTGATAAAATACATAGCTCGTAATAAAACTATATAAAGAACATTTGCTGAACATCGGCATCGCTAGGAAAAACAATGTAATAAATTTTAAATAGTAAAAACAATTTGGGAGTGACACATACATACTGTTGGAATGCTAACAACAAGATAAGAGTGTATAGGTAATATGTAGATAATTTATACACGAATTATAGTACAGATCTACAGATGTACATATGTATGTTATATATACCTAATACGAATATAAGACCCATTTCGTATGATTGTAAAAACCAACACGGGACCATAAAATAACATAGGTGAAATAGATTTTTATCGTATTAAAGTATTTGTACTATTCAATGATAGACCGACTAATCTCCACTCGATTTTATTTTGCAGAATTTTTACCCGTGATTCGTTGCTGATTTTTGTTTTATATAAATAATATAAACAAATAAACAAAGAGCATGATTGTAGCATATGACGTTTCAAAAGTAAAGTGTTGAAAAATAATCAGTAAACTTATGTAACAGTCACCCACAGCAATGGGAAATATTTTTATTTATTTATTTTAATGCACAAAATACACAATTTTATCATGGCACAATAATATTTTTTTTATGTCCCGACTTGTTAGAAAATTCCATGTTATGTCGGGACTGTTCTATATATAAATAAAAAGCATATATAAACATATTAAACAATATACAAAATAATCAAAACAATATAAAAAATAATAATTTAAAAAAGAGATTTTTTTTTAAAGACATGGCATGACCAAATCCAACAAATACTTAAAGATGGACATGTCAAAAGTCGGAATAATCGGCGCGTGTGCATGAGAAGATGTATGAATGTAGAGGAAGCGAGATATGTATGCAAAGAGGGAGTGTTGTGGCGTTCTATCCTCTCTGCCTACCCTTACGGGGAAACGGCGTGATGGTTTGTTTGTTTAATTTTTTAAAAATATAAATAATTACAATTTATACAAGTCAAGAAATGGAATTCAGAAAAGTTATTTAATGGTACATGGCAATATAAATAAATAAAATAAAATAAATATGTGTCGGTTGTTCTGATTTTTTTACATATCCATAAGTATCTATAGAATTTTATGGGTATGTAAAAGTACGACAGTAGTAAACAAAAAAAACTTAATTAATTCAAATAAATTGTAACATCTTCCTAGAAATTATATAATTTTTTAGTACCTTGACCGATTAAAAAGAAACGTTTTATTTGTAAAAAAAGTTTCAATATGACTAACTCCCTACAAACATTTTGACACAAAATATTGTTGATTAAACTAACTTGTATAAAAAATGAAAAGCGTTTTTAGGCGTTACCTAGTAGATGAAATAATTCATCAGACGAAACTTACCCACATCAGTAAATGTTTCAGCTCTTTAAGTTTACAAAAGTCAACAGAGGAAGAGTTTTAAAAAAAATTGAAAATAACAAATAATGTGGATGTTTAAATATGTTCGAATAGTGAATATTACATAATGTGTAAAGTGGCCATTTAAACCAGCCAATGACAGGACATACGCCCTGTAAATGCCTAGTCTTCCATACTCCTACGGACACTCACTTTCGCCGTATTTTTACCACTAGCAACACCGCGCAAGACACACCGGAACTGCACGACATCGGCACGATCGAAGCTCGCCAGAATCTGCGTGTCCTCGGTCTGCTTCAGTTCAGTTGGCTTTTGCTCTCTCTTTTTTTTAAACTTACAAATACCCACATCATGTAAATTCGTGTCACGGTTAATTCATTCAGTGTTGTACTTAATGTAATCACATCTTTGTATATCTTGAATTCATCATATTATCTATTAAATCTCAGAACAATGTAAGTAAATCTTTCATTTAATTTAACGCCACCTTGCAACGAAACTGCGGTAAGTCAAACCAAACATTTCATATTAACAAAAAATTTCACGGAAGTGATATGTTTGATAATATATAACAGAGCACTTTGCCCCACAATCAACAAAAACAGGATTATTATTATGTCGTTTCAATAATAACTAATAAAACAATTAGCCTTGAGATTGCTGTACGAGATCATCTTTGTTTGTTTTTATTTCCAAATAAGAAAGGGTTTACAACCACTGCACGACAATGTGAAGCGGCCGCAAAAAATGTCTATCTTGCTCTCACTCCATTGGGCGTGAATTAGATATATATGAAATCTGAAATGGAAGATTTTTCTTGGAATTAATATTAATTTTTAAAACAGTAGTGTGTTTGGAAAACAACGCAGTCGATAAAATATTTTTGAAATATAAAAATAATGGCATTTCTGATTAGATTCTCGAAAAACTGCTTAGCAGTCTAAGGGTTAATACAAAATAATGTC
Organism: Micrasema longulum; assembly: GCF_059751315.1. NCBI lineage: Eukaryota > Metazoa > Arthropoda > Insecta > Trichoptera > Brachycentridae > Micrasema > Micrasema longulum. The sequence goes on from NW_028277757.1 coordinate 1,017,872, forward strand.
AATCTACTCTAATTTTGTGAATTTGGACGATACGTGTGAAGTGGGCCTTAAGTTAGCACAAGGCGTGCCTTAATCTCTCTCAACCAGAGGTATTTATTAACATCATAAATTTTGATATTTATTTGCGAAGTACTAACCCTATTTTGATTACGTTTGATTATTTTTTACAAAAATAGTTTTAAACTTTTCCCGGCTTACAAACCCTTGTACCCACATACCACATTTTAAGTCCAGGCTTATTTAGAATTGCTTTAGTCAATCTTTTCAGGCAACACTATTTTTTTCGTTTTTTAGGGTTCATGCGAGAAAACTTTATACCATAAACAAACTGCCGTGTTCGCGTCTTCCGAATTTAATATCTGTTTTTGATGTTTATTTCTGATTTTTAAAAAAAAAAAATTCTAAATATAAAATATGTTTTATAAGGTTACAAAAACGTTTCGTTTATCTTCATACTAATAAGTTGTGTGTCTCTTGCAATCGTACTGATCACAGTAGTTTAAAAAAAATAATTAAGCCAATCAACAGGCTTATGAAAACCCTAACAGATTGGCATAACACTTAATCTAAACAATTTGAAAGTATATTTAAATAATCATAATCATGGTTAAATCCAGTAGTAGTTTTTTTAACAACATCAGTAACTCCGAAAAAACAATTCAGAAAGTATTCAAATAATGCCAGCTCACATAATCAAACGTCTATTATTTTTTAAATCTAAAAAATAATTCGGATGAGAAACGGTCAGCAAATTAATGTCAACTGGGTATTAAGATTATTACTAAGTTTTACTTAATTTATAATTTTAATGATTTAGAGGGGGTATGAAAGGAGAACCTTAAGGTGTACTGACATGATGAACGTCTTGAAAAATGTAATACTAATTCAGATTTGAATTACACTAGCTACATTTTCCACAGAGGGTGGAATACAAACTCTGTTAGCTTATGTTTAAGTCACTGCAGTTTTTTTTAAAACTTACATTATAAATCCAATTAAAATTTATATTCATACAGTCACTTTGTAAAGCGCCCTTAAGGGGCCGTTATGTTACAGAAATTGGGCTTTATAAGTTATGCATAATACTAATTTTATCATTTACCGATCTGTATACATATTAATATTATAGTTTGGATAAATTGTTACATTCAATTCTTAAATGATCTTTTTTATTATTTTTTATTTATTTATTAACCGTCACGTATAATTACATTCGTTTTACACAACTAATATATCTTTTTATTTTTCTAACTTATTTTTTACATCTTTTGAAAAGTTTGTCTGAGTCTTTTGTTTAGTTTTGTCAGGCAGTTTATTGTATAATTTCAGTCCCTTATTTATTAGTCTCGATTATCTTTGTCTCGTTTTGAAATTTTGTATGCAATATTGTTCTGATATTCTTGTATTATGTTTATTGCAAGTTATAATTAACAGTGCCTTTAAAAAGCAAAAACAATGTCTTTCTCAGTTAGTGAAGGATTCACATCCCTCTTTTCTCAGTCCAATGAAGTGCATATTATATATTTCTGGATTACTTTATTTCAGCACATGATGCTAGGGCTATCAGATTACAGAGAGCTACTTCGGGTAGCTTTTCTCGTTTGGCAACGAGCAACTTTTCTGTGTATGTGGGCACCGCCAAAGAGACTAATGTCTTCATATGCGATGTGCGGTATGTGGTAGGCAAACAGTGGCTTAATAAAAAAAAAATCTTCATAAATTATAAAGCAGGCTAGAGAGCCTCTACGAGTAGAACGAACATCTATTATGCCTATGTGAGAGCATGCTATAACCTTAGATTATTATTTTAGAATCTGTAAAGTAAATATGCAAATTGATAAATATATAAAAGGAAAATATCACTTTTTTAAACATTTTAAAAGTAATAAAGGTTTATGAAAAACTGTCTAGTAAAAAAATTTTTTTTTTGCTAATTATTAATGGCAAAAAAATATTTTTAAAATTGTAATTTTGAATTACCGCAAAAACGGTCATTCCATTGGCCACGCCCTAATACGCCACGATTCATGTTTATTTGTTACTGGCCATTGAAATTTGTTTAGACCATTTTCACGAATCTTGACGTCACACCAACAAAGGCCACACACGTCGCGTTTTTCTATCAACGTATTTTCATTAAATTTATTTTTTACATTTAATATTAAAAAAAAATCCACATAATCCATTTTGATTTTGAAAATACAATTAATTATTCTAAATCCATTTCATAAATTTTTATCGATATTCGTAGTACGTGATATTTCCCTAAAATGCCATGACGACTTATCTAGGTGATAAATACGTATATTGTACATAGAAGGTAGCAAGTAGGTAATTTTACTAATCACTAACTTTATTAATTAGATCTCAAATTACTTATGATAATATAAATACGTATATAGTTTTATTCCACTTTTATTTATGATATTTACCAGTGACCGAGTTTCGTCGTGACCGGCATCGTCCGACTGGTGGGAGACCAAACAAATTTTTATGTTATTTACAAGTGCAATCATGATTTTATATAATTATAGGAATAAAAGAGTTTAAATTGAAATAGTTTAAGTATAAAGTGATAACAATTGTACGAATATAGGTTTTGTTTGAATGTATATAATAAAAACAGATTTTAAACATATTTCTGAGATATCTCTACATAAGAGAGTGCAGGTAAGATCCTTGGCTCTACCCAACCGAGTTTCTCTACAACAGTTTAGAGACTAGAAGGAAAGTGTATTTGACTATACGTTTTTATCGATTGTTGCGCGGTATGGTCGATAATCCTGAGATTATGAGGAGCGTTAGTTTGCATGATCCTGATAATTACCAAAGACAGCGTCAGCACAGATTATTTCATATTCCGATCCGCAGGACCAACCTTCCGATGGTTATGCGTGTTGGAAGGGCTACCGCTATGCTGAACAACATCGCTCTGAATGTTGATCTGTTCCATGTATCCGAAGGGGTTTTCCGGAGCAGGATTCTCCTACTTCTTTGACAAAAGTCTCGATAATGTATTTTTTTCTTGTTATAATGTACGCCTAAAATTTTAGTTTGTAATATACATGTTATTTTTTTAATAAATAAATTGAATTGAATTGAATTATTTTATGAAGTTTTAAAGTAAAAAAGTTTTTTTTTAAATTTTATTTTCCATAACTTTTATTTTTGAAACCAACACAGTCATAAAAATAATAATAAACAATAAATAAAAAATAGCAACAAATAACACGACCAATTATGGGTTTCATATAGGAATAAAAAAAAATTTAAAAAAACAAAATGCACAGTTCGCTAGGGGTGAAAGGAAGTGGGATGGGAAAATAGGGAAGGAAGAGAAGAAGAAGAAATAGTAAGTAAATATAAAACAATGAAAAAAGAAATAAAAATGTACATAAATGTTCACATACAACATACATACATATACATACATACACATCCAAATATACATATATATATATTTACAAACACATATATATATACATACACATATATACACACCCATACATACATGTACACACATTAATATGCATAAATACATACATACACGTACATACACACTTGAACATATACGCATACACTAATGTACATATACACGCGTACATATACAGGGTGTTCTTTAAACCTTGTCACATCCGAAACCACGATGATCAGTATGGGCAAGAAGACATATTAGCATATTTTAAAAAATATTTAGAACAAATATTTTTTTAAAATTTAATATTTAAAAAAACAAATGGTTGCTTAATTTTCTGCAGGGTAGAAGTGAGAAGAGTGCGGCGCAGCCTCAGACTCCCCCCTTCCCCTCATCGTTTCTCCCCTGCAGAAGTAAGCAACCATTTTTTTTGATATTTTATTTTTTAAAATTTTATTTGTTCTAAAAAAATATTTTAATGTGCCAATATGTCTTCTTGCTCATACTGATCATCGTGGTTTCGGATGTGACAGGGTTAAATGAACACCCTGTATTTAATTAATAATAAAAACTATAGCAGGGGCCTCAATCTCAAGTTTTCAGTGTGCGGTGTTCATTCGGTCAAGTGATAGGCAGGTAGGTACTATATTTATCAGCCGATACTAAAATAACAAACTTATCAATATTTACTCTATTTAGAAATTATTTTTTAAGTTAAATGTAAAGAACTGGGTATAAAAATATGTTTTACACTGTTCAAAAGAAGGATAATAGCATCTATGTTATAAATATTTTAAAGGAAAAATGACAGACAACTGTACATAATGTGTGAACATATTATTCGCCGTACACATAGTATTAAGAATAGTCCAGAAGGAGCGTAGAATCATATTTGAATACATCGGACTGTGTCCAATAATTCCCCCACTCAGACACACTTTCGCCGCGCGCATACTTGAAGTCACCAAATAATATTTCCAGATCGCGAAGAATATAACCATAACACAAATGTAAGGTAAAAAAAAAACTAACAAAAATTTTATTGAATTAATGAACTTTGAACTTAAAATATAAAACAAATTTGATTTTACATACAACGGATATTTTTATATCATGTTAAATGATATTTTATGTTTTAAAGATAATGTCAGCCAAATGTCTACCACGGCGTTGTTTAATCCGAGGTTCAATTTTCATTATTTCTCTTATTATATGAGCAAAGAAGTAGGGTAAAAAATTTTACTACCCTGGCAACACTAACGAAATTTCCATTTTGTTTCTTCGACAATCTAACAGATGGAAAAATAATTCAATTTTTATGTAATGCATTTGTGACAAACACATTAATTTGATAATTACACATGGAATGTGATTGCATCCTGTTTCTTTAAGATCCTATCAGGAGTTGCGCACTGAGCGATGTCTACAAAGAAACTAATGGGTCAAAACGTAAACCTACTCATTTATGAGAAGTTGAGTCGCCTTCTGTTTGGTGTGCGTATGCGGTTTCTGCACTATTCTTTATTCTATGGCCGTACAATTGAATGCTCTAATTTTAACCGCGTGTAAGAAACCCATTTTTCCGTAGCTCTGAACTTCATCATTGTTCACGGCATGCGATGTGTTACAAACAATAATTTATTAAAAAGATGAACAAAGTATAAAAGCTACGGGGACGAGTTATTAAAAAAAAGTTTTTGAAAAAAAAAAAACTTAAATTATAATTTTAAATTTATTTAAATATGAAAAAAAGTATATTCAGTGTGAATATACTTAAGCTTTTTAGTTAAAAACTTGTGTTGAGCGAAAATGTTTTACATAAGAATAATTCAATACTCTTAGGTAACAGTCGGCTATCGCCCTACGGGCCTCAGTCGATGGGCCCTTCTGTCCTCGGTTAGTTAGTATCTCACACACCGAATTATATCGACCCTTTGGGTGTCAGAATGATTTTTTTTGCTTTTCGGAGCAGTCTAAATATAGAAGAGAAGAATCTCTAACATAAAATAATGCTACCAAAACCACAAAAAATTAAAAGATATATTAAATACCTACGCAAAAAGTTTGATTAGTAAGCGATTAAAATTAAAAAGTAAAAAATCTGCAATTTAAAATAATAACAGTAAGCTGTCGTCGACTGATACATGATGCGGAAATTAATCTGGCATCTTGGTATTATTAAATCAGCCCTGCTAATAATTATGTCCTCATTGTCTTGTTAAATCGGCCCTACGGGCCTCAATTAATCGGCTATAGGGACCTTGGCTAATTATGATCTCGGAAGCGCTATACTAGTTATCCATAATGCAAATTAAAATGAATATTCATGAATTTTGGCGCTATATAAGTTACCCATGATAAATAAAAGACATAGTATATATTACGTTATTAAGAAGACAACGAAACAGACGAAAATGACCTTGATTTATCGTTGATACCACGATAGTAAAATTCCTGAGTATAAGTGACAGACGCCATCAATCAATTCTTAAGTAATAATAATATAGATGATATTTTACTAAACCTGTTCATCACACATTCGAGAAAACAATAATAACAAAAATATACATAAATCTTATATACATATTATAAATATACATAAAATAATATAAAAATAACAAGTAAATTAATAAATAAATATAATTAGGTACCAATTGAAGATAACACACCTTTCACTTTCGTGACTCATTTAGTAGAAAGAACGTGAATATAAAAAGCTTTTAATAGGCTAGTTGCACGGAAAAAAATATTTTTTTAAATATAATATATTTTTATATATATATATTTTTTATTACGCTTCTCCTATTTGGTCTCCATTCTACAGGACTCATATTGACCATATCGAGTCTGTCCAACACCGTTTTCTAAGAAAAGTGGCATGGTTGCTCGGATTACAAAGGGGTAATTATTTCTATTTTGAAATAGAGCAATCTCTTATCTGTCTTCATTAGAGAGACGTAGAACTGAGATGGACCTTATATGCATTTTCAAAATACTTAATGCTTTAAGTGATGTCCCATCTCTGTTGCAATCAATTTCTTTTCATGTTCCCAACCGTGTCACCAGAAGTCAAAATCTGCTATTTATAAAATCTTCTAAGAGCAACTTTGGTTTTTATGCCCCAATGTCCAGAATGTGTAGATTAGTCAATTCATCACACGATTTGGAATTTTTTGGGATAGATCTTCCGGCTTTTCGTAGATCTCTTCGCGACTAAACAGTGTGGGATGAAGTTGGATCGGCATGGTTTAGCTCGAAGTCTTAGGTCTTTCGTTTTTATGAATATATTGTATACAATTATTGTTTTGCCCTTGTTTGTCTTTGCTAAATAGTTTTATGTTCTTTTTGTTCAGTTTCTTGCATTTATGTTTCTTCATGTAACTGCTGTAATTGGCTTAGGCCGTATATATAATAAATAAATAAATAAATAATGTTTCATATGTCATATTTTTATGTGTACTGGATTGGATACGAATATTTAAAAAAAAAGAGTATTTTTTAAATGTTTTTAAATGCTCGTATATACACTATCTTTTCCAAATATTTACTGCCCGGATCAGCGATATAAAGCTTTACTGTACATAGATACCACTTATTTTTTAGAATAAAATAAATTAAATGTAATGTGTTGGCAATATAGTAAATATATTTGGTTTTTTTTCATCTGTAAATAAATAACAATATTTTGAGCTTGTCCAAATATTCGAAACAAAAGACTGGATTTCACCCCCTTCTGAGTCACTAAGATTAACAAATTACAATAGGGATGGAGAACATTTTGGAGAAGGGAATATGGAAGTCTAGGCATTTACAGGGGTCCTGTCACATGCTGGTTGAAGTGGCCATTTTACACACTGTGCAACATTCACCATTTCACCTATGTTTGGATATCCATATTTTTTCAATTCTTCCATCTGTTGATTTTGTATGTATGTATGTATGTATGTGTGTACATGTTATTATGGGCATGTATATATTTATATATGTATGCGTATATTTGTAACATCAAATAACATTTGCAACACTATTTTTTATTTGAAATTATATGACTTCAAATCCACTAAATAACTATAACAATGTAAGCCACTCTCCGAGCACAAGGGCTAGTCTTTTTTATGAAAAGTTAGTTTTAAGATTAACTAAATGTATAAAAGTAGATTGTAATAGAAAAAAAAAACATAAATCATTTTATTATTTTTTTTATTTCAATATGTACGTAAAAGGATATACGGATTAGTACAATATTTATTTTGTCATCACAACAGGCCAGAAGGCCCAATTATAGTGGTGAATTACAGCACTAACACCCTGGCTTGAAAAAAAACACATTTTGCTGTTGTGTTGTCAACGGAAATCGAATCCAGAACCTTTCGTGTGTATGTCAAATGTCTTCGCCATTACACCACGTAGGCTGCCTACAAACATAGTATGATATTTTTCTACAGAGCATGCCACATTAATAGTCCGGTCAAATTAGACAAATTGAGTGAAGAAAATCCCAGAGTTTTGGAAATGGTCTTGAACGCTTCCTTTAGACTTGGCTTAATGTGTGTCAAAAGTCCACGATCGTGGGGGGTGAGCTCACGGTGAGGAGGGGGGGGGGGGAGTTTGAAGGTAACATTTTTCAGTTTTTCGCATAAATCTCGGAAACTATCACTTCTACCTAATTGAATTTTCTACAAAAATGAATTCATACATTTTTGTCCTAAGACGTTTGGTTGCCGAGCTATGAGTTTCTGAAGATTGGATGCTAAGGCAAATTGTATATTCCAGCGTTAGAAATTAATTATCGACTGTTTTTACAATGTATGTTTCAATGAACCCTTATCTTCTCATAGGAATTATATGCAAAAACTGATATTTTAAATAAAAAAAATTGTAATGCTTTATATTTAAACGATTTTATAATTGACTTATTTTTGTGAAAAATAAATATTTGCGTTTTTATGATTTAACCAAATATTTCATTTTGAGGGGCATTTTCTCCGAGTTATAAATAACTCACTATTAGAAAATGGTATCAAGTTGGGGTAGAGTGGGATCCGACCCACGGACCTTCGAGCCGTGAGTCCGAGACCTAGGCACGGGATCACAACCCGATCAAAAATTTATTAATTCTAGCTCATTGTGTTAATAACTTACTCATATATGTTTTAATATGTGTCTGCATCATGAGTACATACTTACGTGCACACGGTAAACATCATCGTCATCATTCAATGTTCGCTCCCTAGTTGAAGCATATAGTGTCCACAAAGAATCCCCAGGCATCTTTGTTAGCTACCAGCTCTTGTGCATATACTCGAAGTCTTATACTCGTATGTTAATAGTGTTTTTAAATATATTGTATTGCTCTTGTTTGTCTTTGCTACATAGTTTTATGTTATTTTTGTTTAGTTTCTTATACATATGTTTCTTTATGTAGCTGTTGTAATTGGCCTAGGCCGTATGTGTAATAAATAAATACATATTAAAATAGCGTATCTGGGACTACTATTGTTTTTTGCACTAAAACAAAGTGGACTTCAGATTTTCCAACATAAAAAAGCATTTTTATGATGAAATTAGACTTCGGTGTTTTATTAAAGTAATAAATAGCTTATTGTGATAATTTCTGCATTTTAAACTTAAAAACGGCAAAAAGTAGACTCCCTTGTTTTGTCCTGTAATGTACAAATATATAAATGGACGCGACTTAGTACGTAAATAAAAATGTAACGCCCCTTGGGCATATTAAAACAAAAGAAAACACTCTTTTGTAGAAAATAGGCAGTTATAGTCCTTAAGATATAGCTTGATTAAAATGACAGTTGCCAAACTAATGTGACTAGTGGTGGGGAAGTACTGATCACTGACCATGTATCGATCAAATCGATTTTTGAATGAAACTCAGTTTCCGAAAATTGATATAAAAACGCAAAAACAAGCCTACTACAGTGCGTTTAAGACTATAATTCACCAAAAATAAGACATTTTATACATTTTTTCATGAACAACATAGAATGCATTATTTTTTAATCGATCGATTAACATTGATCGATTTGTTACATCTCTAACATTTTTGCAAAATGATGTAACCTTGTAAGAACGTCGTTAATAATTAAGATTACTTTAGTTTTAAAGCTGATTTTATATAGTTATGTTGATTTATATGTCAAGCAATGTATAAAAAAATAAATTAACACGCCAGATACGAATAATTTTTCGTGTGTCAATATATATCACTCCTTAGACGAGACGTTACTACAAAGTTATGTCATCACTTTTGCTGACAACTTTCATTCTAATCGAGCTATATTTAAGGACTATAGATAGTAGGGGCTTGTTACTACTAAAATATTTGAAATACTCCGAGTATTATTCCACGCAACAGTCGGACCAGACCGGACACCGAAATATTTTTTTATATGGATTCTGATTACTGAAACAAAGTTTCCATAAACAAGAGGCGTTTCGAAATACCCTCGCGATGTTGTTTTGTCGCAGTCCTTCTTGTGAGGTCCTCAACTGTAACTAGATTGCGTAGGTATGGCCGTTTATGACGCCGCCGACCGACGGTCTACCGCCGGGCCACCATGACTGCTCCGACTGACCCGCGTCACGCGATACTAATTACCCGTAAAAACATCTTATTTCAATCTACACGGCTGCGGCTCTCGGAACCGATTACATTCCAATATTCAATCGGCCTGCGGAGACATCGCACTTCGTACATCGGATCACTTCACTCCATCGCTAGTTCTGGTGGCCATGTCCAGTGCCAGACTCGAAATCGAACGCGTGTTTTTGGATATTTAGGGGTCGGAACTCAGAACTCCCGCGGCCGATGCTCGTGTTTAGGTATGTGACACTACGCAACTACGCATACAGTGGTAAGCGGCGTGCGTACACTGCGTACTGGTGGAATTTTATAAGCTGGCGCGTGCGCTATACTTACACATACGCATTGTGTAGTATCCGTGAATAAGCCCATGGTATGACGTATGACATCGCACGGCATACGCATTATGAAAATAATCTCAATCTCTCTCGCGCTCAGACGCGCTTATGAGCGTGACATAGAAAACTATTGCTTTATTGCTAATGATATGGTAATCCAATATACACAGGATGCTTCAGCGTTCATCTGAATTTTACTATGTAGATATTTTCATTTGATCGAATCATGAATAGGTCGATTATGTAGTGATGGCGCTTTCACAAAACTTAAACAAAAACATTTTTAGTGTACAGAATACTGATTTTTAAAATCTTGATGTAATATATTGTTTTATTGAATATTTTAAAAATCTCTTTTGGATTAGAGCGGAAAAAAAACAATTACGTAGGAAAATGTCATATATTGCAACGGTAAGAAGTTATAGAAGGTTGCAGATAATTATTTGGTCCCAGTTGGGCGACATTGTAATGGTAGGTTATCACAACCTTAATGATCAAATTTATAAGATATAGAAGAATAATGAAGATAACCAAATAAAGTACCTACAAACAACTTACCATTCACCAGTTTCGCTCAATCGGCAAGAACATGAGAATTCTCCAAAAGAATAAGATTATGTTGTTTAAATTTAATTTTATGAACTGCATCAAAAACATTATATAAAAAAAAACTTTACTGTAAAATGGAATAAATATGACCCAGAGATCTGGATTTTATGAAATAAACAACTCGTTAGTGAAATACAAAATTTTAATAAAAGAAGCAATCCTGTACAAATATAACATTATTATTATAAAAAATCAGAATTCTGCCTAGCTGGTGTGAATGGTTGACAATAAATTTATGTAAAAAATAAATATTCGTAATAATAATAATAATAATAACAACTGAAATAGGTTATTGATTGTTTTCTTCTCGCCGTAATATGGAATAATGTTGAATTTACGAAATAAAAATCCGCAGATGGAATTTGATATGCGACGTCTTCGGTTTATATGCTTGAAGTCATGATTGGCTCAGTTGATGAGTTCCCAGAAGATTGTTTGTCGACATCTGAATTCAGTAGATGATCGTCTGTTTCATTACATTTGTTAATTTGTGTCTCATGATGTTGAAGAAAACTTTAGAATCTGACACCGACTTTTCCAGATATTTACGAATAAACTTCGAAATGATTTGTCATCCATTAAAATCATGGAGTAAGTATAGCATATTGTAAAATCTTTATCATAGGAAAAAGTAGATAAAAAGGTGTAGGAAAAATTAAAAAAAGGAGAAAAAGAAAGGGGAAGAAGGGAGAACAAAAGGAAACCTATATAAAATACAATCTCATTAGAATATGATATCTCTCTCTACAAGAATTGCGCTAATAAATTAAAAACAAATAGGCTTACATTACGTTGAACGTTCCCTTTCTTGAAGGACTACATTTTTGAAATGTGTGGTTGCCTGCCCTTAGAGTTCTTCCGCGACAGCTGGACTGCTCGTCCCGAGTTTTGAATGGAAAAGAAATTATTTCTAGAGCACGGGCTTCATATGGATGAGTTACTACCGCGGCCGTCAGATGGCGCTAAATCAAGCAACATAAAATTATATTCGGGTACTAAAATGTCTTTAAAAACGGGGTACGTTGGACTTGTTTTTTACAACGTTACAATATTTACGAGTATTTATTTTTAAACAAGCATGTTTTTTATTTAATATTTTGTGTTCATCATAATAATAGTTTATTGAGAGTAATTAAAATGCACAGTAGAAATTATATCGGAAAAAATATGCATACACACTTATTGATAAACAATAAATCTTGATATTTATATACTTAAAACAATCTTCACAATTTCGCATTCTAGTTCTAGAGTAATTGAATATAAAAAAATCAATTTTTCCAATTTAAATTGCCCTTTGTTGGAAGGACTATAATAAGTAAAATGTAACATTTTAAAAAATGATTCGAAAAATTAAAAATAATGAAACAAAGCATTTTAGTAAATTGATATTACATTTTCTTAACCCATTGTATTTTTTTATATACACAACCTTCTTATCCAACACCGAATTTTTAAAAAAAGGCAGCACATTTGGTTAAAATTTAATACAACGTTTTTTAAAATCAACAACCTGTAAATTTTAAATGCGTTAGTGTAAGTTTTCTGAACGCGCCAGCTTAAGTTAAACCACCAGCACACACTGATATCTTCAGGGGTAGGGCACGGCACGACACACGAACAAATATTATTACTCCAAAGAATAGTTAGGTTTATAATAATTTGGGTTTTCTTTTTACTTTTACTTAAATTTAAAACTGAGTTTTATTTTGAAATCCAAGATGGCATTTGTGATTTTTTCGATAAATGAGGATGAGTTTCATTTTCCAGGTTTTTGGGGGTGCTTAATTAAAATTTTACATTTTTAGGGATTGGTAGCCAAAACGGAACCCTTATAATTTCGTTATGTCCGTCCGTCTGTTCGTATGTCACAGACTTATTACTATATTTTCATCGATTTCAATGAAATTTCACAGGCAGGTAGATGTAAACTGCCGTACAATTGTGTAGTGTATTTTTTTTTTTTTAAATGGATAGATAGGTAGGTAAGTATACATAAAACTGAAGGACGACATTTTTTTCGCGCGCCCTATCGTGTGGAATATTGTTAGACCGGTAGTAAATAAAATTGAGGTTACCAAGTGACTTTTATATTTATGTTAATATTTCGATGAAGGTCGGCACTCGGGAAAAAGAATAAGGTTCAGGAGAAAAAGAAGCCTTTTACATATTTCTTGAAATACAGTTAGAATTACAAAACAAACTAGTAAACCTAATTGAAATAAACAATAACGATATTGATACAATAATTTACTATCAAAATATTCTAATTTACATTCCTTATCACATACAATCTACAACCTACAACCTACAACCTACAATCTACAACCTAAAACCTACAACCTACAACCTAAAACCTAAAATCTAAAACCTGCACCCTACAACCTACAACCTACATCCTACATCTATAATGCTAGGCAGCTTTTTTATGGTTCTAAGAATGATTAGTACGAGGTTTCTATAGCAAACTAAATTTCCAGTGCCTATGGATTTGAGGAGGCTGTCATAATGGGTGGGCACATTTTCTGGAATATACAAAGTTCTATCCTCAGTGGTGAGGGTCAGTGCTATGCAAGCTCCTGACGTCACTGCGACCTGTGAATATGAATTGTGACGGGATATACAAAGTTACGTCTTTTCTAAAAATGAAATTGATTACTATGATAATTATTAATATTCAAAAGATTACACAGAAGTATATATTTTATAGTAGGGCGATGAAAAAGAAAAAAAGGTTTGGCAATTTGGTGGCCTCCGTGGTGTAGTGGTCAAGACGCTTGACTCACTACAGTCAGTCAGTACAGTACAGTCCCTTTTAAACTAAAATAAAATATACTAATTTTTAAATCATTAAAACAATTTTTTTTTACTGTTTATTAAACCTTTACATAATTTTAGTAAAACATTGAAAAAAATACGACGAAAAACAACATCTTTAAAAAAATTAATAAACATCAATAAAGTATACATTATTAAAAAGTATCAAGAAAAATAAATATTACACCTGTAACGAAAAATACAAATATAACCTGTATAAAAAAGGTTCATCAAACAAGAAAAAAAAGATTAAAAGTTAAACTGATGAAGGAGAAAAATAAAATAAATATAAATAATAAGAAATAATAGGGTATAAAGGTTTTTTTTTTAATCTTAGAAGGAAATCAAAATGAGTAGTTTATTAGTATTGGATATACGAAAGGTAAAAAATAAAAATGAAAATGAGAATGTAAAAATTAAAATGTCCTAGACATTTTAAGAAACAACAGAGTTATTATACTTTATCTTATAGTAAATTGTTATTCAATGTTTAAGTGGTTTTATACCATGATGTTGTATATACCATCCTTCTTCTTCTTGTGCCTTATCAGGTGTTCCTGACGTTGTCAATCATTTTTACGATCCCACTTACTATTTAATGATGCACACTCCTGAACACTTACTCCCACACGAATACACATAAACACACATCTACACTTACTCTCATACAAATACACATGAACACATCCTTTTGTTGTAACACAATTTAATAACATGTAAGATTTTTATTTAGAAACTTTGCTGGTCTGTTTTTAAACTGTATTTTTTTAAAAAATGTTATTATTGTCGATTGTTTGTTTCTTTAAAATAAAAAAAATAAAAAAAAGGCCTCTCTGTCCTGTCTGTGTACGGTCCGGAACAACTATTCCGCACACCTCATTCCGGTCCAGTCTCTAATGTTGCGCAGCAAAGATGTTTACCTTCTGCCAGATCCAGGTTGTCTCTCAATCTTGCCCATTAGTATAAGTTGGACGATATCATCCGATACCTATACCTATCCGATATCGATACTTGTCGTCATGCAGGATGTGATCCAGATAGGAAGCTCTGACTGACTACGAGGCTGCTCTGCCAAATGCCATCCGTTTCGTCATTTTGATGTTTATATTTAAGCCCGATTCCTCTCCTGTATCATTTATCTTAATAATGAGTTCATATACAAACATAAATGATCAAAAGGAAAAAAAGAAAAAACGGAATAGTAAAGATTAAATTATTCATTAAATTCGCAATCCGATCTTCTCTCTTCCTTCTCTCTGTCTTCAGGCATCGATTTATTTTTTTGTGTGAGTTATGTCATTATTATTTTGTATTTTGCTGAGAATAACTCTGTAACACATAAATAACCAAAATAAAATAAAATAATTTTATAGTCAGGCTTCAATTTAGCAATCACAGTAGGTATTGAACTGTACTGTAGTATAGAATAGAAAGCATATAATTATTATTAATTCATAAGTACTTACATGTTCCTTTTTTAATCCAATGCACCGGCTTCCATTCTTACTTATGATAGCCAGACGATGTTTTTATTTTGCTCATCTTCTATAAAAGTAAAATAAATCACAATTTAATTTAAGGACCCCCTAAAACCCCAAAAAATCACACCTATCATTTTTTAAATCACGTCGCGATCACAGATCTTCCAAAAAACTTCAGTTTTTAAAAGGGCACGCATCTTAATTTTACCAAAAAGTCGGGTCCACGAATCTAGAATTTAAAAAAAAATGTCGTTAAAATCAAAACCCCGTATTACTTCTGCTATACAATAATTATAATGCAAATAATACTTACTTTTGTGTCACCAATGATATGGTACCACTGCAGCGGTTGTGTATGTAGATGGTTAGAGATCGCGAAACTGGCAACTGAATCAGAATAAAACCAGAACTGAACATTCCGGGTAACAAATTCTCTGTTAGAAATTTGAATGAGAAAATAGTTTTAAAAAAACAATGAATGTTTGATAATGTATTGCAAAAAAAAAATACAAGTCGTTTCGGAAAACTGTTAACTTTATCATGTTTTCCGATGTTTTGTTACTGTTCTAAAATATGTGTGAACATTTTTATGCCCCTAATTAAGTCAAAATATTCGGAACGCGGCAAAGCTGTTCGAGTGTTTTTCATAAAATTCCCGATTTTTTCTGTCGTTATTATAAGACTTAAAGGCAATTGCATTTGATAATCAGATTCTTCATTTTATAGAATAGCGAGGAGTATTTATTTTTTTTAGAAATATAAATATTGACTGTCTTTTCGAGTCGGCCCTCCGAACCCTGTTTGGCCCGATTTAGATGTTTCGACCCTTAAAGGAATAACTCGCTAAGCCTCTATTAGAGGATTGTCTGCAGGTGGGAATGTGAGGATGTGGAAGGAAGTTATGAAAAATACGCCCTAACACCCAAACCAATACGGAAGTTCAGTTGTTATTGAATTATTTTTTTATTTTTTTTATGTATCGTATTATCAGCGCTGTGATTTATTAAGTAGAGTATTTTTGAAATAATTTCACGGGTGACGTCTCAAGTTCTCTTCCCCTTCTTCTCGACGAGTCCTGCAGATTGGTCATTTGACTTACCGTAAACCGGAAACCTATACCAAATATCTCATCATAGGTTGATCAAATCATTTTTATTATTTTTTTCATACAGTTTTAAGAAACTTCGCCATTTAATTTCTTTAGTTTTTGTCAATTTTATTATTTTGTGTAATGAGCTACAGGACTCTACTTTTAAATGTCAGCACAACTCACCGACAGCTCATGACGTCACGGGCGGAGTAATTTCAAAATTATAAAACTTTATAAATCATAGCGACACAGAATAAATAAAAAAAATAGGCTTCGTTTGATAGTCTATCAACAAATATATTTTGTAAAAAGAACCACCGAACTTCATCACTGAACACTAATAAAAGTGTTCGACATAGTTTTAACTTGCAATACGCGGTTCTTTTTTCGTCACTTTTATAAGTGTTTACAAGTTATCTTGTAGCACACACACATTAACGTCAATAAGCAAGATTGATAGCGAACACTTTCGTTTATTTCAATTCTGCCGTGTCTCCCTTAAATGCATATATTATTGATGTCGCATAGCTGTTGGTCAAAAATGGTGCAGGTGGAATTATTGACACCTTGCACAAGGCGAGAATGGCCATTGGTACCGATCCGTCCCTGCCGGTATCGGGGTGTATCTGAGTTCTATGACCTTACTTGGCTTGTGTTTCAAGTTTCAAAGGCAAATCATTCACCATTTCAGTCAACACAATATCGAGGTCAAAGGGTGACTCAATAACAATAACGAAAAAAACACTGGTCAATGTTAAATACATTATTATTTATAACAGATCTAAATTTCGTCATGACAGTACTCACCCACACACATAATATTATGTACACGTTAAGATATACATTCATAAAGAGAGCTACGTTCATTTATTTCAAATTCATGAAAACATCAACATAATGTATGTAATGTTGTGAACTTACATCAGCGTAGAACATGTTATTGCATAATTAATAATATGTAACAATCAAATAAATAAACATAAATCATTTACAATCATTCTTGCAAAACAAACAAACAAACCATCACGCCATTTCACCGTAAGGGTAGGCAGAGAGGATAGAACGCCAATCACGCTATCTTTGCATACATACTTCGCTTCTTCTAGATTCATACATCTTCTCATGCAAGCACGTTGATTGTTGACCAATATTCATTGGATTTTGTCATCCATATCTTTCTCGGTATTCTTCTATTTCTGCATCCGTCAACATTCGCATCTCAAATCTTTTTAGCCGTCCTCTCGCCGCCCATTCGCTCTGCATTTCCAAACCAACGCAGAGCTCCATTCTTGATTTTGCCGATAACGCTTATCTCAGCCTTACATAATGTACGGATCTCTACATTTGTGCATCTAACGTACATAGTTTTACCACACATTCGCCCGAGAGATCGCTGTTTTTCATAGTCCATACTTCGCTCCCATACATCAGGGTCGGCACCAGGACTCCACTGTGAACTGCTGATTTTTCCTCCTGCGACAAACATTTATTGGCCAATGTCGATTTAAGTGCACCGTTCACTCTGTTCCCGGCACTCTCCTTTCAATACCTTTCTAAGTCATTCCATTGCACTAGTCTGTTAATAAATTATTTACATTAATACATAATCTTTACATAAACAAACTTTTCTGTGTTATATTCATATTTAGAACATAAGATTTTCTTATGGTTATTGTAATCTTTTATTTAGAAATGTAATGTTGCTTAGGTGCGAAGGTTTTCACGGTCACTGTTATCAATATTATGTATCTTTTTTGGGTGATACCGTGTATGTTGGATTTGATCCGACGTTTCGGCTACCATTGCAGGAGCCATCTTCAGGGAAAACTGTGTGTTTACACGAAGAGCCGAGTTAGACATTTGCAAAAAGAATAATATATTTGAAAAATAATAATTTTTATAAATATAAAGTTTATATTTGAAGCACTATTTTTGTAGTTTATCATTATAATAAAATAAATAAAACAACTTTGTTTTTAACTACGTAAACCTTGACGAAGAAGCTTGTTTGCTTTGAAACCGGTCGGTGAAAAATAAAAATTAGTGGTTAAAAACAAAGTTGTTTAATTTATTTTATTTTATTGAATTATTTTTAGTTTTGGAATTCAATCATTAACA
The DNA here is from genome assembly GCF_059751315.1 of Micrasema longulum. Classification (NCBI taxonomy): domain Eukaryota; kingdom Metazoa; phylum Arthropoda; class Insecta; order Trichoptera; family Brachycentridae; genus Micrasema; species Micrasema longulum. The sequence continues at coordinate 1,036,341 of NW_028277757.1, forward strand.
AGTACCTAGGTACCTGCTTATCAATAAAAATACTTTTTCCAAGACAGGCCAACGTTCTGGCAGGACAACGTCTGTCAGGTCTGCTAGTATTTTATAAAATTCAGAATTAAAATAAATTAGGAAATAAATTGTAGACTAGTGTATAGTATAATTGTTTTTACACGGACAGAGTTGTGAATGTAACAATTGTGTAAAGCGAATAACAAGACCATTGGTTATCTAAACCCATATACTCCTTACATTATATGTACTTATCCTTCGTACAGAATTTCTCAATCTTTGTTGAGATATCTGTCTGATGAATGTAAAGACCGGCATTCTCGTAAGGATTGTAAATAATGAAATAAAATTATTTAAAAAAATGAAAGTTTATTCTTAAACCTAAATTGAAAAGTAAAGATGAAATAAGGTATCACTCAGTGGCAATCGAGTGAATTAAAATGAACCGATTTAATCGTCATCGTTCATCAAATACTGCAAGGTAGGATTATCGGTGTTGAAGGCGTTCTTCAGCTCGTCCAGCACCATGGCCTGAATGTCCTCCACCTGCTCCGCGGGGCAGTAGTCATCCTCGGAGGACCTGGAGATGGTGACGGCCGTGGGCGGGGGCAGCGCCGCCAGCAGGCGCCGGAAGGGCCCCCTCACGGAGCCCGCCAGGGCGCGCGCCCCCGCCACGTGGTGGGGGAGCTCCGTGTCGTCGCACGTGCAGCCCGCGTCGTGCACCGCGAGCCAGCTCACCTCCCGGTCTGCGTAGTGCCGGCGGACGGCGCGCATCAGCTCGCACACCTGCAGCAGAAACACGAGTAAATAAAGAAGACTCCTAGAGAGAAAGGAAGAAGTGATGCGAGTCATTTTATGTTTATTTTATTTTGAATACGAACAGATTTACAGGTTACAATGCTTATACTTAGAGAAAGAAAAATAAAATACACAGTAGGGTCTGCCATCCAATTACATGTAATTGTAATTGAACGTAGGTATGCAGAAAGCAGCCAGTCCACAATTTTGAAAAACTGAGATATTAATGTTATCGGGTGCAGTAAGGTCAATTCTATGTTCTGCTAAAAACAGCCAGGCTGCTTTTATACAAAAAGTTGTTTTAATTACCTTCTGAAAATGGTATCAATCACAAAAACGGTATTTCCCAATTTGCAGAAAACACCTACAGCGCCAGAAAATCTTAACGAATCGAAAATTTATGAAAGCTGGTCAAATACATAATAAAATTCTTGTTTGTAATGTAAAAAAAAAACTAACACATTCCTTTTTTATCATTTGTTAAAGTCAAAAACATTCCAACTGTTGTGGAGATTTGTTTATTCACTATTTTCACAAAGGTGCTATTATCTCAGTTTCACTTTTCTATGGCTGGCTGCTTTCTGCATAACTACGTTCAATTGTGTTTATCTTTTCTTTTCTTTTCTTTTCTTATTCTTTAAATTTATCTTGTTTTATTTACTTTATTTTTATTATTGTATAAAGATATATGTATTTTTATTTTATTTGCAACTTCTAAGTGCCTTTTATTTCTTAATTGTTAAATTGCTTTTATTTTGATACCGATAATGTACTTAATCAATAGCTTACACCACTGTGGAAAATTTATTTGAACTGTTTTCACAATTTTCGTTTATACATAATGTTCTTTAAACCCTGTCACATCCGAAACCACGATGATCAGTATGGGCAAGAAGATATATAAGCATATTAAAAAAAATATTTAGAACAAAGAATTTTTTTTTTTTTAATATTAAAAAAAACGAATGGTTGCTTATTTCTGCAGGGGAGAAGTGAGGGGAGCGCGGCGCAGTGTCAGACTCCCCCCTTCCCCCTGCTCGTTTAACCCCTGCAGAAGTAAGCAACCATTTGCTTTTTTTGATATTTTTCAAATTTAAATTAATTCGTTCTAAAAACATATTTTAATGTGCCAATATGTCTTCTTGCTCATACTGATCATGGTGGTTTCGGATGTGACAAGGTTTAAAGAACACCCTGTATATATTCTTATTTTCTGTACACAATATATGTAAAAACTGTTGTTTTTTTCCCAAATAAAAATAAATAAATAATCACATAGTTTTACAAAATAAAACGATGTTTTAAACAACACAGAAACATTAAATTGAAAGTAATTATTAATAATAAGAACCAGGTCGTGGTCCCGTGATAGTATTGCGGACTGCAGTTCAAATTCCACTCTACTACATACTACAACTCGATTTCCATTTTTCTAGCACAAGTTATTTTTGACTTTTAGGAGATGGTCTGAAAATTTAAATATTTCAGTAAATAAAAAGAACTCAAGTATTTATCTTGAACTTAAAAAACAATTAAAACAATTTTCTTAACAAAAATTAAAAGAAAAGAAATAGCGACAAAACAAGGAGATAGTGGGAAGGAAACATAAGGAAAGTGACGAAGAGGGTAGAGGATGAATTGAACGTAGTTATGCAGAAAGCAGCCAGCCGTAGAAAAATGAAACTGAGATAATAAATTGAATTGAATTGAATAATGGCACCTTTGTGAAAAGAGTGAATAATCAAATCAACACAACAGTTGGAATGTTTTAGACCAGAGGTTCCCAAACTTTTTTGTGTCGTAGACCCCCTGCCATGTTTTTCGGTTTTTGGTAGACCCCCTACTTACCTGATATTGATTTTTCATAAATTTCTAACTGTAGTGAAGTTTAGTGTTAAAAAGTTAAAACAAATGTTAAGTTTTATACATTTATGAATTGAATTTAAATTAAAACTACTTAAAATAAAATTTATATCCGTTATTTAAAATAAACGTAACATAAAATAAACCAAGCAATAAGTAAATGTTTTTAGTGGGAAGGATGAACCTGATGATTTAATAATAAATTATTAACATCTGGCGTCAATTTTGTCACATTAAATATGCATAATGTCACATAAAATTCTAGAACATCACAAAGCAAATGCCTACATCCTCAACTTACACAATTTTATAAACATATATAATTTTTTTTTTACTTCATAGGTACTTTTATAAATAATGTACATGTCTTTATATTATAAGATAGTATATGTCTTTATATAAGTAAATAGGTACTATCAGTGTATGTTCAGATCCACTATCGTGGACCCCCATTTTCATTTCATGGACCCCCAAATTTTTTTTCGTTGACGAGACCCCTTGCATGTTGTCATAGACCCCTGGGGGTCGATAAAGACCACTTTGGGAATCACTGTTTTAGACTCTGACAAATGATGAACAATGAATACAATAGTTTTTTTGTATTCCAAACAAGAATCTTATTACGTATTTGACCAGTTTTAATGATTTTTGCGGAACCGTAAGATTTTTCTAGCGCTGTGGGTGTTTTCCGCAAATCGAGAAATGACGTTTTTGTGATTGGCACTGTTTTCAGAAGATGATAATTTTTTTGTATGAAAGTGGCCTGGCTGTTTTAAGCAGAACATAGGATCGACCTTACTGCACCCGATAACGCTAATATCACATAATATCAAATTTCTCTTTTGAAATTTGTATTACTACTAAAATCGCTTTAATAAAATTTTATCGACTTCTCTCGGTTTAAAATCTTCTCCTTATATTGCTTTTTCAAATTTTAAAGATTACTTGCTACACTTGTTATTCCTTCTTTATTTTTTCTTTTTTCTTTGCTGCATTGGCATGTTTTTATACTTTTAAACTACTTTTAATTACTTATATTATATATGTAAATAAAATCAATATATTGCTGCTCTTACTATAATGTGTCATTAATTTTGAAGATGTTTTTTAAATTGACCTAAATTTATTGTCTTATATTTCACTTAAAGATTCTTCTCATCGTTTCTTTGAATCCCTTAACATAAATATGTGAATATTTATGTTTTTCCTTTTTTAAAAAAATGTTATTACTATTTTATTTTATTTTTACATCTGAGCATGTTTTTCATTCTTTATTTCAATTCTTAATTTTTAATTACTCTTACAAATTTTCTTCATCTTTAATATTATTTCCATTTGTAAATACTCACTACAAACTACAAACTTTAAAATATCTTTTTTTCACTTAAATTTTAATTTTTAAACAACTTTCATTTATGTTTTTCTTTTTCCTTATCTTTTTTATACTTTCATAATTAACCTTACATATAATTGCTTTATAATATGGAAACTTTACTGGTCCATTAGAATTAAGTCTAATTGTGTAAAATATTAAACTTTGTAAATGTACCGTATGTTTCCTGAATAGAAGAAAATAAAAAATAAATAAATAAATCACATTTTTTCAAAACTGTGGACTGGCTGCTTTCTGCATAATTACGTTCAATCAAGGCAAGGGGGAGTGTAATATCGGATTTTCGTCATAATATACCTCACACGAATACGTATAGAAAAAAAGAGGCATCAAGTTATAAACGCAAATAAATACGGTTTTGGGCCAAAACTAGTGGACATGTGGACTGGCCAGGACTTTCGGTTTATAGCTGTACTGTTTTTTTTTATGTAGGTAATTGTGTACATTGTTGAAAGGGGGTCAAAAGTGGTTGAAACGTAAGAAGATTGTAAAAAAGTATTGATTAACTCCAAAATCATTTCAAAAGACAATTTATTTGGCAGTAATCTTAATCCTTCCAACGGGTCAGATTTACCGAGAACTCATTTTTCACCACAGTTAGCCCGTTAGAAAATGATTATATACAATCAGAATGATTGGTATTGTCGATATCAAGCTACACAGATTTTCACACACTAATAGTTTCGGTCGTCTCAAACTTCACTCGTAAATCATTTTTGCCTTCTCGCCGTCAGCGAGAATGCATTTACTTTATTTAGATTTGATAAAGGAAGTGGCGGAATAAATACCATCGTAAAACCGAATATGCATTACTACCGGCACCATATGTGGTCATCAAACATATCTCACGAATATAAAAATGTAACGAGCAAAAAACGAAGGCGGACGTACTTAATAAACATGGAGAGAAAGAGAAAGATGGACCTGAAAAGTGATAAATATATCGTAAAGAGACACCAAATAGGATCCCACGATAAACCTAACACATAATTGATACGAAATTATTGTTTTTTTTATATATTTTATTTAACTTTTTGTACATAATGTTGTTTGTACATTGGCGGGCTTATTGCCAAATGGCAATTCCTTCCAACCAACCGATAAAATAAAAGTTTTATTTTTATAATTCAAGTCACAGAACATAATTAATAGAAGAAAAAACAATTGTAATAGCGATTGAAGCTGTATGCATTGAGATTTAAAAGAGGAAAACATCAACGTAATGAATTCTGGAAATGGACATAATACAGGGTGTTCTTTAAACCCTGTCACATCCTAAACCACAATGATCAGTATGGGCAAGAAGACATATTAGCATATTTAAAAATATACTTAGAACAAAGAAATAAAAAATAAAAAAAAAACAAATGGTTGCTTACTTCTGCAGGGGAGAAGTGAGGGGAGCGCGGCGCAGTATCAGATTCCCCCCTCCCCCTCTATGTTTCTCCCCTGCAGAAGTAAGCAACCATTTGCTTTTTTTAGTATTTTATTTTTTTAAATTGTATTTGTTCTAAAAAAATATTTTAATGTGCCAATATGTCGTCTTGCTTATACTGATCAACGCGGTTTCGGATGTGACATGGTTTAATGAACATCCTGTATAGTTTCTCTCACGCTCAAATTGTTGCGTTCCACAGAACAAGATACACTTACCTCTCTGTAGATATGATCCCTCTCTCCAGGCCAGTCCCCGAGATTGCGGTGCTCCTCCAAGTGCTGGAAGAGCGCCCCCAGGTGTTCCAGCTGCGCCTCCCTACGCACCGTGGCCTCCATTAACCCCGACACTGTAGGGACAGCGGGCAACGCAAAACTATACAGCTCCTTGAGTCTCTCGTACAAGTTACTCTTCTCGTGCAGATCCCTGAACGGATTCATAGTACTGAAAAAATCTAGGTCGATATCGAGGATATATTCTTGAAGCACTTTTAAGTTGTTCACGATACTCCCAGCTACTTCTCCTGCCGATTGAGATTCTTCTATTTCTTCGTCATCATCTTCTTCGTATAGTCCCAGAGTATGCACGGACAGGGTGACGTCTCTTTTACTAGTTAATATATCAGCCGGACAGTAAAGACCGTCAGTGAGAAAATAAGATTCCATACTATCTACCCTTATTTTTCCATCGACGTTTTTACCAATGCTAAAATTTCTAACGCCGTCTTCGATCTGCTTCGCCCAGGGGGGTTTTATCCAAACTATTTTGGTTAGGTGTCCCTGGAACGCCGCGGGTAGTATCCAGTTCTCTATGCTCAAAGAATCGAAGAGTTCGGTCTTTTTGCTAGCCACTTCTGCAGTCAAGTCACGAGATACGAGGAGATCAGGGTGTGAGTCCAGATGAACAATCGTATTGTTATAAACTGGTAAATGTTTAGAGCCGATGCACCTGTATATAAAAGGCAAAACTTCATTGTGATCTTCGACAACGAATATAGGAATTTTCTTGTACTGTTTTAGCGGTATGACAATGTCGTCCTCTTCCATCTTTGGTAGATTTCTTGAGAAGTATTTGCTCAATTCGACAAAGGCGACATTTCAGGACGTTCCGGATACTGTTGTTATCTAAAAGCAACAAGAGAAATATACTGAAAATACTGTTTTGTCGAAATGTTATTTATTTCCCTCCCTATTGTATTGTCACCGAGAGTGAGGCGAATGTGGGTAAGTAGTTAGTAGTAAGCAAGTACCGGTAATGTAGTCAGGAACATACATCGTACTCCGTACTCGTCTCGTATCCCAGTCAGAAGTCTATATATCTATATCGAGGAATGCATTCAATGAACTGTAAAATTACATTCAAAGCTTCATAAAGCTGCATTCCTCGCCGTTCAGCTCGGGTTAAAGACACCATCCACAGTTTCCGATTTGTAGACAGTAAAAAGGGGAAAACGAGAATACAGTTTTAACGCCATGAAGTTCAGTGGTTGTATTTATTTGTCAGTAGACTATTAACTATTAACTAAGCCTTAAAAAAAAAAATCTTTTTATGTATCGTATTATCAGCGCTATGATTTTTTATTTCTGAAATTAGTCCGCGTGTGACGTCTCAAGTTCTCTTCCACTTCTTCTCGGTCAGTTCTGCCGATTGGTCCATTGACGAAAAGTAAACCGGAAATCTTCCACAACTCTCTTATCATTGGTTGATTCATATGAACTAGTGACGTCGTTCAAAGTAGTTCGTTTTTATTAAAATATTTTTTCGCACATTTTCAAGAAACTTTGCCGTATAATTTAATGCTCTAATATTTACCGCGCGTAAGAAAACATTTTTTGAATCCAATTTCCCGTAGGGCTGAAGTTCCTCAATAATTAGGGTAGAACTGCACATTTATTTATTTATTTCTTCACCATCAACAAAAATAATTTGAATATATGTTTCTTTTGATTTGATTTCTATTAACGACATAACATTTTACTAAATAACGTATTTTCAGAGCAACAAAAAAAATTGATCAGAATGCACAGTAGGTAAGGTACAAGATAATTGAGGGCATTGGAAGCAAAGAAAGCAACCTCCAAAAAAATTTGTTTTGGTTATGATGTCATTCTGTAGTTTATCAACTTTATTTTTATAAAAATCATGAGTTGAGTTGCAAATGTAGTTTAAAATCATACTTTTGCTGGTTTGAAATAGTGTTATACATTTTAGATTATTTTCTCTGTATACTTATATATTTTTTAAATTACGAAAGATATGCATTTACTTGTACTGAAATGGAGCAGATATTTCAAAATTGGTTTGAACGAATGACAATCCATTTTACTTCTACCTACATCCACTATCCACTTTTATAGCTTTCAATAATATTTTCTCGTTACTTATTGTTTTAATTGACAGTGTAAGTAGGTTATAGAATTTAATTGCATATTACTAAAAGTCCCTTTAATCGAAAGTAATGGAAGTTCGTATTTCTTGTAGTTGTCTTTGTGTCGAGGATCTTGTGGTCATATGATTGGATGAGGTGTATTGTTGGGGTTATGTGGGTCGTTAGATTGTTGGATACATGACGTACACTCATATGAGTAGTTTTTGAATGCGTGAGAATCGTTTTAGCTTACAATTGTTTTGGTGTCATAAGCTGTGATTAGTGTAATATTTCTTTAGTAGATTCCTGTATCGGGACGCTAAGTATTATTTCAATAATATACGTTACATTAACATTACTCGTTTTTTAGTATATTTTTTATAATAATTAGGATATTTAACATGCGTGTAGATCGTCATAATAACTAACGCGCGATTAAAACGAATAAAGTGTCATTTTTGTGTGAATTATTATAATTATGAATAACTTATACAGCGCAATTTTCGTAAAATAATACCTCAAAGACGCGTTAGAAAGTGATTATTATTATTTGGTTATTCTATTTAGTTTTTCTACCTGGTTTTTCGTATTTTTTATTTTCTCTCTATCTATCCTCGCCTCCATTATATACACTATTGATCGTTTTGTGTATCCGAATTTTGTTTTAAATAATCAAGTGTTCATTGTACTATACGACATTTTGTAGGCATCCAGATGTTTACTAACTGAGATGGATATGTTCTCATCATCACTATGGCTGCACTATCATCTGCATGGCATGTGATGTTAATGACCTTATCTCCCTTAGTAGATTACTACTTTTTTTTATTCTTAAAAGCGTTTTTTTATAAATTTATTCTGCTTGAGTAAGAAAAGGTTTTTGGCGTATATACTGTTGTGCTATATTTAGTTATTTTTTGCTTGCTTTTTTTACTTGCTTTGTTTCTTTGTTGTTCTCAATATGTGGTAATTTTTTAAATGTTATTATTATTTATGTCCCGAATTGAGTTGTTGTAACTCCTGGGAATGTAATTTAACGTATCATACTTGTAAAATACTTTGTGTTTTATGATTTATAAATGAAAAAAATATATAAAAAATTAAAAAATCGTAAAATAAAATATATATATAAAGAAATAAATTAAATTTTAGCTTTTTTAATTTGTAATTTAAGACAATTATTTACTTTGTTATCACTTGCTACGGATTTATTCAAATGATTTTGAGAACAAGTGGGTTTTTAGTTTTTTCCGAAACATCACTTCCACTATAAGTATAATAACTTTTCCTCTCGACGTAGATGTAGCTGATCTAGTGTAAGACGTCTGTCAGCTAGTTCACCGGGAATGCAAAGTTCCCTTAGATATTCTGGAGCAGAGTTGTGCAGTGACTTATACATAAGCCAACAGTCTGTATTCCGCCCTCTGTGGAAAACGTAGCCAGTGCAACTCCGGAAGTAGTGGAGTGATATGACTGAACTTGTCGATTCCAAAAATAAGTCTCGCTGGGGCATTCAATACAGACTGTAGGCGAGTCATTTTATTCATTGGTAGACCTGCGTAGATACCATTACAATAATCGACTCTAGACACTACAAATTCATTTATCAATTGAAGGAAATGAATTGAAATTACTTCAACAGCCTTTTGTTCTAGAAAGCCGAATTGCAAATTTTCTTAATCGTTTGAATAATTAATTAAATACGGTAATAGTCCTCCATTACTTCAACCCTCGTGCGCCGGCGGCGGGGGAAGGGGCGCGGGTGCAGCCTCTCGCATTCCGCATTCCGCACTGCAGAACGCAGAGCCTTCGGGAACATCGGATTGATCGATTCTAGAATGTTCTCTACAGCCTGCCGTCTGCCGCGGGAGTTGGCAGGAAATAGACGAAAACATCTAAGCCTTCATCTAGTCTCTCAGCACAGATACCTAACACTCGTATAAGTTGGGTAGATAATTAATTAATTTTAGTACACGTCGACCGTTAGGTTTACGCTTATTTACTTGAAAGAGCGAGCCCTTGTGTAGGAAGGTTAACGGATCGAAGCCCCGCTTAGCACAAAATTTTACAAAATTTTCCAAAACGAATCTTTTCGACTTCGTGAAAATAGTCTGATTGATTTTAATATTTGGAAATACAGAATTGCGAAGAAAAAATGTACGCAAGAATAATAAATAATATTTTGAGTGTGTCTTTAAATAATATTTTTGTAGACAAGGACTGGATTCAACCTCCTAGGAAGCAGTTAATATTAACAGATTACAAAAGAGATGGAGAATATTTTAAAGAAGGTAATATAAAAGTCTAGGAATATACAGGGCTTATGACCTATCGTTGGCTGATTTAAGAGGCCAATTTACACACTGTGTAACATTCTCCATTCTGCCTGTATTTGAATATCTTTATTCCTTTAATTTTCCCATCTGTTGATATTTGTGAAGTTAAAGAGTTGAATACTTTATTAATGCGGGTGAGATTCGTCTGATTGAATTATATATATTTTTTTATTATTATTATTATTTCACCAACATATTAGGAAACGCCTTAATATTTTTTATTTTTATACTTCTTCTTAAACTAAATACTTTATTATGAGACCACTTGAATCTGTTTTGAAGCCCATTATAGTTTCGGAAAGCACAGATCTATCCATCTACAGGGCGTGTAGATATAAACTGTGTTTAATTCAAATTAATTGGTTTTATTCCACAAAGTGAATGCCGATTCAAAATATAATGTACGGTTTTAATTTTTTTGGGTGATGATAGTTTTAAATTCGTTAGTATAAATTACTTCATTGATTATTTTTTAAATCAAAATTGAATTAGTAAACATCCACATATAAAATTGGTAGTAAATTTACATTTATGACACCGTATTCAAATATTAAAAAAAAAAATAGCTCTGATATCTTTATATTCTTTAATACGGATAATATTTTTAGTTCAGGGCAAAACTGTTCGTTTTTTGGCGGCAATTTGGTTATCTGCGAGGATTATCTTAAACATCAGCTTTGCAAAACAATCGCGACGACTCCGCTAACGCTGACATGGAAAAAGCCGAATCTACGGATGATCGCTCGTTCGCTGATAGATATTCTAAATGGAATCGCGGTGACAATAATTGGTTTGTTTGTTTACTTCCTGACAGACATGTCGAGTAGAGAAGCGCTGGTGGTTCAATGAACGTTCGGACATTTTAATTGCCCTGTGCCGTGACGTGTGACGTGTGATGGTACCGAATACCGAATACCGACTACCTACTACCTACAGCTGGAGTCTTAGGGCGCGTCCAGAGTGCGGGCCTAGTGCGGTAGCGACAGCGGGCGCGAAATTTTCAAACATACGAAAACTTATGAAAAACGCCACACAGTAAAATACGTAGTAAAAAAACGTAGTAAAACACATCGAAAAACAAAGCAAAAAAGAGAATAATAAAAAGCGAATTAAAAAAAAAAGACTCTGACAAACTTTTCAAAAGATGTAAAAATATTATTTTGAACAACAGAGTATGAATGAAAAATGTTTATTTTATTTTTTGTAAAATGAATGTAATAATCCGTAAGGGTTTATAAATAAATTTACAAATAAAAAAAAATTTAAAAATGCGTAGTAAAATACATATTAAAAATCATAGCAAAAACGTAGTAAATGACGTATTAAAAAAAACATAATAAAACCGGTAAAAATAGAAAAATCGTTGAGTGATATTATACAATTATTTACTAACATTTAATAAAATGTTTGACCACAAAGTTAATGCTTTAAATATTAACTATAAAATATAACATTATTTAACTAAAGAGGTTCGAACTGTCAGTAGGGTCGCAGTGAGTCTCATCTTGCTGGAGGATGCGATTCTATAAAATGCTGCAAACGCCGAGTTGCATTCCATCGGCAACACTACCGACTAGTCCAACTCGTTAGCGTCCACGTCGCGAACCCTGGGCAATGGGATCATACTCATAGCGGTGTGATCACAGTAGATAACGAGAGGATGAAAGGCGAGTTTTTAGCGCCTCAAAACCAAAACCAACCAGCTAAGGGAAGGTAACCCCGACAGAAAAATCCATCAGAGAAGGCAACGGGAAACCACTCTGGTCATCTTTTCCCAGGAATCACTACGGCGAGTACATCAATAAGCAGTCGTCCTGGCTGCGAAATATAAACGTAGCGCAAGACAGATACATATGCTTTCGCTGTAGTGATCGCCAACGTCGGGGGGACCCGGCAAGGCACTAGAAGAAGAATTTAAGTAGAAAAACTTTTTTTTATGTTAACTAAACGTACTAACATATTTTCAAACAATCAAAGTCTAAAAACAATCTCAGTCCTATAAATACTTTTTTTTTATTTACGCGCTACAACTCTCTCCTTTATTTTGTATTATAATTTTAAAAATACATATGTTGATTTCACTGCACAATTTATTTATTACTGGAGATGTTTGCTCTTCCATATCGAAGTTTTTTATTGCTTTGCTGTTGTTTATTTTTTCGAATTTTCGCTCGAAAGGCCAGGCGGTGAGATCAAATTCGTTTGGTTTTACCACGGGACCATACAAAGGTAGGTTATTTGCTGGTCGCTAGCTAGGCCCGAGGAACCGGCGGCAACGAGCGATTAGAATTGTATGGTAAAATCGCTCGCTTTTAGGCCTCGAAAATTCATTTTTCGCGCCCGCCACAGGCCTTCTACCATGGCCATGTGTGGCGTTTTTCATACGTTTTCGTAAGTTTGAAATTTCGCGCCCGCTGTCGCTACCGCGCTGGGCCTCTACCCTGGCCACAGCCTTAGACTATACAGTGGCTTCTACGGATGCCTTGAGCGACTGCTAACTCGCTTGCGACTCGGAAGAAAAAACGTCACCCCAAGTCGAAAGTAACGTAAATTTTTAAAATATAAAAAAATCATGATTATTTTTAGTAAAATCGTGTAATAATTACATCCAAAACCAAAAATTCAGGTTCAGGTTGTATTTTATTATTTTTTAATAAAAAATATTAATCAATGTTTTTAATGGTTTTAATATATATATATATATATATAAATGAATATATGTATGTTTGTCTCAATAACTATTGGACCAATTAACATGCTATTTTTCGCAAAATAATCTAATTTACGTAAATTAGGTTTGTACATAATAATATCTTCGACATGTTCGAAATTTGGGAGCGAATATGAATATGACTGAAATGCATATTCTAAGAAAAATGGAGAATGTTGTTTTTTGTTTATTAGAAATGTTTATATTTTAACGTTTACAAACATTAATACTTTTTAATGGATACTGAATTGATTAATTTCCTTACGATTTCTTAATTTCTACATATTAACTTATTTTTACTGGATTTTGAGAAATGCTTAAATAATTTTAACTGACATTTTACACATTTTTGAAAAACAGATTCTTACACAAAATGCACCACTGTTGGTAAGTAGCGCAGAGTTTGACATTTGCAAAAATAATTCTATATTCTAAAATAAATTGTTTTATGCTTTGGAATTCAACCAGAAACAAGTATCTAGTTACCTAATTAAATTCATTATTTGAATACTAAAAAAATTTAGTTCTGAAATTCAATAATAAACAAGTACCTAGATACCTACTTATCAATGAAAAGTCTTTTTCCTTTTATCTTGACAGTTTTTGCACGCTTTCACGGCACAGTCCTTTTTCTTTTATTATTATTTATTTATTGATGGACTTATACAGCCCATTCCAACAATAGTAAACATATTTTATTACACGTGCTGCGTGTACAAATAAAATGAAATGCGGCTAAATTAAATTAAAGCAAGGACACAAAAAATTACAACCTCGAGATAAGATCTAGTCTATCTTAGTTCTTTCTTTTTTTTGGTTTAGAATTAATTGTCAAGCTTCCGTCAAAACACGGCTGGCGATTTACGAATCGCTTTGCGCATGGGTTGGGTGTCATAATTTTAGAGGGATAAGAGTAAATCGCTCTGATTTTTTTTCAGTAACACATATTCCTGAATTTTTTCCCTGAATTATGGCACTCGAGCAGTGGTTTTTGCACAATTTTGATTTGAGCACAATGATGATTTTTAACCAATCACATGAGGAGATAAAAAGAAAAACTAAACCTTATTATGAGTATATAAATAGCTCAAAAAAGTCCAAAATAATTAACGTGTGTCCTAATTTACGAAAAACGGTTGTTAAACCAGCTAATAGCAGGGAAGCCAACGTTCGGGCAAGACAACGTCTGTCGGGTACGCTAATCAGTTCTAAAATTATACTTTAATCTCAAATTCGAGACAGCATATTTATTTATTCAACACTTTATATACATATACAATGTATATACATAAAAGGGCGGGTATATTGCCTTAAGGCAATTTCGTCCTACCTACCCAAACCGTCCAGTTTAAGAAAATTACAAGAACATGGACTTATTGAATCTTACGATTTTATAAAAAAATTAATACCAAATCCTTCATTTGATATCTTCGAAAGAAATCTACATAGAGAATAAACGTAAAATAATATACGTCACCTAATTATCGAACCTGATACCATAAAGCAATGAAAAATATTTTTTTCAAAACAATTTATAAGTATTTTGATTTTATAATTCCATTATTTTAGAAATATAGTAGTGTGTATGCTGTATGTTTGTCGATTTCTTTAAATATAATTTCAAGTTTTCTGCGCCACCTGAAGATAAGTAAAAAAAATATACCTATTTCAACAGCTACTTATCCATAACAACGTTTAGTGATACAGGGTCGATGATATTTAAAAAAAATATATTTGCCATTTTTAACTCCAGCCTACTAAACACGCCATCGTGTAAATTATGCCCCCCTGCACTAGTTTTATCCTGAGATCCAGCGTTACCAACCCCACTGATTTTTCGGTAGATCTACTGATTTTGGGAGCAGTATCTACCGAATTTCATTGAAATTTTACCGATTTTTAAATATCTCCACATACGATTAAATAACGAAATAGAAATAGTTTTGCCTATGAATTTTTGAACAATTGTTAAATTTTTTGACAACAGCTGCTACCCCCTCACCCCACTCCGGGTTTTTATTGGACAATAAATCTAGAGGTTGGAACCTCTGGCCACCACTCCCCCCGTGATTACTGCCTTCGAGGGGTAATTCATCTAGAGGTTAGAAATCCTAGCCACCCCTTTCCCCCGTCTACGCTATTTGGTTGATAATGAATCTACTGAAATCTACCGATTTTTGCTTAATAGAGGTTGGCAACGCTGACAGAGATCAGAGCAGGAAAGTCGCGTGTCATTTTCTAGATCGCGCAACAATGGAGAATCGGGAGAAAGAAAAAGGTCGTACTATCATTATATTAGTCCAGATCTTGTCTCGATGTCCCTTATGTTTGTCAATGCTTCTTTCTTTTTTCTCCAAATGTTTTAAACTATTCTTTTATTGTAATATTTAAACCTTATAAATTGTATACATGGACAATGTCCGTTAATAAATAAATAAATAAATATTAACGATAGAACAAAAAACGTTAAAAAAAAAAACGGGCAACGTGTTTTATTGATGAAAAACCGGATAAATTTGGTTATCTTTGGTGTATAACTTGTATTTATTGGTTGTTAAAGTATTGCAGTGGAAGCTTATAAATATTGGTATTTTTCTTAGAGAAAAGCAATAGCCGGCGTACAGAAACGTAAAATAAAATACGATAAACGACGTATTAGGAAAATATCAGATACTACGAATACCGATAAAAATATATGAAATGGATTTAGAATAATGAAAAAAATAATTGAAATCAATATTGTGGAGAAATGTTTTCATATATAAATGTAAAAAAGAAAGTTAATAAAAATACGTTGCTAGAAAAACCTGACATGTTTGGCCTCGGTAGTTGTGACGTCAAGATTCGCGACAGTGTTTTAAACAAATTTGAATGGTCAGGAACAAAAAACATGAATCGCGACGTATTAGGGGCGTGGCCAATGGAATGACAGTTTTTCAACTGAATTTAAAATTACAAATTAAAAAATATTTTTTATGCTACTAATAATTACCCAAAAAAAATTTTTTTACTGGACAGTATTTCATATACCTTCATTATTTTAAAAATGTAAAAAAAATAAACGATATTTCCCTATTATGAGATGTCTAAGTTGAAACACGCCATATTAAAGGTTAAAAACAACTCAGTGCACAAATCATTAATATAATACTGCATACCTTGGAGTACTCTGAAACGGAGCTGAGTGGGTAGAATGCTTAGAGTATTATATGTATATACTCTAAGGTAGAATGTATGTATGAGTATGGAAAATGCAAAATACAACCAGGAATGCGTTGGCTGCATGTCATATTTTTTATGCGATGGATGTGACAACATAGATCTGTATGATGATGAAGACTGGACTCTTAAAACATTTAGCTCTAGCTGAAGCTGTATTTATAAATTAATATATTAGGTTGTTCAAAAAGTAGTTTCGTATTTTGTCGTTGTCGTTGTTGAACTTAATTTTCTCTGGCAACACAGTAGCGATTTTGACAAAAAGACTTGCGTTGGAAAGGCGACATTTCAAAAAACATTTTTAATGAAAATAGAGCTTCGTTTTGATCAATCGTTTAATAGTTATTCAATTTTGAAAATGAATGTTTCGAGCGAGGTAATTCGTGGTATTTTAAAGTTTTATTTCTTGAAAGGCAAAAATGCGTCGCAGGCCCGTAAAAAAAAATTGCAGTTTATGGTGACGATGCTCTAACAACACGTGTAGCACAACAATGGTTCAAGCGGTTTCAATGTCAGAGATGCACCTCGTTCTGGGCGGCCCATCACGGAAAAAGTCGACGAAATAATGGAAAAAGTCTATGGAAATCCACATGCGACCACTCTTAAGATTGCTCGGGAGTTAAACATTGGTCACGTAACTGTTTCGAACCATTTGAATTCCGCTGGATTGGTCAAGAAGCTCGATAAGTGGGTGCCGCATGAACTGACTGCAAAAAAAATAATGGACCGAATTTCCACATACAATGAGCTGCTGAAAAAGTTAAAAAACAAGCTACTGTTAAAACAAGTAGTCACTAGAGATGAGAAATGGATCACGTTCGACAATGCGCAGCGGAAACGGTCGTAGAAGAAGCGATCAGAAGCTCCAGAAACAGTCGCAAAGCCAAGATTGACAAATAAGAAGGTGATGATATGCGTGTGGTGGGACCACGAGAGTATCATCCACTATGAGCTGCTCCAGCCTTGCAAAACTATCGATTTGTATCACTACTGTCAACAACTAACGAGACTAAGTGAAGTAATTAAGAAAAAACGACCAAAATTGACGAAATTCCGTGGCGTCTTCTTCCAGTAGGACAACGCGAGACCACACACATCTTTGGTCATTATCACACATCTCACAAAAACTGGAGGAGCTTGGCTGGGAAGTTTTGACCCACCCACCGTATAGCCCTGACTCTGCCTTCAGATTATCATTTGTTTCCGTCTCTTCAAAACTCTCTACAAGGAAAGAAATTGAATTCAAGAATTGACTGTGAAAATCACTTGTCCCAGTTTTTTGCCCACTAACCACAGAAGTTCTATGAGGATGGTATCATGGCTCTACCAGAAAGATAGAAAAAGACCATCGAACATAATGGACAGTATTCGGATTGATTCTGTTAATTTGAACAAATAAAAAAATACATTTGAAATAACTTGAAAAACACGAAATATTTTTTTTAACAACCTATTATTACATCACGATAAGTTGGTTGGAGGTGGACTTATTTACTATATCTTCCAAATTTCAATATTACTTTTTAATGTTTTTGTTAAATTAAGCACATTAAATAATTATTATGTTTTATATAAAATACCGTACCTATCAATAACGTAGCATTTGGTTAAATAATATTTTTTTAAATCTTTACTATCACGATATTGCCAACCTTTTCCCTACACTCAGTGGACAAAGTCTTTCTGGAAGTTTCGTTTTGACGTCACTAAAGTATCTTCCGTGACGTGACACGGGGCACTAGAATACAGCCGAGTACGGGGAAGTAAATATGATCACCTGCCACCTGCCGCCCTCGACTCGTTCTATCTGACTTGATTAGAACGCTATAGAAACAGTATAAAAACAAGGAACGGGGAATGGAAAGCAGCAAGAAATTATGTTATTGGGTAACCTCTTTCCGAGAAAACGAATAATTAAATATCTCATCTTAGATTTCAATGAAAATACATTTCAACGATATTACAACATCAAAAGTTAGGTAAGATAAAACAGTTACGATAAATAAATCCTGATACCGAAATAGCGCAATGAAATGTAAATCATCCCTTAAAGGCAAACCCGAATAAACAAAAAATACTTTTGGAAAAAAGTTTATATTCGAAGTGTGGGAGGAAGATTTGGGGAAAAAATGTACCGAGAATAAAATAATTTTCTCGGCTGAGAACATCTAATTCTATAAAAATGGAAGGAAAACTGCTTTTGCTGAACATTCCACAGTCAATATTAGAGCAAGATATTATTAGAATTTAGCCGTTGTTATGTGGAAAACTTGTTAAATTGGCACCTTTTTGTACCTACCTATCTTGTAAAATACAAATACTTGAAATAGGAAAATATTAAATTGATTGTTTACTATGTCAGATTTCCCACATTTATGTATAAATTTTTCGTTGACAAAAGTGGATTGACTTAGGGGTGGCTTATCGGCTTATCCACACCAAAATTTAAAAAAACAATTCATTTTTGAGATGTAATACGGAAACATATTTATTTATATTCGCATATCAACGTCATGTTACGGATTTTATTAAATTTGTATTTTTACATATTTTTTATTTAACAGAATTTATGTTTCGTGTTTTTCTTTGCACTACAACAGGCCAGGAGGCCCAATTACAGTGGCGATAACAGAACAAAATACGTGGGCTTGAGAACAGTCACATTTGGTTTCTTGGTTCTCACCGGGAATCGAACCCGAAACCTTCCATGTGTGAGTCAAGCGTCTTAGTCATTACGCCACGGAGGCTGCGAACACGTTAATTTACAATTCTTCTTATAACACTACTCCACGGTGGAGATTGATTTTAATTGCGGCAATTTTCATTTTGTCTGCAGCCGCTCTAAAGAAGAATTTGGATCAACAGTGGACCACTCTCTTAATTTTTTAAAATTTACATATCCCCACATGCATACCAATGTTCCTAATAAACATATATTAATCATCACCCGCGTAGGGCATTGGTAGGGTAGGGCTTCCAGTCTCGACACAAATTTGAGTCTAGAAATTTCGAGACTTTTCGAGACTATTCGTTACAACGATAATTCGTATGAAAAAATAGTGCATGAAGTAGATAAATCACATCATAGCTCATAGCGTACTTTTATTGATTTTTTAAATTAAAATGAATACAAAACATATTGACCAATTATCACTGTATAACCAAACAGATCTCAATAAACTAAGGGCCTTACTTATTAGATTTCCTTATACCAGGTTTACACTAAGAAATAACTATGCCCGATTCAACTATTTATAACCGATATAAAAAAAAGCTTACTTATAAAAATATTTATTACTTGGAATAACAATTCACAGGTTATTTCATGCTTCATTTTTTAAAATAGTCAACACTGATATGTGCGCGTGCGCCGTAACTTTTATAACAACAACAAACAAACGCCAAAGTCAAATCGAGACTACTGTCAGTGTAATGGAGAACATGGAGAAAACCGTTAGAAAACGAAATCAAAATTGGGAAGAAGAGCAGGTTAAAACGAGTTCTTTAGTTTATTCGTGTTTCTTTTTTTTTAACACAATTAAATAAAATACATATACAATACAAACCTATAACATTTCAGATATTATTAAAACAAATTATTAAAAATCACTCGAAGAAGGTCGCAGGACTTCGAAATCGTTTAAAAATGAAAAAAATCTATCCATTTTCATTACCGAAAAATATAACTTTTGACAGATCGCGTGCTTATTCCAGCGTTATACCACATAATGTGCAGGTATAAGTTTCTATGGTCGCTATTTCAGATTTAAACCGAGTTTAACTCTATGCGAGGTTTGTAAGTAATACTTTTTGCTATACCATCATTATCCCACCACTATTCTCAAGCTTAACTTTATACCCGATTTATAAGTAAGACCCTAACTAAAATAACATAACGGAAAAATCTTCTTAACTCTTGCGTGACTGTGATGTCACTCTAGTCTACAAACAAGACTTGATATACACATTTCTCTTATTGTTCATGTACGGTGTGGAGTGTTGTACACAGAGAATCTGAAAAGAAAAAATCGAAGCTTTCGAAATATGGTGTTGGCGGCGAATGCTGCGGATTCCGTGGACGGCCAGCCGTACGAATGTATCTATATTCCAGGAACTGGACATAGGAAAAAAACTTACATCCACACAAACAATAAAGGTTTCAGCTCTTTAACTTCACTAAAATCAACAAATGGAAGAATTGAAGAAATATGGATGTTCAAATATAGGCAAAATGGTGAATGTTACACGGTGTGTAAAGAGGCCACTTAAACCAGCCAATGACAGGTCATAAGCCCTGTAAATGCCTAGACTTCCATATTCCCTTATTTAAGGTATTCTCCATCCCTTTTGTAATTTGTTAAAATGGTATTGTAATCGTTATATTTTTTAATAAGTATGTAAATTACGCGCTAGCAATCTATTCTTTACCCCATAGAGAGCGTTTAGAATCCAACTGCTAGTCTCGAAATTTCTGTATTAACATTTCGAGAATCTCGATATTGAAAATGTTTCAAAGGCTCTCGAGATTTCGAGAGTCTTAATTCTCGAATGGAAGCCCTAATTGGTACACCAAAGGCGTGTAACTTGATCATATTTTACGCAAGGGTAAAAGATACGCCTTACCTTCTATTTAACTAAAAATTATCAAGATACGCCCCAATGAGGAAGTTAAGCGGTTTTTTAAAAAATATTTAAAACAAAGCCAAAATTAAAAATTTAAAAAATTATGTGCTGTATTATCAGCGCTATAATTTTTTAAGTTTTGTTATTTTGAAATTACTCCGTGTGTGACGTGACAAGTTCTCTTTGGTGAGTTCTGCTGATTGGTAAATTGGCTTCCTGTAAACATGAAATCTATTTATTTGTCTATTAATACACACAGTACACAATTACATTACTGCACAATAATTCATTTTCATGTCCCGACTGGCTAGAAAATTCCGTTCTAAGTTTTTCGTCTGAATTAACTCTTATTTACTAAAATGAATACAAAGATAGATTTATAAATATTGTGATATAAATATACAAAATTCATTTAAAAATTCATGCATATCAAAAAACATAATACAGTTAAGTTAGGTATTTAATAATACATGGTATAGCAAAATTAAAATAGTATATATCTGAAATTTGTGATGGAATTCTTTAATAATTTCATAATTCAATTTAATAATTTATTTTAATTACGAAAATTAAATAACTCAATTCTATCACAACGCTCTATCATTGTAGTGCCCTGGGATGATAGGAAAATGATGATGATGATTGAATGTTTTATTATTAAGCTTATAAAAACAACAATGTTTTGAGTATGTCGTCCAAATGTTTGCAGACAGGCTGGATTTCCTCCCTAGGGAGTTTTTTTTATCTAAATTTGTCGCGACAGTAAAGAAAAATATTTTTGAGAAGGAAATATGAAAGTCTAGTCATTTACGGGGCTTATGACCTGTCATTGGCTGGTTTGATTAGCCACTTTACACATTGTGTAATATTTACCATTCTGCCTAGGCAGGTAAAATGATTCAGCCGAATAATCTCACCCACATGATAAGCGTTTCAGCTCTTTTACTTCACAAAAGTTAACAGATGGAAGAGGTGAGAAAATGTGGATGTTTAAACATAGGCAGAATGGTGAATGTTACACATAGTGTAAAGTGGGCACTTAAACAAGCCAACGAAAGGTCATAAGCCCTGAATTGCCTAGACTGCCATATTTCCTTCACAAAAATGTTTTTCCTCGCTGTTGCAGCAAATTAAGTTATCGAAACAAATTCAAAAGTAAGTTTTGGAATCTGTACAGTAACAGATTGATGTTTTTATTTGTTACTGTACGGCAAGAGTAAGTGACATCTATTTTGGTAATTTTGAAAGCATCGCTGCGTAATAATTCCGCAAAACAGCGTCGGGATGAACGGGAGTCTGTGGGCGGGGGCGGGGGCGGGAGGCATCACGCCGCCCGCGCCGCCCGCGCCCCAGTATCGACTACCCGCCACGCCCTCGGCCGTACTACGCCACGGACACTGACTAGTGCTAGAAAAATTAGCGTTAGCATTGTGAATTCGTATTCCGTATGATTAGCATTACGTTCTAATTTAAAGCGCTAAAATTATTTCAAAGAATTGGGTGATTACCAAAACAGCATATTAAAAATAAATATAATTTATTAAATCGACTTAAACTTTACTTAACCTAACGGGGAAGACCGAGAAAGATATGGCACGATCAAATCCAACAAATACTTGAAGATGAAAATGCCAAGAGTAGGAATAATCGGCGTGCGTGGATGAGAAGATGTACGAATGTAGAGAGAGCGAGTTCTGTGAGCAAAGACAGACAGCAACCTAATTGTGGAATAACTTATTAGGTCAGTTATCCATTTTGTGCGAAAGGCCGATTCCTGTTCAATATCCGACAAAGGCCCTTCATATGATTTGCCAAACTCGCGGTGAAAGTAGTAGAGATAAATTCAATTAAAATCGCGATATATGACAGCATTTTTTGTATGAGTGAAACCGATAAGAAGACGCACGGACTTTTTAAACGATTTCGGGCATGTGGAGGAGTGTACATTCATACGTGCCGTTTGTCCCATAGAACGCGAAACGTATCGCTCTTCGGTTATTCAAATTATGCATAGACCATTGTTGCGCGGTATGATCGATAATTCTGAGATTATGATGAGCATTGGTTTGTATGTTCCCGATAATTACCTAAGACAGCGTCAACATAGATTGTTTCATATTCCGATATTCAGGACCAACCTGCCTTTGGTTATGCCTGTTGGAAGGGCTACCGCTATGGTGAACAACATCGCTCTGGATATTGATCTGTTCCATGTATCCGAAGGGGTTTTCCGGAGCAGGATTCTCCTACTACTTTGACATGAGTCTCTTTCGTGTATTTTTTTTTCTTTTTTATAATATGTACGTATTGAATATATGTTTGTAATGTATATGTTATATTTAAAATAAATGAACTGAAAAAAAAAATTGAAATAAGACGCACCCTAAAATTTGTCTATTCATTTTTAGAAAAAAAAATGTTTTGGACGATAAGACGCAACCCAATTTTTGGTTGAGAGTAATATGTCTTAGTGCGTCTTATGGTTAAAAGAATACGGTTATTTAAAGTTTTGTAGAAAATTTATAATAATACCAACCGCTACCGTCGTAATTTTTTGTCCATTAAAAAAAATAATAAAGAAATCCGTGAGGATTGAAAACGAAAGCTCGTGGAGAAAATAATTGGAAAAACTCACAGTTTTTTTAAAACAGAAACTAAAAATCTGTTGAAAAAGGACATCAAAAATTGCGAGAGACCAAAATAGGGTAATTTACAATTTTGGAAGGATCCGAAATCTTCTCAAAGCATTGGCGTTCGCAATAGCAATATTCTACGCTATTTTAATTTCACGAATAGCATTAATTTCCATAACTACGGGCAGCATACGGAGCTGCGGGTGGCTCGTCGCCCGCGCCCCCGACCTTGGGCGGCCCAACTGACAGATTACAGCGGCATAAACCTAATTAGCCATATGCCCAGGGATGAATAATCCTTGAGACTAAATTGGCCTTACTTACCGCCCTTCAATTTTAAAACAATACACTTCGTTTAAACTAAATAAAGAATAATCATATATACTTTATTATTATATAAATTTATACAGTTACTTGACTGTCCGCAAAAATGGTCCATCTCCATTTTCAAAATAAAAGTTTTACTATAAATATTAATTTGTATTATTGGTTAGGTACGTGAAATAACATAAAAAAAACATCATCATCATTCCCGTTCTGCACATAATGGTGCATAGGGCACTGCATTATTGGTACACCAATTGCAGCGTATCTTAACCATTTTTAACACATAAAGGTAAAATGATCTGTCTTACGCTTTAGGTACCAGTCCAGGGACTATGAAATTTCTAGTGTGAAAACAGCCTTTTAAATAAATATTTCATATCGACCATGTCGGGAATTGAACCCGAGACCTCTTGCATGGTAGACGAACGCGCTGACATGTTCTCATATAATCCATGAACAATATCTAAACGTAAAAAAAAATAGTAATTATTATACCAACGTCGCGTCATATGTATGGTTTATTGTTTGTGAACCATAATAAATAACATAAAATAATAATGATAATGTACTAATAGGATGAAACGCGTCGCATTATACACGCTTGTTTATTAAAAAAAAAAATAGAATTGAATCCAACAATACTTTTGAATTTTGGATGCCTTACCAATAATAAAAAAGGAATTTAACCAAAGAACTGCATTCACAATGAATACATTCATTTGTTTTTCTCAACATCTTTAGTACCACGTGGTATTTTATTATACCCCGTAGTCAAGCAGTTTGTACTTAAAAATACTATGTATAAGATTTTAAGCTCAGGTTAATATCCCGATTACATAAACGCGAAATACATCGCTTGCCCATCACATACCGCACACCGCATTTGCGGAGATAAGTCTTCGTGGCGATGCCCACATACCCGGAATATTTCGTTGTTGCCGAACGAGAAAAGCTGCCCGAAAGAATAAAAAGATATGAAATGGATTTAGAATAATTAATTGTATTTTCAAAATATTGTGGAGAAATGTTTTCATACATAATTGTAAAACAGAAATTTAATAAAAATACGTTGCTAGAAAGCTGGGACGTGTTTTGCCTTGGTTGTTGTGACGTCGAGATTCGCGATATTTTTCTAAACAAATTTAAATGGCTAGGAACAAATAAACATGAATTATGACGTATTAGGGGTGTGGCCAATGGAATGGTCGTTTTTGCGGAATTCAGAATTACAAATTTAAAAATATTTTTTATGCTACTAATAAGTAACAAAAAATATTTTTTTGCTTTTCACAGACCTTTATTACTTTAAGGATGTGAAAAATGTGATATTTTCCTGTTTGGTATCCATTTTTAAAGCACATCAAAGAACTAAAGTTAAATTTTTTATTAAATCGTAAAACAACTAGATTAAAAATTTTATGTACAATTTAATGTTTATGAAGGTAAAACTATAAACATACGTACAATTGTTAAATTTAAGTTATTCATTGACAATTCTTGATGGAATTCCATTGAACATGTGTAATAACTTATATTTGAATAAAAGTTATGCATTTATTTTTTAATAGAAATAATATATATTTGCGCTCTTGCAATTTACCCTAATATTTCAATTTTGGGGGCATTTTAAGAACGCTAATATTTCTTTAAAAAAATATATTATCAATTACATGTGTATATTTTTAGAGGTTTTTTAAATTAAAATAAATAACCCATAAATTATAAGCAAAAACAATGAGTACTTTGTGATATTCAACATGGCAACAAGCTACTAATTTCTGGCAAGAATAATATTATTTCCAACTCTAACCCAAAATTGAGTTCCAAAATTAGAGGGCACCTCTGGAAAAGTTGTGCCTTGTGAGGCCTTGGGAAATCCTTGAGTTTGTAAACCACGTGGCGTTAGTTGGAGGGCAAACCAGTTGTTTCACCAATAAAATAATATTATCCTAATGGAATTATTTGGCTTCAGAACATTATATCAACTATGCAAGTTCTTTTGTACTCAGTAGGTCCATTGTGATGATTTAGAGATAAACAAGTAGGTTGTAATCTAGATTTCTTTTTAAAACTATTTTAATTTTTTTTTGAAGTAATTACATAGTATGTTGTTTATCAAATACATTTTTCGAACAAATCAAATCAAGTATGTCTCAAAACCTAATTGAATGATTTTTTATTGAAACACATACAGCAGTTGAACTTTGTTTTAAAAAGTTTATATGTGACGGAGAAAAAAAAAGACACTACTTATTTTCATTAATTACATGTAAATAATAAAATGCATATTTAAATTAAATTAAAAACATAAATTATTCAATTACCCGTCTCTTCGTAAGGGGCACCAATTAAACTAGCATACAAAACCCACTATACACCTTCACCTACATCTACAAAATGAATTAAATTTAATTGAACCAATTTCAAATAAATAAAATATTTTTTAAATATAAAACTAAAGAAAACAATCAATCAAACAACTTTTATATCCTGTTAACAGCAATTATATTATAATAATATTTATAATGATAATAAACGGAGAATAATTCTTCACGTAAATACAATATCCACAAAAGTATCCAAATTTTTACCAAATAATGTCAAATCTGCCTTTTATACAAATAACAATATTGGTAAAGTATTATTTGATAATAAAGATGAAAATAATTAATTAAATAATTCAGATGTTTGCCAATTAAAATTAAATTCTCGTCCTTAAGTTAACATTAGAAGAACATCAAGAAATTTTGATATTCATGTTAAAATATACATGAGGTGTCTGCACAATAACAATTTCTTCGAATCCACAAATCACCTAATCAATTTTAGTCATGACTTTAACAAAGATATAGAAGTTAAAATCTGACATACAAATAATAAAGGGTTAAAAGTAAATAATTAGGAACTTTAAATTCCTTTGATCAATAATCAAACAACCTTTCAGTATGGCCCGTTATAGGATGTTCTATTGTAATGGTCATCCTATACCTAATAAACTCACGCCTCTCCCTTCATTCCCTCCCTCTTCTTTGAACTATTTCTCCCACAACATCAAACATTTTCATGAACTATAATCAGTGCATGTAAGGGTTGTTTGCTTAAAGCGAGGTTTCAAATCGGCATGTTGGATTTATATTTTTGAGCAACAACTATGGTGAAGGTGTATAGTTGGTTTTGCACGTTAGTTTAATTGGTGTCCTGACGGAGATATGGGTACGTCTCGAAACTGGTAGACATACAAAAGTCGATTAATGGTTATATACAAATATTTCATGACATTCAGTAATTACAAATCCTGTACAAAACAATCACAACTCTGCCTGTTCGAGGATTACTGTGGCTTTGCATCATTTTAGAACAATTTAATAGTAATACATTCAAGTTTCTTCTCAAACATAACCATAATACACGCTTTACGTATAATGATGGTTTGGTAGATACAAAAGTATGTAATAAGTATGGTAATAGAACTCTCAAATATTTAGTACCTACCTTTTTTAATTTATTGCCGAAAGAACTTAAATTTAACTCACATTGTAACAAGAGCAAAATAAGAGAATGGCTACTCGATCAAAAGTTTATATAATATGAATAGTAGCTTTTGTGAAAATATTTTAATTTTTTATATATTTTCTTGTATTTTAAAAATAAATTTGTATATTCTGATCTTTCCGACTGTTAATTTATATCTGTTATTCATTGTTTTTATAAACGTAAATAATTTTATTTTTTTTATTTATTTATTTATTTAAAGAAAACAACAGCCATTACAACAAAAAATACAGTATATACAAATAAACCAAAATTTTAGGCCAATTATAGTTTTCTATATAAAAACTAAATAGAATGTAAAAAATTTTAAAAAAAAGCGTACCTGTATTAAGCCACTCCGTATCATATCACTTGCAAAAAATAAAAAAAATTAATATAAACTAAAAGTACAAAATTTAATTTATTATTATAATTTTTAAATAATTTAAAAAAAAAAAAATCATTTTACGGATCCCCACAGAGTAGCTTCAGATCAGCCTTTCCTCTTAGACATAAATACAAATGTACAAGTATATAACAAATTATATAAGTTAGTATAAATATAATTTCCACCAACAAGCTACAGAAATTGGCTTGGTGGGATTTTAGTTTTAGTAAAAAATACAACAATTGAAATTTTTTTAAATTTTTAAAAATGTTTTAATTATATTATTTAAATAAAAAATAAATAAATTAAAAAATATATAAAATATATTGCATAATACGCATTACATTAAAGAGTTGCAAGAAAAAAGTGATGTTCTATCGATGTTTGGATTTCGTTTTATATTTGAAGATTTACCATTGGACATAAATAAAAATAAATGAGAATATATTCCAATCTCCCCCTTCAAGGTACAGCAGTAAAACAAGATGGAAAATTATTTGCATAATAATTAGCCCTGTAACCATAATGTTTTGAAAATTCGAAAAAGAAGTCACCCCTGTATAAAAAATATTTAGATTTCAATAGGGAAATACAAAGTTTTGTTTAAAAAAATACTATTTGTCAATATACCATCAAACTAAGCAACACAGATAAAAATATTTTTGTGTGTCGTATAATCGTAGCTATGGTTTTTCGAAGTTCTGTAATTTAGAAAATCGCCATTGAAACTTCGAAATTACACCGCCCGCGACGTTATAAGTTCAGGTCAAGGTCAAAGTTGAACCCCGTACAATTATAAAACAAATTATTTGTACCGTTAAACGTCAAACGACGCTAAACGTCGAAAAATATGGCTACCGTAGAAACCGAAAACCGGTTCCCGGTTTCCATGACAATGCTATAATTTATTTGTTATGGTAAACACGTGGTCACTTAAACTTTTGACGTTGCAAAGTAGTTCATTTGAATAATAACCAATTTTATGAATTTTTAATTTTATAACGAGCTGAACCCGGCAATGCTTTGCTATTGCTAGATTTTAGTGCATACTCGTTTATATATTTTAAATGAACACAATCTATAGTTTGATATCAATTATTGTATTTAGTCCAAATTAAATACATATATACATGACTACTTTTGTGTTTCGGTTTACACGAATTGTGAGGACAGAGAATATTGATAAACAGGTGTTCGAACATTGTTTTCCCGTCACTGTCTTGCAGATGCCTCCCCAATACTGTACGAAAAAGACAACTGCATGTCAGTCCTTTTGTTAGAATAGACAAAATCGACGTTTCGTTGTCCCGTTTTCCGCACCTCAAAAATTAACCGATTTTGTTCTTTTTTTTAGACAGAGTACCAGAATAAAATTTTCTGTATCAGTATGTTTTGCGTTTTTCAAAAATAGTTTGTATACCACGCGCCCATAGATAGCAGGTAAAACTTTGTTTAGTTCCCATAATAAGCCATTTTTGTAAAAACGAAACAATAGGGACATGCCAATAGTAAATATCTATTGTGTGTAAAAAAATCACTGCTCTGGTGTCATAATTCAGACAGAAAATACGGGAATACGTGTGTATAAAGAAAACTGGACCGCGTTTCCTCTTGAGATTAAACATTTCTAACAAAACTTTACTTAATACTGCTTTCGTGTAACCATAGAAACAGGTTTAGTGTTTTTAATTAAAACTATATCTCTATTAATAAACAAAGACGCACCCGGAACCCTCTGACACTTAACTAATGCGTGAACGCTCAGTCCTGCCCTACGTGTATTTACTCGTTTTTTAACCGCCAGCCAAGTTTCGACGTAAGCTTGACATTTAATTCTAAACTGAGATTCTTGGTTATGTCGTAAAAGCGTGAAAACCGTTCGGATAAACGTAAAAAAGACAGTGTAACTTTTCATTGGTAAGTAGGTAGGTACCTAGGTACTTATTTATGATTGAATTCCAAAAGTTAAAATAATTGATTTTCAAATATTGAATTTAAGTAGGTAACTAGGTATTTGTTTATAGTTGAATTCCAAAACATGAAATAATTAATTTTCTAACAAAGAATTCATTTTGCAAATGTCAAACTCTGCGCTACTTACCAACAGTGGTGATTTTGTGTAAGAATCCGTTTTTCAAAAATGTATCAAATGTCCGTTAAAATTATTTAAGCATTAATAAAAATCTATTAAAAAAATAGATTATATGTGGAAATTAAGAAATTGTAAGGAAATTCATCAATTCAGTATCCATTTGAAATAATGGATGTTTGAAAACGTTAAAATACAAACTTTTTAATATAAAAACAAACAACATCCTCCGAATTTTTCAAAAAATGCATTTTAGTCTAATGCTGAAAAATGATAAAAAACACATATATGCTTTTAACTTTTTTTCCACTCAATACATTGAAGATGTTTTTATTTATAAACCCCGAAAACGTCAATTAGAAAATTTCGCGAAAAACCACACGTAAATCTGTCAAGCCGTTTTAGAGTTTTTTGCGAGACTAATAACGACGATTCATTTATATATATGTATATGGGTTATTGATGCAACGGAAGTGTCATAACGGAAGCAGATATAAAGGTAAATTTTAGCGGAAACAGAAACGGAACGGATGTGGAAGCGGAAATGTAAATACTATGAAAAAAAAGGATTTTTTTAAACAATTTTTAATGAAATTAATATTCGAAACGAAGTAGTGGTAAGTTATATTTCATGCAAAGTAGTTTGGCCGCTTTTACACCTAACAATCTGTTTCGGTGTTCTTCATATATCAGATCAGTGCCTCGATTATGAACGCTATCTTCATCTGTATATATCGAGACATTTGTAATGATGAATTCATTATTGATGATGACGTAGGTTGGACTTCATTCTCAATTTAAGTTCGGCACTTTTTGGGGGAAGGTATGCCGTCATCACAAGTGAAACTAGTGGACTCTCTGGTTCTGGTTCTCTCTGTTTCTTTATGTTTCTTTAAATTATCTATCATAAAGGTACGCATTATAGAACAGCCTGGAACACCCTCTCGCACGTAAAGCTCCGTTCAAATTTCCGTTGTAAAAGTTGCGGAAACAGAAACAGAAACAGAAACGTATGTCAAAAAACGTGCAGAACTTCCGCAGTTGCGGAAGCAGAAGAAGAGGTCTGTTGCATCGCTAATTATTATACATTTTCGATAAACTTCGCCATCCAATTAAATGCTAGTATTTTTACCATGCGTAATAAAACATTTATTATGTACAATATCCTGTAGCACCCTCTTTAGATCCTTCTCTGGCGCAAGATAGTAAGATAGTATAGCAAGATAGTATTGTGTTTAGCGTCGGTAACGAATGTCTGCGATATTGCGCATCATCTTGTGTTGTGACTTGTGACGCTTCCTATCGATTATCCTTCCACGTGACGTCACGAAGCCTTCAAATCCTTACGGGATAGAAAACACAGCATTATAATAACAAGGAACTAAATTAGTTAATTAATTGACAATTCATATCAATAATTTTATTAGCAAAATAGCAACATTATCGAGTCTTTTTTTTTAAATCAAAAATCTCGTTCCAAAATCGGAAAAAAATTCTTATGTGTGAAGCCTACTATGTAAAATCTAAAATATATATCTTATATGCAACAACTATGGGGAATATGAAACCAAAATGACATAAACAGACTACAAAGACACAAAAATAGTTAGTGTGTGATTTGCTTTATCTAACAGCAACTGAAGAACTCTTTAAACAAACTAAACAGTTAAATATAACTGAACCCTTTCAACTAGAATCCTTAAAAATTATTAATAATTTGAAATGGTGAAATTGTAGACGAAGAACTAAAACTTGGAAAAAATTGTAATAAACAGGACACAATTCTAAAACGACAGTCGAGACTAGTAAACCAGGGACTGAAATTATACAATAAACTACCAGACAAAACTAAAAAAAAGACTCAGACAACCTTTACAAAAGATGTTAATAATATCACTGACAACAGAACATGAATTTAAAAAAATATTTTTTTTGCTAAACAAATGCAATAGGGTTTATAAATTGATTTCAAATAAAAAAAAATATATTTATATATATATAATAATATAGGTATATATTTTTAGTATTTCAAACGATAATCACAAAATCTGGGACGCATACCAAAGTCACAATGCTAAAATTGACAACGTCGGAAATATTAGAAGGAAATATTGCACGCAGGAAAAAATGCAATCAGTTAGTTATAAAATGAATTATTTATGTAGTCGTATTTTTGTTTTGAAGTAGATCTTCGATATGCCAGAAAAACGTGGCTTTTTGTTCGGGAAGGGGAAGGAAGTATTGCGTCGTTCTGCGGAAATGAGATGAGGGAGGTGAAGAGGTCTGTCTACAAATATTTTCCTTAGCGAGGATTCTGCGTAGTACGAAGTAGAGGGAAGCTGCTGTAATCTAATAAGAAATGGCGCGTAGTTTGGATCGAGAACAGGGTACAATTAGCTACATTCTTCACAATAAACTGAAAAATCCCGTCAGTTCCCGAATTTGATAAAACGCACAAACGATTGCAAATATTACATTTTTTAATAAAATAAAATCGAGCTTTCATCATTTTACGCATATTTTAAATAAAGTGACGTATATGATATGTTTAAGAAGCAAGGGATGTGTTCAATATATATTTAAGAAGCGATCCTTCTTTTATTGAAAGAAAAATAAATAATTACATTCTCATGATTTACCAATCAATTTTAGGATTTTCAACGAGTTGTAAATAACTCAATATTAGAAAATGGAAATTAAGTTGGGGTAGAATGGGGTTCGAATCTGATCCGCGAGTCCGCAACACCAGCCACCAGACCACAACGTAATATTATTTTAATCTAAAGTTGTACCAATACCACGTTTACCCCAAGACCATGTTACAATATTATGTTACTTTTGTTCATGCGTATTGCTCACGCTATTTAGTCTCTTAATTTTGGACGATGATGAAATTTTACCTGTTGTCTAAACAAATTTTACAGTAAAAAAAAAACCAAAACCATCGTAATTTTGTAAATTCATGAAGTTTTTAAAGCATTTCAAAAACGCAATTAATTTTTTTTTTCATAAAAAGAGAAAATACTCGAGTTCTTTTTATTTACTCAAATATTTACATTTTCATGCCATTTCCTAAAAGTCGTAAATAACTTGTGTTGGAAAATGGAAATCGAGTTCTGGTAGAGTGGGATTTGAACCTGGGACCTTCGGTCCGCGAGTCTAAAATACTACCCGGTTCAAAACTTACTTGCCAATTCGCCATAGTTTTAAATTTTGAATAATAATTTGAACAGCAAGTAAATTTAAAGTAAATTTCAAAGGCTTTGAGATAATTTATACCCAATATATTTCTATTGATTATTTAGCATGTGCCAACAAGGTGAATGAAGTGTGTTTATTTTTATTTATTTTATTTTATTTTATAAACGGCAAATCTGCCTTTTAAAAACATTTATAATACTACATATTGGCTTTTTTTTAAAAAACATAAATTTCCTTATACCCAAGATTTATAAAAAAAAATAAACTTAAAAATTATACAAGATTTAGATTTAAAAAAATATACAGCATATTCAGTAGAAAGTTTAAATAATAAAACATTCTTCAGTAATACAACAAGAAAATCATAACTACTGTTTCATACAGCTGGGCAAAGTGAACAAAAAACTGTGTATATTATGAAATGCATGAATAAATAAATATAATTACCATTCACCCTCTTTGAAAAAGTTCAAAACGGTTGTTATATAGGAACAATAATACCCTACACTAAATATATCAGATACGTGGGAATAACTACTGCCGAGTTCATGAAGTCTGTTTAAAACGGCATTACAAGTATACACTGTCCGTGAATTGTTATATTAATTATGTTTCTTATTTAGTGTTAAAATTATTTCTCCGGTACCTGCAACGTTCAGCATTGAGTGAGCGGAGGAAGAAGAAGAAGAAATGTATTTTTAAAGACAAAACACAAGAGTGAGTTTAGTAATGCCTACACACAATTACATATATATACGGGTATCATAAGTTTTTATCTTGCTACCTTGCTACCAATATTAATGATGAAAGTTTGAAAAGTTGAAATTTATCTAGTGTTTACCATAATACGCATAGTCTATCAAATATCTATGTTTAAACTATAAACTATAAAATGACATAATGCGAAAAGCGGTAGCTACACAGGAATTATCTTTGAAGTTTTAACCCCAGACCCACAAAATGTTACTAAGATGCAAAAAAACTTCAAAGTTAAAATACGGAAATATAACTTTTTTTTTTTTTTAAGTAATAAAGGTCTATGAAATACCGCCCAGTAAAAAAAAATTGGTAGCATAATGTTTTTTTCAAATTTGTAATTTTAAATTACCGCAAAAAGGTCATTTCATTGGCCACGCCCTTGATACGTCACGATTTATGTTTATTTTTTTCGGGCCATTGAAATTTGTGCAGAACAATATCACGAATCTCGAGGTCACAACAACCGAGGCCAAACACGTCGCATTTTTCTAGCAACGTATTTTTATTAAATTTCACTTTTACATTTATGTATAAAAACATTTCTCCACAATATCCATATTGATTTCGAAAATACAATTGGATTAAGAAATCCATTTCATATATTTTTATCGGTATTCGTAGTATGTGATATTTCTCTATTCTCGGCAAATATCTCGTTTCGTTCATGTACCTAACTTGGACGGCCGACATTACCGAGAGATGATTTAATGAGCAAAGTTGCAGAAATCTGCATCGTCACATCTGCGAGGCTTTAAGAACCCTAACGGGGGAAATTGAAGCACATTTCAAAGTGCAAGTGCAAACGTCGAATAATTAAGATGAATAATTGAAGGAGCTTAAAAGGACAAAGGATGGCAGAGGGGGATAGAGATGAGAGAGGAAGAAAATCAAGTTGTTTTTATAGCAGGGTGCTCCGACTCCAGCGCAGTAGACGAGACCGAGACTCGAGGACGTTTCGAGTAATTTATAAAAGGCCGTTGATACGTAGACGATACAATATTGTTTTGTCCGGGGACTCGACCATTGTCCATTCGTAAACCGCAATTTGCAGGATAAAACATTTTCCCGAGACATCGCTACCGAGATAGACGGGCAGGCTATCTCCGCGGAACAACGATTACCCTCACCATCGCGCGGGGCCAATGTGACGCTGCCGAAAAAAAATTCTAACGAAAATGGCGACAGGAAACAACCCTTTATTATTTAGTTCATCCTTTAATTTCATTCGTGAATTCGCTCGTAACAAACGCCGTCGTGTAATCATTTTCGCAGCGCTCACGTGCGAACTGCGGCCGAATTTTCGTATTGTCCCAGCGTTCTGTCCCGCGCGGTCGAGGCTGTTCACGGAGCTGGGACATGACAATATTGTTATATATATTGTTTTGTTCACACGTAAACGGCCCTTAACACAAAAAGTAGTGTTGACTCGAATTATATATATAGAAATGTACTGAAATCTACTTTGGCAAACAAATGTTTATCGCAGGAGGCTAAACTAGCAGTTCACGACGGAATTCTAGTGTCAATTGTAATGTATGGAAATGGAAAATAATGATGAAAGTAGGTTGAATGCTGTTGAAATGGGATCCCTCAGGTGAATGTGTGGTAAAACGATGTATGATAGGTGCACAAATGTCGAGATCCGTGAAGTGTGTAAGGCTGAGACATGCATTATTGACAGAATCAAGAAAGGGGTGCTGCGTTGGTTTGGACATGTCGAGCGAATGGACAGCGAAAGAACGGCTAAAAGGATCTATGACGCGAATGTTGACGGATGCAGAAAACGAGGAAGACCGAGAAAGACATGGCACGATGAAGTCCATCAAATACTTGAAGATGGACGTGTCAAAAGTAGGAATAATCGGCGTGCGTGCATGAGAAGATGTATGAATGTAGAGTGAGAAACGGCGTGATGGTTTGTTTGTTTGAAATGTAGTGCTGAATCGAATTGTAATGATTAATTTGTAGTTTTTCCGCTTGCAAGTTGCAGCATTAAAATTTTTATCGACATTAGTAGCTCTTAACATATTTATATTCAGTATCGGGGTCTCGAAGTATTGAATCTCTGCCTCTGGTTCAGCGCTCGGTCCTTATTATTAACCCCCCACTCTACACTTCTACGGTGACTCTCTTATTAGAAAAACAATAAAATGATTAATGATTAGACGAAGAGTAAACAGCGGTTGGGCGGCAGCCGAGGGCGGAGGGTGATGGTGGTGATGGTGGTGATGGTGGTGATGGGGGTGATGGGTGACGGGTGACGGGTGATAAAGGGAGAGAGTGCGACCCTATGTAAATAATAATCATTATTAGACTCACCCTTAATTGTTTTGATGACAAATAATAAACTATGCCCCGAATAAAGGTTGTTTCACGAGTGCGTAGGTACTATGTAGTACTAGGTACCGAGGATCTCTCCAAATTCAATTATTTCCCTTTTTAGATTAAATAACACGCCTAAGATGACTTAGAATTTTTTCATTTTGTACTTTCATGTCTTATATTATAATATACAAGGGCCAATTTTTGTAATGTCTGCTTTCGCACTTAAAACATATATTCTTAAATAAATTTCATTAAACAAATTTCTTAAAACTTATAGCTTCTTCCACTCCTCGTTTAAAATAAAAATATTATGTGTTAATAACGATAAATTAACAAAAACAATATTTTTTCAAGTCCTTTCACAAGTTAAGTAAATGGTAAATAAAACCTTAATTTTAAACTACTTTTTAGCTAACAATATTTTGAGTTTGTCCAAATTTTTGTAGACAAGAACTGGCGTTGCTCAGGCGTTGCCTAGTATGTAGGTGAAAAAAATCAATTAGACGAACCTCACGTGCATGAATAAAAGTTTCAGCTTTTTAACTTGACAAACATCAACAGATGAAAGAATTGAAGGAATATAGATGCTCAAATATGGGCAAAATGGTGAATGTTACACAGTGTGTAAAGTGGCCACTTAAACCAGCAATTGACAGGTCATAAGTCCTGTAGATGCCTGGACTTCTATATTACCTTCTCTTAAATGTTATTCATCTCTGTTGTAATATGTTACTTTTTAGCTATTATATATGTACAATTTGTTGAAAATAGTTTCAAAATATAAAAATTTTAATTAAATAAATATGCGTTTTTGTGCGATGTTTGTTCTCATAATTCACTAAGTAAAATAAATCTGTTTTTTTTTTGTTTTCACCCATTGTACAAAAGGAAAGAAATATCGTAAAACTAGTTGAAATATAATTCCAAACGAAAAAAAAAATTTTTTTGATTAGTGAAGCCTGAGACTTTTTAGTATTTTATACGTATTCATTTTTAAAGTAATTATTAAGCTGAACATATAAACACGTAGTAAATAACATGCGCAAACACGTGATAATGTGTAGGAATATGTACCGTGTACCGTGTATATGTGTATTACACATCTTGTAATACACATATACACGGTACACGGTAAGCGTGAGGAGGTGTACCAAGTACCAAGTACCAATCTCGCAATACTCCTGAAGATAGTGGGCGGTGGATTGATATAAATCAGTTATTGATTTTTAATAAAGGCACTTAACTGTCATGGTTAATAATAAATTGATACTTCGATCAATTTACGGACAATTCAGAGCATAAAAACATTTCATTCATTCTCTACTGCGTACATAATCTAAATTACAAACAAACAAACCATCACGCCGTTTCCCCGTAAGGATAGGCAGATAGGATAGAACGTCACATCACTCTCATCAGATCTCGCTTCCTCTACATTCATAAATCTTCTTATGCACACGCGCCGATTATTCCGGCTTTAAAACTGTCCATTTTCAAGTATTTGGTCATGCCATGTCTTTCTCGGTCTTTCTCTATTTCTGTATCCATCAACATTCGCACTGTAAATCTTTTTAGCCGTTCTTTCGCTGTCCATTCGCTATGCATGTCCATACCAACACAGAGCTCCTTTCTTGATTTTGTCGATAGTGCTTATCTCAGCCTTAAATAATGTACGAATCTTGACATTTGTGCATTTATCGTACATAGTTTTACCACACATTCGCCTGAGAAATCTTATTTCTACAGCATTCCGCCTGCTTTCTTCCTTGTTTTTCCAAGCCCATACTTCGCTCCCATACATCAGGGTCGGGACCAGAACTCACCCTCCTTTCAATGCCTTTCTCAGTCATTCCACTCCTAGTAAACATACTTCCCAGATACACAAATTCCTCACCAATTTTATTATCTATTTTAGATTTACTTTATTGCTTAACCGTAACCAAATATAATATTTATATCATTTGCTCTCATACAATATTTTGTTTTGATAATAATTTTTGATCTAAGATACTTTTCAACACTTCTTGTTTTCAATTTAATAAATTATTTTTGATAAGATGAGGATATTCCACACTTTCTAGTACAACAAAAAATATGATCAGTAATGATTATTAATTTATTTATGATTGATTGCGTGGGTAATAAATAAATTGAATAAACATTTCAATAGTACTCGTAGATAACATTTTGAGAAGGGAATATGAAATGATAGGTCATAAGCCAAGCAAATGCCTTGCTTTCATAATTCCTTCACTAAAGTTCTGTTAAAATATCTATCGACCTAAATAAATATATACATTTTTTTATATCAAAACATTTTTCGCTTTTTGGTATGACGTTTTATGCTTATTTGTTTATAAATTTGTAAAAAAACACTAAATTTTCAGTTCTACGTCGATCGGGTTGAAGGATAGGTACTACCTTATCATCAGGACTTATACTAACTTAGAATCACTCACGTCAATATTTATAGGAAAGAAAAAATATTGAAAGATTTTTTTTAAAAGGAGATACTACTTATTTATTTAACTGAAACGAAAATACCTTACTGCTTCTCCTTCAAGTATCTACTAAAGAGACATCAATAATGGTATTATTTGGGTAACAGTTTCAATTTATCCAAATTACAAGTCAGTGTACCCTACCACATGATATTAAGAGGAAACGCGGTATGACTTTTTTTTTCTTCATATAAACGTATTCTCGTATTTTCTCTCTGGATTATGGCACTAGAGGAATGTTTTTTTACACACTACAGATATTTACCATTGGCGTGTTCCCATAGTTTTTTTTTCAATTGATTTATCGTTCGAATTCGGCAGGAAAACATTTCGTTAAATGAATTTACCCCCGAAATCGAACATCCCTGAACTGCGTATCAAATTGCATTTTTATCACACAGACATGTAGAAAAAATATAATACGATAACATTACGGGCGCAGTGTCAGAGTGCAAGATAAATTTTTCAAGTTTAAAGACAACATCGTCACATCGCGTGGGTGGGTGTTATATTGGAAAGGAGTGCGGACATGTAAGGCACCCAGAAACACGTGGTAAAAGACACGTAGACAGATAGAATACTAACAAAACATGGTATTTGGATATGGCCAATTTGACATGTATCGCGCCCATCCACCAGGCCCAGTAAAATTAGGGTTGGTGGATACTTATTTATTATTATATTTTTACGTCTTATTTCTTTGGTTTCTACCCGCGGGTGAAAATTTCGCTAAATGTTTTCATTTAGGGATCACATAAATATAATAATGGTTAAGGCGTATAAATCGAACTCCAGGGTTTATCGTACGGATGTCCAAGCCATTCTCACTCAGCCATACACTTAAACTTATGCACGTAGTCAACTCGAATTGGCTTCATCGGTATGGTCCACCCAGTATAATGTGTATGTATATATTATAATATTATAAAATAAAAATAATCAAATGGAGAATATCAACAAAAAAATATATAAGGAGTCTTGAATATTGTTTTAGTTACAATGAAAATGATTAGGGATAATCTTTGATTAAATTTAATATATAATCATTACAAAAGAGGCGTTTACATGTGATTTAAGTTTTCTTTTCAAATTCAAAATATTATTATGGATGATTCACTGAACCTTTTACAAACTATTTGTTTCCTCTTCGCTGTACCAGATTAGATTTCTCTTTTTTGTACCAACTTGTAAAAACAATTCAAATTCATTTATTAGATGTACAAAATATGACGAACCAGTATTGATATAGACATTTTGAACTACACATTACATTTATATAGCAAAATTTCTTCATGGAGTTGATCATTTGGGATAGTTGCTGAATATACGTCTTGCGTGGCTTATACTATATTAAGTATATGTACCGCATGTAATGCATGTGTATGTGTATGTTTTATATATGCACGTATATGTGCGTATGTATGTCTGTATATGTATGCATTCGTGTATGTGTACATGAATGACTCAGTGTGTCCATTCGCTATTTTTATCTGTTGTAAATAATTACCTCTATGGAAAACGTAAACGTTAACGATAATTGTTTTCATTTAGGGATCACATAAATATAATAATGGTTAAGGCGTATAAATCGAACTCCAGGGTTTATCGTACGGATGTCCAAGCCATTCTCACTCAGCCATACACTTAAACTTATGCACGTAGTCAACTCGAATTGGCTTCATCGGTATGGTCCACCCAGTATAATGTGTATGTATATATTATAATATTATAAAATAAAAATAATCAAATGGAGAATATCAACAAAAAAATATATAAGGAGTCTTGAATATTGTTTTAGTTACAATGAAAATGATTAGGGATAATCTTTGATTAAATTTAATATATAATCATTACAAAAGAGGCGTTTACATGTGATTTAAGTTTTCTTTTCAAATTCAAAATATTATTATGGATGATTCACTGAACCTTTTACAAACTATTTGTTTCCTCTTCGCTGTACCAGATTAGATTTCTCTTTTTTGTACCAACTTGTAAAAACAATTCAAATTCATTTATTAGATGTACAAAATATGACGAACCAGTATTGATATAGACATTTTGAACTACACATTACATTTATATAGCAAAATTTCTTCATGGAGTTGATCATTTGGGATAGTTGCTGAATATACGTCTTGCGTGGCTTATACTATATTAAGTATATGTACCGCATGTAATGCATGTGTATGTGTATGTTTTATATATGCACGTATATGTGCGTATGTATGTCTGTATATGTATGCATTCGTGTATGTGTACATGAATGACTCAGTGTGTCCATTCGCTATTTTTATCTGTTGTAAATAATTACCTCTATGGAAAACGTAAACGTTAACGATAATTTTTTTCTCGTTTAAGTTTTTTTTGCTGTCATATTTAATGTTTACATCTTTTACTAAATTTATGAACACTTAATCGGATGAAGAAATAGAGGAAGACCGAGAAAGACATGGTGAAAGAATTCAAGAAATGTGAATGTTTAAACATAGGCAAAATGGTGAATGATACACAGTGTGTAAAGTAGCCCCTAAACCAGCCAATGACAGGTCATAACCCCTGTAAATGTCTAAACTTTCATTCTCTAATACGTTCTCCATCCCTGATGTATTTTGTTAATATTATTTCTAACAAAATATAAGTAAATTAAAAAATGATTGGTTTTTTGGAATTCTATTTGTGATCCGTAAATATTGTCGCCTATTATCTTTGAATGCATTCTTTATTTTTTAAGCTAGAAATGTCTCCACATTTAGAATAGAATGCCTAAATTGGATTATAAGCAAATGTTTAATGTGGCTCCGTTTTAGCGGGAAATCAACTCGAGGGCGTTATTTAGATTCGGTGTTCCACCGTGGGTATTTTCCAGTGCAGTAGATGCATATTTTGGTTTATTTGTGGAGCTACCCACGGTAGGTATGTTTACGAGTAATTGAAAATAGTATTTCGCTCTGTCGTGGCTCTGTCTTGCTTGCTTTCCCAATGACAATAGACCCGCTCAGCTGTCCCCATCTGCAGATCCCTCCTAATATTAATGTCTAACTTCCAGAAATAAGTATTTACAGGGAAGCAATGTGTTTCATTATCCTGCGGTCCACAGCTACAAATGTAATTGAACGTTGTTATGCATAAAGCAGCCAGTACACAATTCTGAAAATATGAGATTTTGGTGTTATCGGATACAGTAAGGTATATTCTATGTTCTGCTAAAAGCTGCTAGGTCGCTTTCGTACAAAAAACTGTTATAATCACCTTCTGAAAGTGTGTCCATCACAAAATCAGCATTTCTCAATTTGCAGAAAACACCCACAGCGCTAGAATAATCTTACGGTATTTTAAAAATCATAAAAACTGGTCAAATACGTAATTAAATTCTTGTTCGTTACATCAAAAAACTAATGTATTCATTGTTTATCATTTATCAAAAGTCAAAAACATTCCAACTGTTCTGTATATTAAATTATTCACCCTTTTCACAAAAGCGCTATTATCTGAGTTTCACTTTTCTATGGCTGGCTGCTTTCTGTATAACTACGTTCAATTATATTTTCATGTTAATCAATTCGTAATAAACGATATATTATATTATCTGTAAAGATAACAATGAAGATGGAGGAGGATAAAAGCGTTCACTGTTTTAAAAACATTTTGATTAAACATATTTTAAGTGTGTCCAAATGTTTGTAGACAAGGACTGGATTCCACCCCCTTAGGAGTCATCAAGATTGACGTCTAGGCATTTACACAACCATACTGCCTTCTAAATAATCTCTATCTCTGTTCTTTATATATATATTATATATATTAATATTATCATTCAATGGACACCGGACACCGGACACTGCAGGTTTGTTTGGTTTACTTAACGTGGTAAATAAACGGAAAGCGGTAACTTTTAGCTAATATAGATATAATCGAAGTCTACGTTTAAGACGCACGGAAGATATGCGGTAGTGTGTTTAGATAACAAATATCTGGTCGTTTTTTTTTTAATTATTCAGAAATCATACGGAAAGCGGTAATTTTTAACTAATATATATATAATCGAAGTCTACGTTCAAGACGCACGGAAGATGTAGTGTGTTTAGATAACAAATATCTGGTCTTTTTTTATTAAATTATTCAAAAATCATACAGATTCATGTATATGATTTTATTAAAGACCAGTCTCGAAGATGTCGCGAAAGCGATGAAACCGGTCAATGGATATTCCAAATTTGTGGATTAAAGTATCACTCGTGTTTTATTTATATAATAAATTACAATGAACTTCCATCAAGAATTTTCACTTACAAACTTAAATGTTTTTCATAAAAAAACCGATTACGAAACCATCACGCCGTTTCCCCGTAAGGGTAGGTAGAGAGGATAGAACTCCACATCACTCTATCTTTACATACAGATCTCGCTTCCTCTACATTCATACATCTTCTCATACACGCGCGCCGATTATTCCGACTTTTAACATGTCCAACTTGTATTTGTTGGATTTAGTTTTGCCTATGTTTAAACATTCACATTTATTCAATTCTTTCAAACATATGCAAAATAGTGAATGCTACACAGTAAACCAGCCAATGACAGGTCATAAGCCCTGTAAATGCCTAGACTTCTGTATTATCTTGTCTAAAATTTTCTTCATCACTGTTGTAATAATATGTTAATCTAAAATATAACTGAAAAATTCACAACAAACGTCCGTTCGGTAGGCGTCTGCCGGCAAAGTGACAAAAAGTTCCTAGTGAGCGCACTCCCATAGCAATATACAGGCCGGGGCCGGGTGACAGTCGCGTCACGCTGGAACTTTTTGTCACCGTATTGTCATGTCGCCACAGTGAGCGCACTCTCATATATCTTCATAGCACTTGACACTGTGACAAAAAGTCACCGTGACTATCAGCGGGGGCTCTGAGAAGACATTTATGGGGTAAATAAACGAATTTTGTTGTCATCATCATCCAGCAAGATTGAAGGAGCCACCTGAAACTGATGATGGCGACGCAAACAAAGACGAGCAATGCATATACTGTATAAACCTCTATCCCAATTATGTTTCTGGTGAAAGGTGGGTGAGGTGAATAAAACGCCATAGAATGTGTCATGAGTTATGGTGCTAGAGCGGATGAATACATACCAGATTTTATATAGGTTTATTAAAAAACCCAGAAGTCTAGTTGTGGCTGAATGGAGTAAATTAAGTAAACTTCATTTATCGAATTTTAAGGAATTATACGTAAGAAACAGAATGACACGTGTCCGAGTGAGATTGACAGGCCATGATACCAGGGACCGGCGACTCGGGACATGACATATGTGATTGGACAAATACGACCAACTAGTAATGACGCACAAATTATTAGATGACAGATTGTAGACTAGAGAAGTTCAATAGGTCAAGTATCACATGACAAGTGCACTTTGGTAACATGAATCAAATATTCACCATATAATATATTGACAATGGGCATTTTAACATTATAATTTGTCGACGTTAAAAAGGCAAAGTAAATGATGCGCCGCTAGCCGAAATTGGGTTATAAATACCATACAAGTATATGGACTTTTCTTGGAATTTTAAGTTGCGTCGTATGAGTCGACTGACGGACAATGAGGAAGTTCAGTGACTTTTTCATTTGTTAATAGACTATCAAACTAACCGTATTATCATCGCTTCGAAGTTTTGTAATTTTTTTATTACTCTATTACTGAAAAAACCCTCTTATACGACGCCGACGTTCATAAAATTGACGGTTTTTTTAGTAATTATTTATTTATTTAATACAT
This sequence comes from Micrasema longulum, assembly GCF_059751315.1. Lineage (NCBI taxonomy): Eukaryota > Metazoa > Arthropoda > Insecta > Trichoptera > Brachycentridae > Micrasema > Micrasema longulum. The sequence goes on from NW_028277757.1 coordinate 1,080,621, forward strand.
ATATATATCTTAGTTAAACTGTTACATTAATATATTTTTATATTTTTATATATATAATTGGACCCCTGTATTTAGTAGCCTTACGTGTCATGTACAAGGCTAAGGTACTCGGAAAAAATCGTTTTTGTTTGTCTTGGAAATGGGATGTTCGATCACTGATTTCGGTTTATTACCTTTATGAGTCCAATCACCATTGTTGCAAAGTTCAAGAACAATGGCACGTGATAACTACTTTTAACTACAGTGTGGATATCCGTTAAGGATATTCCATCTTTCCTGCATTCTGCTTCAAGATTATGGCGTTGCAAACTGAAAAATAGGCACTGAAATAACAGATGTTCGATACTCTGTGAAGAAATATCACCGCATGGACAATAGTCATCATTCCTTAATTTATACCAATATAGATAACTTCTCATAGATCCGTGTCCGGTAAAAATTTGGGTCGTTTCGAAAGCACTTTGGTGATGATGACGGAAGTTTGCTGCATCAGCCAGCGTTTGGAAAAACATTTTAGTGATTTTACCTGTAGAAGAAGCATTGATATTACACAAATAATAAAAAAGTATACACAAATTTCTTAAAACCTTTTTCTTATAATATTAATATTTAGTACATCGACACTGATATATCATACATAATTGAATCGAAAAAATACATAAATATTTCATACAAAATTGAACTTATTTTTACGAATTGTCGTTTAGGTTTACATTAAATTCTGTTTTTTGTTGAATTTATGTGTTACATTGTTTTGAAATGATTTAAAATAAAAAAAAGTTATGCTCGTTTTTCAGTTTAAAAAATCTTTAATTCGGTTGGTAGTGTCGCGGGTTCTGTGGCATGAGGTCCGAGGTTCGAATCCCACCCTACCGAAACTTGTTTCCCATTTTCTAACACGGTTATATACGACTAAAAGAAAACGGCCTCAAAATTGAAATATTTGGGTAAATGTGGGTAAATGATTTACGTACGGTTTTTTTCGAAATGGGTACGCTGGGTATTTTCATAAATCTTAAAATCTTCAATTTAATCGGTAGAAAAAAAGTTAGGCGCGTACCTAAATGCTATATTAATCAACCTACCAGGGTTGCAATCGACGAGAATGCATATACTAAAAAATTGAGACGATGTTATTTTTTTCGTATATAAAAAAGTTTGTACTTAAATGTTTACAAACATTCGTTTTTTTATGGATCCCAATCAGATTCTTTCCTTAAATTCCTAATCATTTCTACCCATTGATTTCTTTTTACTGGATTTTTGGTAACGCTAAAATAATATTAACTGACATTTAATACATTTTTGAAAATTATATTCGTACATAAAATGCGCCCCTGTTGGTAAGAAGAGAGGAGTTTGACATTTGCAAAAAGAATTCTATATATGAATATGAATTATTTCAAGTTTTGGAATACAAGTACCGAGGTACCTACATATTAAATTATTAATTAAAAGTTACACCATCTTTTTTACGTTTATCCGAATGGTTTTTACACGCTTTTACGAGACAATCGGGCATTTTGGTTTCGAATTAAATGTCAAGCTCACGTCAAAACTCGGTTGGCGGTTAAAGAACGACTAAATACTCGTTGAGCATGACTGATTGTTTGGACATGAGATAAGTGTCATAATTTTAGATGGTTCAGGGTGCGTCTAAGTGTATTAATTAATATGTCGGTGGTTTTATTTAATAACTGCATATCTGATTCTATGGTTATGTAAAAGCATTATGAAGTAAAGTTTTGTAAGTATACTTGATAATGTTTAACTTTAAGAGGAAACACGGTCTGACTTTTCTTCATACAAACGTATTCGGCGTATTTTCTCCCTGGATTAGAGAACTAGAGCAAAGATTGATTTATTTATCTATCTTAGTTGGGCATAAAAGACCAGACATGTAGTTTTCTTTTTCGAACGCACAGTATTATATACCCATACCTATTTATCAAAATTCCCTATATAATGTACATTTACATTGAACTAATTACAATAATTTATATAAAAAACTTTCGACTGTGTTCATTTAATCTATATACGAGTAAATACTTAAATCTAGCAATAGCAAAGCATTGCCGGGTTTAGCTCGTTATTTATTTATTTTAAATAACAAGCACGCTAAATACTCATTAGTAAAAAAAATCAACTATGAGAAAATTCTTGAAGGAAATGCATTGTAATTTATTATAGAAAAAAAAGAAGAGCGATATTTCAATCCACAAATTTTGAATAACCAGTGTCCGGTTTCATCGCTTTCGCGACACCTTCGGGACTGGTATATTCACTGTAAATACAAAACCAGTAAGAATAAAGAATTGAAAATTATATAATAATTATTGAATCGAATTATTTTTGTTCGAATGACCATTTTACAAAGTGTTACCGACTTGGAAGAAGCCTGAGTTGACACAAGAGTTTATGTAATGCTATTTTAAAAAGTGAGTAAAATAATAAATATATGGTTGCGGCTCTTTTTTTATCAGGTCATTCAAACAAAAATAATTGAATTCATCTATCTACTATCATACAGGTTTTAATTATTTATCCATAGTGTTTTTTAAATAAATATATTTAATTTTATAATAAAGATACCAGCCTCAAAAATGTGGATTTAAGATGAGAATCACTATTCTTTTATTTCTATAATAAATTAATTTGTGAAGATTGCTTTAAACTAGCGCCATCTAGCAGTCACGGGGCGAAATAATACATATAATCTGATACAAAAACGTTATGCCACTGCATATTACAAACTTTGGGGAAATGAAAAAAAAACTGAATGCATAATTCATAAAATTACAATGTGGAGTACAGTAAAGTAAAGTACAGTGATTTTTTTCATTTATTGATAGAATATTAAACTAAGTCAATTAAAAAGTATATATTTCATGTATCGTATTATCAGCGCTATGATTTTTTTAAGGTTTTGTATTTTTGACATTACTTTGCATGTGAAGTCTCAAATACTCTTCCCCTTCTTCTTGGTGAGTTCTGCTGATTCGTCAGTTGCCTTACCGTAAACCGGAAACTTAGCACAACTCTCTAATCATTGGTTGATCCGGAAGGACTAGTGACGTCATGCAAAGTAGTTCATTTTTATTAAAATATTTTTTTTCATATATTTTCAAGAAACTTCGCTGTAGGTACAATATAATGCTCTATACCCCATTCATCGAGACTAGCCCCCTTTACACGTGGGAGCCACGAACTCAATACGTTGGAATACATTTTGTATATCCAGTTTCCGCTAGGCCTGAACTTCCTCATTTATAAAATAATAATATGTTTGACTTATGATAAATTAAGCTTTAATTTGAGTCTCAATTTTAAATTATAAATCAAAATTGCTATAAATATCCATACTTTTTAAGCCTTTGATAATTATGCACATTAGTTCCTACCTACTTAAAAGGGAAGAAAACAGGAAAAAGTACTATATTTTGCGTACGATAAGACACATCGGACCATAAGACGCACTCCAATTTTCGGTTAAATTTTCAGAGTAAAAAAAAGCATCTTATGATCCGAAAAATACGGTAATTTTATTTTTTAAATGTACCAATTTAATACAGCTATTTTTTAGTTAGTAGTATCATCTGAAACTTATTTTGTGGATTAGAGTTTTTTCACAATTAAAGGCAAGAAATGAGTTATTTATATCTTAATTTAAATGTCTACCCAAAGACATAGTAGGAAGGATTTTACATGTTTTATTGATTTATTAGCGTGGAAGATTGGCGTATTAAAGTAAATACATCACTGAAACCGTAAACAAAAACACTATACTTAATTGAAAAATTCAGTTGTCTTCACGTGTCTTTACTCTCTGTAAATCTCTCTCTTGATCAACACAGCGCAAACTATGGCTTGCATGCACCAATGTCCCGATTGTGTCGTATTGTAAACTAGAGACAAGATCTGGACTTTTTTGGTGTAAGTGTTTATAGATTTAAAAAATCACTAAGATAGACCGGATCTTGTCTTGAGGTGGTAATTTTTTTTTTTTTTGTGCTAGCTTTAATTTTATGTAGTTGTATTTTATTTTATTAGTACCTGTATTTATTATAAGAAATTGTATTTACCATTGATAGAATGGACTTCATAAGTCCGTCAAATAAATAAATTAAAGAGTCAAAGCACTCCTTCCAAGTACCCGAAAACCATTTTAAAAACCAAAGGTTTTGAAATCAAGTTTACTTTGAAAAAATATCAATTGCAGAAAACCCCTATTAAAATTTAATTAAACTCTACAGTTTTCATTGCCCTTTCACTGTGAGCTATTACATGGAGGGCTTATGTCGGACATTGTTATACTTTCTTATGACTAAATTATTTCAATTATACAAACTGTAGCAAAAAGTATTCAATTCACTTATAAAATTCAGTTACCATTCCCGTTATGGTATTTTAAATTAATTAAAATATATTTGTTGATTAAACAATATATGGAATTGAGGAAATATGGAGGTTTAAATAAAGGCAGAATGCTGAATGTTGTTGTGTGAATTGTTTGAGATGGGTTGCGGTCTTGTGAGTAGTGTCGCAGACTATGGATTATAAGGTTCGAGGTTTGAACCCCGCTCAATCACAACATGTTTCCTATTTTCTAACACAGTTCTTTATGACTCAAACGAAATGGCTCCAAAATTGAAATGTTTTGGTAAACCAAAAGAGCATATTAAAGTATTTATTAAAAAAATAAATATATACATATATATATATTTTATTTTATTTATTTGACACTTTATATACATACACAATATATATACATATAAGGGCGGGTATATTGCCTTAAGGCAATTTCTTCCTACCTACCCAAACAGTTCAGTTTGAGAAAATTATAAATACATGGACATATTGAATCTTGCAATTTTATAAAAAAATTAAAAACAAAGATTAACAAAATAAAAATATTAAAAAAAAAATTACACTATATTATAAATTACGTTATAGGATACTAAATCAACTAAATTCGTACTAATATCATGTCATTACGCATGTTCAAAGTGACATTGCAAACGAACTTCAAACTTCAAATCTGCGCATGCGTTGGCAATGCCCGGAGTATGTTTATTATCTTCTCCCTCTAACGCTAGTTCACCGGTATAAAGCGTTGTCTATCTCGCTCAAATGATTATCTTAGGAGATATGACATATTTCATAGAAATTCAGGGTAAAGGATTGTGCAAAACAGAACATGCACTGGGACGATTGCGCATGCGTAGACAAGAAAATCGTCCGCTAGAGTCGATCTCGCTAGATCTTTTGGCACTAGAATTGAATATTATGATGTTTACGAGTATAATATTGTAACAAATTCCTGTTTCTTTGTACCTATAACATATTTTTACTATTAATAAAATTACTAATTTATTTCTACATATTTTTACTTGGCAGTGCACTGCACTTAAGCACATACTAAGGAACCGCCTCTGATATATATATATATATCAATTTTAATAGATCGGGTTATATTAGTTATTATCCTGCTAAAAATCATAAGCACTCTTTGATAACATGTTAATGTAAATGGCAGAAATGCGGTAAACAAACAAATAAAGATTTACTATAACATTTGAGTTTGTCCAAATGTTTGTAGACAAAAGACTGGATTTCACACCCCCGGGAGTCATTAAGATTAACAAATTACAACAGGGATGGAGAATACCTTAAGGTGTGTGTAAAGTGGCTACTTAAACCAGCCAATAATAAGCTCTGTAAATGCCTAGACTTTCATATTCCCTTTTTCAAGGTATTCTCCATCCCTGTTGAAATTTGTTAATAAAAATTTACTTTAAACAAGTATTTGATGTCTTACGGTACACACATTAGAAATTCAGGGTAAAGATTACGTACGAATTTTAAAAATTGGATAGGCAAGAATAATTACTCTAGGTTACTTCTAAATCAGCATTTGTGAGTTACCCCCAAAACACATTTTCTTTTCCTCCTCCATGAATGTTACAAATGTGTTTTAGTTGGAAACTCAAAAATGTTGATTTTGAAGTCACCTAGTTGAAGTAATTACCCCTCGTTTTCTTGTTTGACATAAATATCAATGGTGTGTTAACGAAATTCAGTTTAAAAACTTAGTTGCAGAATTTAAAACCGTGTTCATAATTATTATATTGAATTAATAACTAAGCGAAGCTTTCTTTGGGCTTAACTCAATTAACTTGGTAATGTTTAATATAATGTTTTCATATTTATTTAAGTGTAATGTTTTCATCAAAAGTAACTGATACATTAGTAATAAATTAGTGATTTACAAAGCTAACCTAAAAAGTATTAAAATGTAGTTGTAATAAGTAAAAACTACACTCAGTGGCTTTAGAAAACAGTTCGAGAAGCAACATTATAAGAGAGGGAAATACTTACACTTTCGTAGAAATCTTTGAAAAGATCGGCTTATTTCTCTGAACATAAACAGTAACTGTAAACTCACAGAACCCAGACAAACAACGCTTTATAATTGTACTATTTGACAGTTTGACATGGTTATTGTTTGACATTTGACAGAAGATATACATTGGTGGTGCCAGATGACATTTGTCTTGCCTTAGAAAAAGGAAATTAGGTAGGTACTTGGATTCTAGTGTTTATGCTATAATTCGGTTTGTAAGACAAATTTGAATACAAACAATAAAAATATTCCTATATTATGTTTCAGCAGAGATGGATAATTTTTTTTAAAAGGAAGTATGGAAGTCAAGGCAATTACTGATACAAGCTTATAACAGAGGGATAAATTTGAATATGGAAAAAATGTATTTAATGGGATTGTTGGTTATTTGAGAGAGTGGCGAGGTCGAGAAAATTATAGATGGGATTTGACTATCTCGGAGGCTGTAAAAATCTAGTTCCGCGTTCGCGCGTATGAATAGACGGAGGCTGTCCGTCTCTCCGCTAACTGAGAGCAAGCGGAAACATCCGCCGAATGGAATCTTGAGATGTAATAGAAAATCGCGTCTTCCTAATGCCTTATAGCTTATAGAATATGTGGTATACAAGTTGATTCGCCATGTGTTTTTCCTATTTTAATTCCCCGTCACGATAATGTAATTCTAGTTAAAACTAAATGAATTAAAAGCCCAAAAGAAATAAAGAAAACTTAAATCTATTTTGAAAACGTGTAAATTGGAAGATAATTGAAAAAGCTTTAATGTTTTGTGTACCTATGTTTATAAAACTAGAACATGGGAATAATCTTAGAGCTAATTACAAACATAAGAGAAAGAAAAATACTTACAGATCCATAACTTATGCAGTTCGTAATTGTCACTCTTCACTTATATCTAACACAATATTACCGGTGGTTCCACTATGCGGAGAGTTTTCCAACAATCCTAATATAGGTATTTGCACAATATTTGACGATAACATCCAAGAAAAAAACAGAATAGGTCTTGTTTAAAATATTATTTCCAGAGGTTTCCACAATTGCCACCGGTGCGATGGCAGCACGTCGCGGCTCAAGAATTTCAATTAATTAAAAATGTGTTTGCGTTAATACTCAGTAATATTTTTATTTTTTTTTGTTATTAGAAAATTTTATAAAAATAATTCAAACATCCGTGTTGCTGACGTTTTTTAAAAACTAATTTTTTTTGTTGTTTAAAAATGTAATTAAATTAGATGCATATTAAATAACTATCAGCAATACGTCATGTTTTTTTATTCTTTGTTTATTAAAAAAAATATTTTGTGAATTCACCTTTTTTTAGTTTATTAAACACGGTTTGAAATTTTCCACTTTAATAATTTTTTTCAGAAACCTGCTACGTTTAAATTTTTAAAATTATTTTTTTTTATATACCTTATTACACCATCTACCAACATATGTACGTTACTTATTGTCCAAAAATCTTTTATAAAATATATGTTAGGAACGCCCATAAAGGCGGGTAAATAAAAGCGGGAATTTACTCCCGCCCATAAATTGGCGTTTTCGGTTGCAGTAAGATCGATTCTATGTTCTGCTAATAACAGCCAGGCCGCTTTCATAGAAGAAAGTGTAATTTTTACCTTCGATCAAGAAAACGGCATATCTAAATTTGCAGAAAACACCCACCACAATAGAAAAGTCTTAAGGTACTTTAAAAATCATTAAAACTGGTCAAATACATAATTAAATTCTTGTCTGTAGTATAATATAAAAAAAACTTAAGTATTTCTGGTTTATCATTTTTCAAAGTCAAAAACATTCTAACAGTTGTGTAGATTTGATTATTCAGTCTTTTCACAAAAGTGCTATTATCTCAGTTTCACCTTTCTATGGCTGGCTGCTTTCCACATAACTGCATTCAAATGGGGGTCATGAATTATTACTCTGGATATAAACTCATTTATATAACTGGTAAGTTATATTCAATAATTTTATACAAACCTCTAATACCCTTTGATCCAAGAAAACGAATGTTAAGGAAATAAAATAAACAAATTCAATAAAGTATTTATTTATTTTTCATACATAAAAATAATTATGTAAGATGACTCAAAAAAGATTGAAGAGTTTCTTTAGATATCATCACATATGATTACATTAACATTACTTCGCAACGTGCAAAGTAGATATAAGCTTTCATATAATAATAAAAATTTAGAATAATTATTATGACTGCTCACACAAATTATTGGTAAAAATTAATTTATTGTTTCAAAAAATAAAATAAAACAGTAAGCTTAATTTATAATACAATAATCACTTTTAATGTGAGTTCTCCATTACTGAGGAATGAAAAATTCGAAAGGTTTAATAAATGATTAAGGATTGAATTTTAAAAGATAGAAATATGTAGTTATTACGCATATCTGAATTTTAAACATTATTTGTGCCACCATTATGATATTGTCATCAATTAAATATGTTTTGCTTAAATCAAGAGTGTGTTTAATGCTTTTATATGAAAACACAAGTAATAATTAGTTTACCTATTTATGATAAACTACTTATGTACTCACTGTTTTTATTACAAATGGACTAATGTCATTATAATCAACAATTTAACTTAGATTTTCATAACTCAAAGTTACAGTAATGAAGAACTCACAGTACGGAGTAAATACATGACACAATATGGGACAGTTAAATTTTATTATTATATTAAAATCATGTATGAATGCAGTTATGTATAAAATAAACGTTAGTTAAAAAAAATCTTACTAGAAAACGAAAAATATTCTTAATAAATGAAACATAATTTTTATTGACCATTCACCATAGATCTGGCTTATTACTACACAATAAAAATACACATTGGAAAAAAAGAAAAGTAGATTCAGTTTTTTCCAAACTTTACTAACAGACAAATACATTTAAAAAGAAGTGAAATAAACTTGGGTAAAGAAAGACATCTTTCGAGGAGTATCCTTTCGAAGAACAACATCTACTGAAGGTCCGTTTTCAGATTGATGTTGTTTCCTAGTCTTTCAACTGTTGGAAAAAAATATCTCAAAACAGCGGAAAGCACCCCTCATTTGTAAGTCGTAAATATATCACCAGCTTAACTATCAATATATGTACTAACAAATTTTATAAACCAGTAAACGTGTTCACCAGCGCTTTTTAATGGAGGATGTCCGTTCTCATCAAAATCAAAATAAGCTATTTAAGTATAAAAAACAAATTGATAGTTGAGCTAACGATTGTATTAGTTTCTATAAATTGAAAAAAAAATATTCCAAAATATCAACTTAATTTATAATTTATCTTCTAAAAAAATAGTCTCCTTACCATAAATGCGCTTTTATATAATATCTTATTTCTGCAGGGCAGGGGCAGATGAATTCCAGGTTACTATTTTTTGTAATTGTGAAGTTCACATCGAAGGATTCGATGACACGACGTGTATATCATGACCAAACAGGGCGGTATACTGCCAGATAGCTATGCTACAGAATACAATCCAAAATTTTATTTTTATTTACCCGTCAACCTAAAACATTTATTTTACCGAAATGAATATTAAGTGCAAACATTTAGATATATATTTTAGGATAGTATACAAACTCGTAATAAAAATTTGAATATGTGTAATTACTTATAAAATATATTATTACGGCTTAAAATTGTTAAGACCGAAACTTAGTTGTGTTCACTGAGTAAATTGTTGTATACAAGTCTCCGAGTCAATGCCCAATGCCATATAACTACTCTAGGTTGGTTGGCAGTGAGTGAAGCGCAGATACCTGTCTTTGTACCTATACTGGTGATATCCTTATCTCTAATGGTGCTGTATGTCTCTAGAGAGTTAACCTATTATAGGAAGTCAGTTCAACTATTGCGAACTTGGATTTGTGCCGTTTCATGCTATTCTTAACAACATTCGTTTAGAGTTTAAATAAATTAATTTCAAAATATAATTCACGGGTTAAAATAGTAGATATAAAATTGTAGTAACTAGAGTGGATTAATATGTGAATGATTTTATATGCGAATATCCTAATGGCACAAAGGAACACTAAAGTTAATTTTTTGGTGATGCTGAGAAAACACTTGAGGCGACTAACTCGATCGCACCTTTCTGACTTTGTGCATGTTACGGAGGACAGGCGACTTCCGATTGAATATCTTATACTAAATTCAAACCCAAGATCTACAATAATTTGACAAGTGAACTCTTCGCACAAATTGAATGTGCGCTACTTTGTTTGTAAGGCAGGACTTCTGGAGCTGTTACATGATGGAACACTTCTCTTCACCCTGGAAAAGACAAAAAAGTTATTGATTAAACAGTTAAGGACATTATGCATGATTATTGCTATAGTTAAAAGGAAATATTTGCAATCTTATGACTTTTACAATTATTTTAATTTTGGGGTCATTTTCTACCAGCTGTAAACAAACTCGTTGGGAAAAAGGAAACAAATTGTCATAGAGTTGGGTTCTAACCTCTGATCTCCTAATCCAGAGTCAGTTGTTTTTATATTGTGAAGTATTATAGAAAAAAACACTCTTGCACAACAGTTACATTAATGGCCAATATTAATGTTTGTTATTCCTCAATTCATTTAATGTTTTGGATTAACAAAAATTACACAATAAGATAATCTGGTTCAATGTTTATTTTTATTGGACAGAAAAATGAGAGTAAGAACCTGCTGACAATTTACGCACTTGCGATTCATCAGCAATTGCAATATAAGTTTTCACTTGAAACTATTTTAATAAAATTTACTTTAAAAAACAGCATCTGATCTCATACTATGGGATGCACAATACACTCCGACTCAAACATTTTGTAGGGATATAGTAAAACAAATAAGTAGGTATGTCAAAGAGTTACAAAACCCGCTCTGGACAAATTTTGAAGCAAAATAGTTTATTGTTATTTTCTCACAAGTAAAAAAAGCCTCCGGAGTGGGTTTTGTAACTCAACAACTCTTATATGAAGACACAAAAAAATGATAATAGATTATATTAATGAAAACATGCAAAAAATTATGTAAATAGTAAATATTAATAAATTAAATAATGATGAACAAAATTATTTAAATAAACATATTATGTACCTACATCGCAAAGCGCAATACTTCTAGTGGAAATAAATTGCATATTATATACACGAGCTGTTTCAAAGTAAATTGATAATTTTAGATATTTTGATTATGTGACAGATGCGCAATAATAAAATAGTTGAAAGGATGATTATATTTTATTAATAAAATATAAATAACGAGATTACATATCTAAAGATTTTCCAATTCACTAAGGGTCTGTTAGGATTTTTATATCCAATAAATACAATTTTTAGAGGCCCTCATTATTTTGATACAATGGCAATTTGATATTATGTGCTTACCTATGAAATTGCCAAAATGAAAAAAAGAAATTGTATAAAAATTCTGCATTGAATTAATTGAAATATTGTCTTATATTGTCTTATATTATCTATATTATCCTATATTATCCATATTGTTTTACTATTTTCATAATAGTGATTGATGCCTTTGGTGTAAAAAGTAATATTTGCCGGAATCGACAAATGCTATGAAGTCATTTTTCATACTCTGAAGCAAAAAATTTTCCCTTGTAAAAAGTTATCTAAATTTAGAAAAAAAATAGTAATCAGTTGGAGCAATGTCCGTGAGTATGATGGATAACAAAGAGTCTTTAATTTCAACTCTTGCGGCTTAAAGACCTGCGTCAGTTGTTTTACTTTGATCTTCTCGATCTCATCATTGTTCGCAATTCTTGACAATATTAACCTGCAGTTTTTTTTTTTATTCCGGTTATTTATTGCTTTGTGAGCACATTTGTTTGCAGTATAACCTCTCGGCATCAAACATAGGACAATCGTATTATATATGGAGGACGTCCTGAGAGATTTGTCCATCGCAAGGACACAGCAATCATTGTCACTGTTTTTGAATCTATGGAGATATTTTCGGAAAGCACCATGACCTGAAAGCATTTATGTTAGCTCGTAAGTCCGCCCAAAAGTATCCAACATCTCGGCATCTTTTAAATTTTTAAAAAACAATTTTGTTATTTTGCCGTATCACTAGATAGATATCTTTTGTTCCAAGTATTATATACCTTTTCTCGCAATTTTTTTTTATGTGTGTTTTCTCACAATTTTTTTTTATGTGTGACATGAGAATATGGTCAAAGGTAGGAAGAGTTTTCATTTTGGAAGCTTTTTTCGCTCGCTCATTTTCCATGTTGCCATCGTGTGCTTTATTTAATCAATGTCATTGCAATTTCGTTTTTACTTGTTGGGTATCTTTTTCAACAAGCTCTTTAATTTAATAAATACTTAGATCTGTAGACTTGTGGACTGGACATGCTGTCGCCGTGTAACATAATTTAAGAATTTTTGGGATTTTTCAGTGTCCATTTCGAGGCTTCTTTAGCCACTAGTTCACTTTGAAAAACAGTTTGCCAACTTTGTCTTTTGGCAGTTTACAATTATTTTTAAAAAATAACATATGCTGCCCTGACTCATTCTTCTATTTTACTGCCATCAGTAAAGATATTTATTTCATCTGCATCAACAAGTACATTTATTTTAATAGGAGTAGCTAGGTGTTGTAGACCTTTATAATCTATGCATCTTAGAATATTTCTATCCTCGGGAATGTCATCCACATATCCATATCGATTTACATTATAGATTTTAGATATTTAGGTGATTGTAATATTTAAGGGCTTAGTACCAGCGATTATTAGTGATACCTCGGTAGAAATAGTTTGGTGTCCTTTAATAATTTGGATGGCTATCATTCATTATGCTGAGCTTTTTAATGTTCTTCTTTTTAGTAACTGAATCACCCCATACACTTGCGCCGTAAGCAGCAATTGGTGTTATTATTACTAACTCAAATATTAAAATTTTCAGACCATTTCCTGAAAGTCCAAAATAACTTGTGATGGAAAAATGGATATCAAATTGTGGTAGTGGGATTTAAACCGGGGACCTTTGACCCGCGAGTCAGCAATACTACCACGGAACCACAACCCGGTTTAAAATTATATATTTACATCATATTTGCGGAACCTCATTCTTTAGTTCCCAATTTGTTAAGGGTTAGTTGTTTATATATTTTTAAAGCTTATTACAAATGTGATCCAAATGTGCATTTCGGGACAAATGGTAATCCAGGACCACAACTAAGACCTTAAAATTGGCAACATTTGTAATAACACCCCTGTTCATATAAAGAACTGGTGTCTGAAAGTTTTTTCTCAGTGCGATGAGCATATAATTATTTTTTCTTCAGCAAACGAAACCTTGACTTTGGTTCTCCATTTGCTGAGAATTTCAAGAACACTTGGATTGAGATTCTGCATTATTCATCTGCAGTTACAATTGAGCCAGATCTTATGAAGCTGTAGTGGGTAACACCGACACAGGACCACCATACTACTACCATAAGCTTATTTTATTCTTTCGTTTTGGGCATTATTTGGCCGGAGCCCCTTCAAGTTCGGATTTTGGAGGAGAGGCATTTTTAGAAGAGACCATTGCAGGAGACTGCTGCCAGACATTGAATAGATTTATATACTATTAAGGGTGTTGTCCAGATGTTTATTAAAATTTATGTTTATGTGGCAATTTTTAATTTTTATTATTCTTTAATAATATGCATGCTTCCACTTTCCATTATGTTGTATCCCAACTCAATACAGGGCTGTCAAAATGTTCAAGTCCCATTTTTTTTCATACATATTTACCCCGAATCAAAGTTTTAAAATTTTTTCAAAACCCCGGTTTTACGTTCAAGAGTTTTCGAAATACATTCCTTGTGTCATAAAACTTAAGTAGGTCAACATCAAAATGCCGTGTTATAGCATTATTATACCAAACACAATAAAAGCAGGTGAACAACGCAACCTTTCTAACCGAATCTAACTGGTAGATCGACCGCTTCAAAAGGCGTCACAATATTGTCTACAAATCAGTTTGTGGTGAAGGCCAAAGTATCGATTTGGACCAAGTGGAAGATAGGAAAATAACACATCTACCAAAATAGATTGCAGGGTATGAACCAAAAATATTTTTAATGTAGACGAAATGGGATTATTTTACAAATAAACCTTTGTTTTTTTGTATAAAACCTCGTGTTTCAAAGAAGAGAACTGCCACGGTGGAAAATTGAGTAAGATGCGCCTTGCTTATGGTCAATTCTGATGGCAGTGAAAAATTACAGTCATCGGTCATCGGAAAAGCGGGGAAGCCCCGCTGCTTTAAAGGTGTTAGAAGCCTCTCTACCAAATATAATTTTAATAAAACTGCACGGATGACCTCAAAAATATTTCAGCAGGAGTTAATTGCGCTAGACAGGAAAATGTCTGCAAACAACCGTAAAATAATTCTGTTTAGATAAGTGCTCTGCTCAACCCACTACACTCGAGCTAAACGTGAAGTTAGCACTTTTCCCTCCTAACTCCACCGGTGAACTCCAACCGTTGGACCTAGACACAATTAGGTCCTTCAAATTTATATATGGGAGGAGTCTGGTGAATAAAGCCGTAAAATTGTAGGACAGAAATTTAGATCCAAACAATATGAAAATAAATGTGTTAGACGCCCTGCATTTTGTCTCCAAGTCATGGCATGAGGCAAGACAATCCACGATAATAAATTGTTTTAAAAAATCTGGTCTCAATCCTGACAGTGTACAAATAAAAGAATCGCCAGAAAATGCTTTCAGTGACTGGTTAAATTGTCATGTCAACTCGAAGACATACGTTGATGTAGACAGGGATGGAAAAATTGATAAAATATGGATGTTCAAACATAGGCAGAATGGTGAATGTTACACAGTGTGTAAAGTGGCCACTTAAACCAGCCAATGACAGGTCATAAGCCCTGTAAATGCCTTGACTTCCATATTCCCTTATTTAAGGTATTCTCCATCCCTGTTGTAATTTGTTAATCTTAATGACCCCCGAGGGGGTGAAATCCAGTCTTTTGTCTATAAACATTTGGACAAACTCAAATGTAAAGGTAAATATGTTTTTGAAAAAAAAAACTAATTAATAACATTCTTTAAAAAAAAAATTATACAAGTTTACTTACATTTCTTGATGAAACCGCATATTAGTTAATAAAAACACGCGTTTTTTAATAATACATACTATTTTTCATTTCCTGACTTTAACGTTTTCCTCAGTTTTACACTTTTTTCATTGCTCCTTTGAAAAGTGTAAAAAGGGGGTTTTACTGTAAATACATATTTGATTTATTCAATTTTATTTCATTTTAAAACGTATTTTTTATGCATACAAATAAACAAGATTTTAAAAATGTACGAATATAAATAACACAGTTAAGCCGAGGAGTCTACGCATAGTTGAGCTCTCTGTCATCATTCTAGATTAAAGAAAGGTTCTCTGCTTACTTATTTTAGTAAATTAGTAGTAGTTTCATTCCATTGTCCCAAATTTTGTGTTAAGTTCACACCGAGAAGATGTTAATAGTTAAATGTATATATTATAAATAGTAAATAGCGCGTATGAAATTTATTAAGAGCAAAAATTCTGCGCCCAATTTTAATTCACACAAATTAAAATGACTTTACACACATACTCTAGTTATAAAGAATATTCGTGTAAAACGAAATAATGCAGCTAATGAAAAAGTGCAAGTAAATTATAATTGAATTTAAATGATAATTTTATGAATGAAAGTGCCAATGATAAAATGATGAATAGATACGGTCTAACAATGGGCTGGAATATATCATTTTATTAGATTGCGAAAGTGGACAGACAGTTTAAAGCGTGTCGACGCAGCAGAGTTGTGTTAGCTTACAGTACACCGCAACCAGTTGAAGAGAAAGGCAGCGCCATCTTACTAACTTCGGTACTGTATGCGGTATCTTTAGATTCCGGCACAAAGCTCTCTTAGCCACAATCAAACATCACCATGGGAAATATAACCAGAAGGCATTCTTTTCATTCATTCAAGATTCAGACTGTCATGGCATACGGAATTTAAACGAAAGACTATCGTTAAAACACCATACGACATAACTAAAATTAAGAGTTTGTAGCGGTGATAGATTAGTTTTAGCGCACAAAGAGTATTCCGAATACGTAAGATTGCACTGCCAGTCCAACCAATCGGTGGGGGAAACTGAAACAAGAAGGCGGCAGACAGAGCTGAGCTGTGTGGCGTACGCAGACCCCCGGCTTACCACTAGAAGTATCGGCGGGCGGACATGGTGGACACGTGGTGTTGAAAGGTGGGAGTGGGGGCTACCTGTGGCAGCTCCGCGTACTCGTGACGGGGGAGCTTGTGGCTGAGCTCGCGATGCCGCGCTGAGCTCGTGCTGACTTGCCGGCGCTGCCGCTCCGAAATCGCCATCTCCTGCAAACATTCCACACTATGAGTATGCATAACATATTTATTTTGATTTATACACAATTATACTACCGTTTTAACATAAAAAAAGAGTTAAGATAAAATAATAAATGCATATGCAATATACATGAGTAATAAGTAGGTACATAGTGTCAGCTAATCGTAATATACATTACATGTAAGTGTGCAACTGACATTGGTGTTCTATATTCAAGTGTACATTTATTTCCGTATTCGAGGGGGTTAAATGCTAAACCGCCACTGTGCATGATCACTGTTTTTGTCCAACTTGTGCATGGTATAACAGGTAGAGAAAAGACTATTCATTCTAAATTGAAGGTGCACATTGAACTTAAAAGAAATAGTCATTTAGCTGATGGTTTTGTTGGTCTTCCAACAAATAGTGATCATGCACAGTGGCGGTTTTGCATTTAATCCCCTCAATTATAATAATTTAAGTTATATGCATTTAGATATTTACAATAACACCAGTTGCATACTATGACTTATATAACTAGCCCAAGTATCAAAGGATATACTATTGTACTTATTGAGTTATGTTAACCGCTCTCATGTAAAATTGAAGAATATCACATGTGTTGTAGTTCTGCGATCATGTGACAATTAATGTAAGTATGAAATTTATTTAAAATACAAATCTTGATAGTGCACAATATGTGTAAAAATGAGTGTAGTGAATTCAGTATACCTCCTGGTTCTGGTTAAGAAGCACTGTGGTCATAGTATCAGCCACGAACCACTTCTGCCCCTTCATGACGATGGAGTGCGGTGGTTCGTGCTCGTGACCGGAGTCAGCAGACCAGACGGTGGCGGTGGCACCGGGCTCCAACTTCACGGAGCGATGGAAGCGGAAGGCGGTCTCCAGGGAGCCCGCACGTCGCACTACTTGCCAACCAGATAAAGAAAGCTCCTGGAACAAACCAATTAAGGAAATGAGTTTCCATATAAAAACTGCTTTATTTAACCCTTGTGTGACTATGATGTCACAAGAGTATAAGCCACATAGAAATCAAGACTTGATATAAAATGATTATTTTTATGAATTATGGAGAACAGATTATTTAACAGAATATATGTCACCCCCAAATACAGTAAAACCTCGTTTTTACGTTCCTCGTTTTTACGTTTTCCCGCTTTTTACACCGAAATATTTAGGTTCCATTTTTTTCATTACATTCTCATTCAATTTTCCCTCCAATTAACATTTTTTACGTTTTTCATAACCCCAGTTTTACGCTGAATTTTTTTCCAATCTCATTCAATCTGTCAAAAGGCGAGGTGCGCGCCGCCGCGTGAATGGAGAATAAAATCGAGGTAAATAAAAAAATGTGTAAATTATTGTCTTAAACTAAATTCAAATTAGGCGCAGTGTAATTGACCATTTTGTTTAAGTGTCTAATTTTGACGTTTTACTAAATAGTGACATGCAGTTGACGCATGTTTAAGAAGAATAAACTCTTTACATCAATAAATTACAATGCAGAAAATTAAAAAAAATTGTAATATAAATATTATTTGATGTTATACACATATGTGAAAAGGAGATAGTTTAAAACAGTTATCATAAAAGTGTGAAAGAGTCCGCGATGTAAATGACAGTTGATGGTTTGACCAGGGTTAATAAGTTAGTAAAAAAATAAATATGTGCCTTCTTATGATTTACCCAAATATTTCGATTTTGGGGGTTTGTTCAACGAGTTGTTAATAACTCACTATTAGAAAATGGGAATGAAGTTGAGGCAGAGTGAGGTTCGAACCTCGGACCTCTGATCTGTGAGTCTACGACACTAGCCACAGGACAACAACCCGGTTCTAATTATACATGTTTAATTGTCCATACTATTATTTATCGATATGATTAGTAAGGAATTCTCTATACCCAAACACAATAATATTTTTTTTACAAATTTATTGGATTGAATCCGGGTCATTGTTTAACAAGGTTCAAGCAGTACATAAATATATTATTTGAAAACCAATAAAAATAAAAAAGAACTTTATAAATTAAAAAATAACAAGATTTTAATGTACATATATTTTTTATTAATTTGATATCATTTGTCAAAAAACTAAAAAAAACTTCATCATTTTATACCTATTGGATTCAGAGATATTGGTCATGTTTTTAAATTTGGAAAATAGTCAACTGCATAAAGAAATAATGGTCTCATTTATTAAAAATCTCTTAACTTCATTTTTATCTACACAATATCAAACATATTATTATTACCTAACTTAGAGAATCAGTCTTACAGAATATGGAATATTGTATTGAAAATAACCCCTTTCAAAGAAATATTGTATATTAAGTTGTGTTGTGCCCTTGATATACAATATTTATTGTGCCAACCAGATTATTAGGTTGGATTGGATCCATCCAGTGGAAGTTGGTGAGAAATGGTCCTTTTTCTAGTAATACCCTGTTAAAAAATGTTATGAACTAACCTTCTTTCCCTTGTTGTGCACCTTGATGAAGCTTCCTTCCGGACAGACTTCCGCGATCTCGAAGTCACCCTTGGCACTGCTGGTCACGGTGTAGTCGGAGAGGCTCCTCTCCTCGCTCTCGTCTAGCAAAACGCGCTTGCGGGCGGATCGCACGGGGGTGCTGCGGCGCATGGAGGCCGTAACGCTTGCTGTCTTGGAGTGCATCGACTCGGAAGGAGACGATGGAGTCAAGTTTAGCCTAAAAAATATTTTTTTTTTATAAACATTTTTAGTTTTACTAAATGGCATTGGGCAGAACACTTGACGAGACAAAATGATGACAGGCGGACACCCTAAATAATAAAGCGGAGAGGCAAGCAAAAGAGGTATTGGAAGCCCAAAAAAACCATGAGCCCGCAACATTGCCTCGATAACTGATAGAACATGGATGAAAAAAAGCGAGGGTAGAAAGGATTGAAAACATTAGAAGAGGTATTTATCCAGCGGTGGAGAGAACAAGGCTGAAAAAGAAAGAAGAAGAGACATTTTTAGCATGCTGCAGTAAAATCTGACTATCAGATATCTCAATAGAAAGAGAATAATATAATTTGAGGAAGGAATATGGAAGTCTAGGCACATTGCTCAAGAGATTCAGAGCAATAATGCGCACGCTGATGCTTATAGAGCCGTCTATAAGCAGTACTTCACGCTAACTGACGATAATATGTCAGTGCAAAATTAAAAGAAGAGAAATAAGACGAGACCTCTCTTCCTCGCCTTGCAACAAGGTGCGGTAGGTGGCGATTTCCAGGTCCAGGCTGGTCTTGATGTCCATGAGGTTGGCGTACTCCTTGAGCTGGTCAGCCATCTCATCGCGCAGGCGAGACAATTCTGCTTCCAAGGCCGCCAGGTCTCCGGCGTGACGAGCTCGCTCACTCTGGAGGGTCTTCTCTAAATCACGGCAACGCGCCTAAAACAATGGTTGGATAACTTAATACTTTAATGGGAAATTTATAATTTATAATTTGAAATTGAAATAGGGAAAAATTGCAGGTTAGTGTAGCTATTTGTGCGAGTTTTACTTTCTAAATGTTTAAAGTATATGTTTGTTTAATCATTACGTTTACCCCATTAAAAAAACAAAATAGGTACTTGCATATATTGTTTATGGAATCACTCGGAGTAATCCACCGGCAAAATTAAGATTTTTTTTCATTTATTTTTTTGCTAAAACTAAAACCACCACAACAGGCCTTGAAGCCCAATTACAGTGGTGAATTACAGCACAGTACGCCATGGAGGCCACCTATATACATATTAAAATCCAGAATGTGATTCTCGTTGAGCTCATGTATGCTCACCCCTAGTATATATTTCCGTTCTTAAATTTTGATGTCATTTTTAACTAGTTGTAAATAACTGAATGAAACAGGAATCAAATTGTATTAAAGCAGAGTTTCAACCTTAGAGCTCTGACCCTTGATACAATACTATCGCGGGATTAAAACATGGTTAAAAAAAATGTGGAATAAAAATGAAGATACTAACGAGAATGGCATAGCATAGTTATGTAAAATTAATTTTAAAAATATTGTTATTTATATTTTGATTGATGAGCTTTGATGTATTTTATGTTTGATAAATAGTATAATTTATTCAAAATGGATATTTATGTTAGGTTCTTAAATATGAATAACTTATACTTACGTTAAGAGAATTATTGGATGTCTCGAGCTCGGAGATACGCAGATTGAGCCCATCAACCTGAAGGCGAGCACTACGGAGTTCCTCCACAGCAAGTCCAGTGGCGTTACTGTTGCGACCGGCTGCTGCTTGCAGAGCTTTCAACTAACAAATAAAATTTAAATATATAAAATTGTAATATTATTTATAAGCAAATTCTTTAAAAATACTAGATTTACGACAAAACAGATTGCATTCTCTAATTAAGATTGTATTTTTGGATCACAACTGTGATACTTATTTATACTTTGTAATTCATAGTTTTTAAAAAAAATCATTAAAAAAAAAAAAACCAAAACAGTTGAACTGCTCTGGCTTTTGAAAAGAATGAAATCATTTAATTTTCCCCAGCGGCCAATCCTTTTGTTGATCTATTGGTGTGAAACTGTGACACATTAAAAAAATACCACTATTATTATCATCATACTCCCTATCCACACCCAATGGTGCATAGGATGCTGCATAATTAGCCAAACGCAGTGTATCTCGTTCATTACTTACAAGAAGATAGGGTGACCAGTCTTACGCTTCAGGTGCCAGTCCAGGGACAATGAAACATTGCAATGTAAAACCACCTTATAAAGAAATATTGGGATTATAAATTAGTTTGGTGCGTTTTCAAAAGAAAACGTTTCAAAGTTTTTTCTCTGGCTGTTATGGACGTTTCACAGTGAAAGCTGATTTCGGTTGTTTCAGAGAGGTTAGACATCTGTCAATAATAATCAGTTTATTTCGCTTTCAGTTTCATAAAAAAAAAAACTATTTTTTACTGTGTTGAATATGTTGTATTTTGTGTTGCCTAAGCAGCATTTGCGGGACGTTTTAATTTTCTGCTTTAATTGGAAGAAAAGTGCAGCTGGAGCGTATCGAATGCTTGTAGAAGTTTATGATGACAATGGTCCAACTGATAAATCGTGTAGGGAATGGTTTCGACGTTTCAAGAATGGTGATGACAGCATTGAAGACAAGCTTCACTCTTGGAGGCATTACTCGATGAAGATCTGAGTCAAATGCAAGAGGAGGCATTACATAACAAGCAGTTTCCGTACAATTGAAATCTAATTGAACTGAAACTGAGAGATATTGAATGGCGAGTTTTCACATGCGAACAGCTGATTCAAAGGCAACAAAGGGTTTTTTACATCGGAATATGGCTGGGGATGAGAAATGGATATTCTACGAGAACACCAAGAAGAAAAAATACTAAGCTAAGCCCGGTCAATCGTTGCCATCGAACTCAACATCAACACCAAAGCCAAATATTCATGATTCAAAGATCACGCTGTCATGATCATATCTGATGGGACCAAAAAGGTGTTGTATACTATGAGCTGCTACAACCTGGCGATTCCATTACAGGCGATCGGCATAGGCTACAATTGATTTGTTTGAGCCGTGCATTACGAGAAAAACGGTCGGAATAAGAGACAAAGTTATTCTTCAGCTTGATAATGCTCGACCTCATGTCGTAAAAGTTGTAAAAAAATATTTGGAAACACTCAAGAGGGATATTTTACCGCACCCTCCGTATACGCCAGACATTGCTCCTTCTGATTACTGGGTGTTCTGGCGGATGCAGCACGATTTGGCAGGTCATCAGTTCACTTCTTTTGCAGAAATCGAAAATTGGCTCCTAACTTGGATCGCCTTAAAAGACGAGACATTTTTTCAAGATGGAATTCGAAAATTGCCTGAAAGGCGGAAAAAGTAGTAGCCAGCGATGGACAATACTTTGATTGATCTGTTCATTTATTTTGTTCCGAAATAAATGCATTTTTGACCACAAAAAAAAGTACGAAATAATTTGTACTCCCAATATTGCATGTCAGCTATGCGAGAGATCAAACCCAGGACCTAAAGATGGTAGGCGTACGCACTAACCACTATAGAAATACATTTCCCGTCTCGTGATTTTTACCTACATGTAGCCATCAGCCACAGAACTGTGTCCTTCATTCGCCCGGACGCGGACAGCTGTTTTTAGTTTAATACAAATAAGAAGATAAGGAAAAGATTGCCGCTTGGGTGATTCAACAATTTTACACAATAATTATTCTTGAAAGTAGGCATAAACTAGATGAATTTTTGTTTACAACAGTGACAACAAGTTTGATAATTTGTAAATATGTGACATGTTTTCTTCTGATTGGATTTGTTTACCAAAAACTTTTATTTATGAACACGTTTGACTGTAACGTTAAATAAAGGAAACACATCCTGTGTAAATCAGACCTTGCTGTCATATCTGCCCTCTAGTTCCTCTCTGTTGGCCCTGACGTGGGCCTCCTGCTGCTCACGCAGCTCTTGGAGAGACTGCTGCAGCTTGGCTTCATACTGCTGTGCCAGCCGCCCGTCGATCTCACTGATCTCCACCTGCCTCCTGGATCGGGTTTCAGTCAGCTCTTGTTGATAGATCTGCAATAAATTTTATTATCTATAATTTTTTTAGTTCGTTTAAGGCCAAGCCAAGATTATATCGTCTACGTTACTCATTGAGGAGTCAGTCCAAATGATATTGGTAGTGAAAATGTTCTTGCGAGGAAACTTTGCCATACAATTTAATGCTCCAATTTTTACCGCGCGCAAAAAAAAAATTATTATATCCAATTTCCCGTAGGGCTGAAGTTCCTCATTGCTAAGAAAAAATTGCCTTATGCACGGAGGATACTGGGATCGGTTCCCTATGAGATCATAAAAATTTAAGGTGATTTTCTGAATTGAACCTGGGTATTCTGTGCTGTAATTCGCCAGTGTTATTGAGCCTTTTGACATGTTATGGTACAAAAAATATAACTATTTTCAATTGATTCAAAAGAGTGAAATTAAGTAATTTTGTTGCTAGAGAATTACAATATTTTATAATTTAAAACTAATTTAAAGAAATGTATTTTAATAATATTTCTATATTAATTTGAGGTTATTTTTGCAAGTCAAGTAATTTATCTTCAGAGAAAATGATTATACAATCCAATAATTTATTTACAAACAAAGTTTACCTGATCTTTGAACAGTAGCTCTTCGCGGAAACTTTGAATAGCGTTTTCTAGATCGATACGACACAACGTTTCATCTTCGAAGGACTTGCGTGTTTCAGTAAGAATTTTGCGGAGCTGCTCCAATTCCTTCGATAATTCCTGTACACAAACAAAAACCAATGTGAATAAAATTTCAGAACAGACACAAATCACCAATAACTACAAATAAAAGCAATACAATAACCAGAGTGAAGAATAATAAATATTAAATTGTATGTTAGAATGTAACGATTGTGTTCATAACTTTGATATAAACTAATCTAACACCTATGAGTAATGTTTAAGGCATTCTGATGTCTCATTACATTTTGTAATATTATCCTGGTTTTACAGATACAATGGTTGCGTTTTAAGCTGCACATAAAGCATGCATACATGCATATTTATTGAGTTGATAACGTAGTCATAAGTTCATTTAATACATTTTTGGATTCTCAAAATAAGAATTACTTCTTTTATTTATTTATAAACACCCAGAGGGCTTTTACAATATTTAGTTAAGAATGACGTAAAGTACTATAGCAATTGACATAAAATAGAATCATAATAATTTCACTATGTTAATAATTATATTTTTTAAAAAATCAAAAAAGAAGAAATCAAAAAGAGTAGAATTGAGGGTATGGCCATTCAATAGAAAGGATAGCAGCGGGAGTGGTGTGAAGCAAGTCCAACCAGCTCAGCATAATTATTAGCTGTTCTGTGGATGCGTGCCAGGGAAAAATGGTGGGTGAAGTTTGTACTATTGTAGTCACAATGGAACATGTGTTGGAGTCTGGTGGTCCTTGTGGGTATACCAAAGTTTATCAGGGACTCAGACATCAAAGTTTGGTAGCAAATTTCATCTAAAGGTTTACCCTTTTTGAACTGTATGTAGGGTAAAAACTTCCGCTGAACTCTTTCCAAGTTTAAGAGTTGCAGTTGTACAAAGGGTTCCAGATTAACGATGCATATTCCAGCTGTGATGCGACCAGGGCACAATACAGAGATTTTATTGAAAGGATGCTACTAAAATTTGTTGTATTCCGGATAATGAAGCCCAGCATCTGCATAGCCTTATTAGCAATTGTCATTGTATGGTGTGTAAAAGTTAGCTTTTTATCAAAAGTTACCCTGATTTGTCGGATGGTAGTTATTAAAGTGTCGATGTATGATGAAGTATGATGATGAAATGAGGTTTCTAAAAAGACATGAAAACATTTGTTTACATTTAAAAACAAATGGTTGGATTCGCACCACTTAAGACGTATGTATATCGATATTCCCTTGAAGGTATTAGTTGAAGTATTAGTGCAATTTATTATAAATCATCAGCATATAGCAAGAAATCTACATTAGTAATTGTGTGGGTAGATTATTAACATAAATAATACTAAGAGAAATGGACCAAGATGAGAACCTTGCGGTACACCCGATTTAGCTGTAAATTCATAAGAGCGATTTAGATTTATAGCAATTCTCCAATTGCTAAGATAACTCTCGAGCCAGTTTATGAAACATTACACATTACTAACACATTATTATATTTTTTGTTTAAATTATTTACTTAAGATTTGAAATAGTTACAACATATATACGTAGTATGTTAAATTTTAACATAAATACGCTTGAATCATAAAAACGGAAAATAGCTCAGTCAGTGTTAAAAATATTTATTATAATAATAAAATTACCAGAGCGTCATCTTGTGCTTTCTTCTTATCGGCGAGTGCAGAGTTATACTTGTTATTATATTCTGTGTACCGAGACTCAAACATGCGAGATGTGTTCTCTGCATTGACCAGGTCTTTGATCTTCTTGTCAAGGCTGAAAGTAATTATAAACATAAATATTTGATACAAAACAATCCAATTAAAATCTGTTATTTCTTAATACTTAATACTAAGGTGTGTTTAAAGCAATAATCATACAATTATGACAAATGCACATGGTATGACATTCATATTGTGTTTCATAGAATAAGATTTTAATTATATTTTTTTATTTTAATATTGTATTGTACTTATAAAAAAAATAAAACAGATATTGAAACCTTAAAAAAAATGTAACATTAGCAGCAAGAAGTTTGAAACGAAAAAAAAAAATAATTGATGTTAATTTTTTATGGAGATAATTTCTAAGCAAGTCCGGTCTCAGTATAGTCAACCTGACCAGTCTTCTGGTTATTCCAAATTTTTGGAATGGATTTAAGTATCAGTCATATTTTATATCTCAAGTTTTCATTTTATTAAGAATAAACTATAAATTCCAGATCTCTCTGCCATCCACATACATATCATCAGATTTCTGGTACGAGCTGGTAACTATATTTTGCTAGTTGCGAGATATTGCGCTTTTAAAGTTTAATGCTCATCCCAAATCAAAAATTTAAATAAAACTGCAAGCTGAATATTATTTTTTGTATTTATAAAACACAGCAATCTCCTTTTGGATTTTTACAGCTGTCTTAAGCTAGGGTTTCCTAGGACAGCGGCGCCTGTATTTTAACGGCCGTAGTGAACGGTGATGCGGTGGACAGCCGTCGTAACGGTGACTAGAGAGTGGTTTCCTAGGAAAACGATGTTGATAACATCGTTAAAAAATAAAAACACTCTCTAGTCACTGTTACGAAAGCTGTCCACCGTATCACCGTTCACTACGGCCGCTAAGATACGGGCACCGCTGTCCTAGGAAACCCTAGCTTTACGGGGGTCATTCTTCAAGATCTGAACCATAACCCTGTCGTCTTGTGAAGTTGTCTTTCTTTTGTATCTTTGTGCAGTGATTTTCACAGGTTTTGTGATTTTCGACATGTTTTATGGCATAAAATACCATATTTCCAGATATTTTCATACGGCTTGAAATTTTTCAGAAAATTACTTAAAAATTTAATTATTTTTCCATCTGTCAGATTGTCAAAGAAAACAAAATGGAAATTTTGTTAGTGTTGCCAGGGGTAGTCAATTTTTTTACTCTACTTTGCCATCATATATGACATAAAAATATCAGCTTTATGTAAAATAAAATTTGTTACATTTCTTAAGTTCAAAGTTTAGTAATTCCATTACTCTGATGTGTCAATCAATGTTTCCGCGTATACAATAAAATTTTAGAGAACTTTTAAAAATATATATAATTGACTTTCATTTGTTATGATTATATTTTTCGCGATCTGGCAACATTATGCAGCGACTTCACGCATGCGCGCGGTGAAAGTGGGGGGATTTTTGGACACAGTCCGATGTATTCAAATATGATTCTACGCTCTTTCTGGACTATTCTTAAATCTATGTTTTTTTGTAATTCAAAAAAGGTTGTATTGTAACGTTTACAATCAACAATTATTTTTAATGGATACTAAATTGAATAAATTGCTTACAATTTCTTAATTTCCACATATTAAGTTATTTTTAGTAATGCCTTAATAATTTTATCTGACTTTTGATACATTTAAAAAAAACGGATTCTTATACGAAATGCACCACTGTTTGTAAGTAGACAAGAGTTTGACAGTTCCAAAGAAAATTATATATATATATATATATATATATTATAATATTAATATTTTTTTTTCATTTATTATGGCTTTTACCATTCTTGGTAATACTAGCTAGAAACAAACAGTCTTTACAAATGTTAAATGAGAGCAAAATAATATTACAGACAAGACATAAAAAACAGATAAACCTTAAACATTTTTTAAAAAAAGGTACATGGAACATAATAGATCTTAAAATTAAAATTACAACAATTGGAAATAAAGCATTAATCATTTCAAAACAATTCATTGATGTTTTGGAATTCAACCATAAACAAGTACCTAGGTACCTACTTTAAATAATTATTTGAATATTAATGTTTAGTTTTGGAATTAAATCATACACAAGTATTTAGGTACCTTATTATCAATGAAAAGTCTTTTTCCTTTTATCCGGACAGTTTTTGCATGCTTTTACTACACAATCGGGCATTTTTATTTTCAGTAGTGATTTTTTGCACGATTTCGATTTGAGCACGACGAGGCCTCTTAGCCAATCACATGAGGAGATAAAAAGAAAAGCTAACACTTATTACGAATATACAAAGAGCTCAAACAAGTTAAAAATAAATAACGTGTATCCTTATTTACTAAAAAACGTTTGCTGAAGATTATAGCAGGCAAGCCAATGTTCAGGAATATTAATATTTTTTGTTTTGGAATTCAATCATAAACAAGTACCTAGGTACCTACTTATCAATGAAGTCTTTTTCCTTTTATATAGACAGTTTTGGCATGCTTTTGCGACACAGTCATTTTTCTATATTTTTTTTTGGTTTCGAATTAAATGTCAAGGTCAGGTCAAAACCTGACTGGCTGTTAAAGAATGACTAAATTCGCATCGGTCATGAGTTGAGTGTCATAATTTTAGAAGGCTCAGGGTACAACGTGGTCTGACTTTTCTTCATTAACACGTATTCCCGTATTATCTCCATGGATTATGGCACTGGAGTAGTGATTTTTGCACATTTTTTTGAGCACAGCGAGGCCTCTTAGCCAATCACATAAGGAGATAAAACGAAAAACTAACCCTTATTACGAATATATAAATAGCTCAAAAAAATCTAAAATAAATAACGTGTGTAATTAACTACGAAAAAAATGTTTGCTCAACTAGTTAATAGCATGCACGTCAATATTCGGGCAGGACAACGTCTGTCGGGTCCGCTAGTTTATTTATAAAAAGCAAAATATTTGAGAATTCCCGCCAAATTTAGTTCACGAAATGTCCGTACCGGATTTTGGCGCTGCCGCATGACACATTGCAATCTTCGCGTTCGAAAAATAACCGCGTTGCGCAATCTACCCGATCTATCGGCAGCCGGCACCGGGCTAGCAATGTCAACAAATAATTGGAATAATAATGTTTTTCATATACATATTACGTATCTACGCACCTAACAAATTACGGAATGTGTAAGTATACAAAATATTACCATTTAAACATTTTTATAATGTAATGAGCCCACCTGTAAAATATATTTCATTTTTAATGTGTTGTTTTTTGGGTTATAACCACGATTATTTTGAGCCAGTTACATATTCATTATTGCACACGAAAACGTTTTTAATGTTTGTATTATTTGTAGAAGCGTCAAATCCAATTTAGTAAATCGGAAGGTGACGACACGCGTGACGGCGAGACGCATGACGCCGCGAGCCGGTCCTACGAATGGGTAACCCAACCAGTGCCGATACGGAGACCAGCGATCAATGTTATGAGCTGTAACATAATTACTATATCTTTTGGAACAACTGCTGCTCTTTAACTAAAGACATCTCTTTTCCCATTACTTACCCAGCGCTGCTGCTCTGAACGCTCACGCGGCCGTAGAAAACACTTTTATATTATGTAAGTACGTGCTATAGAAGCGCTTTCTACGGCCGCGAGAGGGTTTAGAATAGCAGCCTAGGTAAAAGTAAATATTTTTACAATCAACGATATTTTGAGCTTGTCCAAATGTTTGTAGACGTGAACTGGATTTAACCCCCTTCGGAGTTATTAATATATTAAAACAGAGATGAAGAACATTTTATATAAGGGAATATAGAATTCTAGGCATTTGCAGGACTTATGACCTTTCATAGGCTGGTTGAAGTAACCACTTTTACACACTGTGGAACATTCACCAATCTGCCTATTTTTGAACATTTACATGCCTTCAACGGCTAATTTAAAACCAGCCAATGACAGGTCGCAAGCCACTTTTTTGGCAAGTTCAAACTGAAGTATTCTATTTTTTTTCTTTATGTATTGTTCTCATGATAAATGAAGGTTTACTAAAAAAAAATATATGATGAAGTGTTTTGAAGTGAATGCCGATTCAATTAATAATATTAAATGTATCTTATTAAAATGAAATAATAAGAGCGTTCCCTCTACTAAACTTAGAGGAATTGGATACAAGACTAGTAACAATAATTTTGAATAATGCATCCAAAAAACACCGAGGTCTGTTACTGCTACCGTCACTCCAAATACCGCCGATGCGATGTCGTCATAAGTCAAGCGCAGAAGGCCGCGGCTATTTTCCCGACACCCATCACCATGATGTCACCCGCAAAACTGTTGGAACTTTGAACGTGATCGGAATCGCACGACAGAGAACGCGGATAATAATCATTATAAAAATACCTTCCCCACGCCGCGACAAAAAAATAATGTTGCCAGTAGGTCAGAAATCGCAAATACATTCAGACTGGAAAGCAAGTTCTACGATATGGTAACTCGGGTGTACTTACCGCGGAAAAAACAAAAGTGTCACAGTTTATTTTTAAAATCCGGAAAGGTTACGCGTCACGAGACATCCGTAAGAAATGTTTTATCAACGAAATGAAATAAATAATAATGCAAATATCAAATATACTATGTACTAGATTTAGATTTAATTTGAGCTTCACTAATACAGAAACAAATATTTTTTCCAAAAAATCGGTAAGTAAATCAGTGAGAACTTGAAATAATTAAGAATTTTCGAAAACGAAATCCGTTATTTTAATTTATGTATGATTGCAAACCATGTGCAAACATAAACAACATGATTTCATACATTTTATAAATCCTTGACATATAACAGTTTGGAGATTAGATAAATAATTTTTTAATCAAAATATTTGAAATTCCATAATTTGTATAATAAATTTAATCTCTGTAATGAAAAGGCGACATAATATATATTTTTATAACGTTACGATTTCGGAAAACCGGTTCTGCCGTTAAAAAGGAATTTGTATATGAAAAGGGAATGTAACTGAGACAAAGGTAACATTGGAAACTATAAGAAATGGTAAAAATGGAAGAGTGGTTAAAAATGCGGCCGAGAAAAGGTATGTCATAAGTCTACATAATTTAAAGCTAGACGTGTGAAGTATGGTGAAAGAAGATAGGATTATAATCCACTGACATTTAATAAATGGGCACGTTATTCTCTTACCACCTACATCTGCGCTAAACAAAAAATCAAAGATTTTCGAGTCAAACAACATAGACCTAAAGCTCCGTAAACTTGCCGAGATGTGCATGGAGCATATTGATGCACGGCTGTGAGTCATGGTGCCTTGCCGAAAAATATACAAAAGACTAAAGGCTTTTGTGATGTGGTGCTACAGAAGAATATTAGGAATTTCTCGAAAAGACCACAGCACTAATGAAGAGGTTCTCAAAATAATTTATGAATGGAGGCACCTACTCAAAACCACCTTAGAGAGGCGACCCCAAATGTATCGGCCACAGTACACGCCCTGGACTGGTATTCCAAACGCTCTCGTGGCCGTATTATCTCGTATGGTTACATACAAAATACACGAGAAAAACTGTTTTCTCGTGCCGCGAGAGTAGTTCAGAATTAATTTATATTAATGAGTGTCCATTATTATGATTATTAGCATATTTTAATTTTTATTTAACGAATAATAAGAAGTTTTCTAAAATGAGCTGGAATTGATAATTTTTTGTACTTCTTTTTTTTGCGAGCGACATGATTCCAACTTATTATAAAAAAGGGCCTACAAAAAATATTTTGCTAAAATACTAGAAAATGGTGTTACGAAAATTCAAGCTGCTTCTAACCATTACAAAATATATCGTATATTACACGACGTTACGGCACTGTCTCCAGATGGATTTTTCGGCACAGCCTTTAAAGAGTTAAAAGGCGTTTAAGATTTTGTTTTTTATTTAGAATTGAAAATAATTATTTCAGTATGGATATGGCAAAAAATCTGGCAATGATTTGAAAATACCGACGAGCTTCTGTTGGTATAATATTTTGTTCCGATTAAATTACATGAAAACTTCATTTTGCAAAGCCTGTGGCCATCGTCTACTAGGTGTTACCGCCAATTCAAATAAATTTTTAGTAAATAAACAAATAATTCAACAAAATCTAACGCTTTGCAACTTTTATGATTCTAAAATTACCGTTACCACCATAACCAAATATCGTTTGACTTACACTATTATATAATGTATCACGAAATTTTAGGTTAAATACCTAATTTAATTTTCTGTATTTACTTAGACGTATTTTCCAATATTGTGTACGTGTGTTTATATCACAATATATAATTTTTAATAACTTAAATAAATTCCTCTTCTACCCTATTCGAATCGAAGAGACAGGCACGTCTCGAAACCAGTAGACACATCGATGAGTGGATTTCGAGACGTGCCTGTCTCTTCGATTCGAATAGGGTAGAAATTCCTCTTCTACCCTATTCGAATCGAAGAGACAGGCACGTCTCGAAACCAGTAGACACATCGATGAGTGGTTATGTACAAATATTTAATAACATTTAATAAAATGTTTGACTACAAAGTTAATGCTTTTAATATTAATAACTTATTGAAATAGTTTATTTCCTTAATTTATTCTTAATATTCCTTCGACTTCTAGGTTAAATGATTGTAGTTTTTTCATAAAGATATTTATTTTATAAAAAAAAAGTTATGATAGCATATGATATTCGGGATACCTCAAATTGGCATCACACGACACGTTCGAGACAGCAATATCCTAAAATACCTACCTACCGAAAAATTGTTTTAAAATAATGTCCATCTATATATAGGCTAACTCTAAATTATTATTTACTTTAACGACTAATTTATAAAATATAGACCACGTAATACAGTAAATATGTTTGCAGTGCTCTAAGCGCCATTAGGCGCGGAAAGGGAATGATGATTATTATATAAAATACACGCGTAATACATTCGTAGCATCTTTTAGACTTTTTTACTAAGCACTTCGATAAACTAGAATTTAACTCAAAGTAACTAAAAATTTGGGATAAAACCATGATTAAAAATTTGTGTTGCTAATAGGTAATGTAAATTTGAATGCCGCGTCAGGCAAAACATTATAGGAGGGTTAGTTGGTGGCACTCCCTTGTAATTTAAAAACGGAAGTAAGGGAATCAGAAGTCTTCAAATATTTTTTACAAAAATAATTTAATTTCTTGATCCTGAACATAGATTTAATAGAGTTTTTGAACTATTCTTTTTTATTTATATTTGTAGCTTGAAAAAAAGCTTATAAAAAAAAAAACATATACAGGGTGTTCATTAAACCCTGTCATATCCGAAACCACGATGATCAATATGAGCAAGAAGACATATTGTCACATTAAAATATTTTTTTAGAACGAATAAAATTTAAAAAAAACAAAATATCAAAAAAATCAAATGGTTGCTTACTTCTGCAGGGCAGAAAGGAGGAGGGGGAGGGAGGAGTCTGACACTGCGCCGCGCTCCCCTCACTTCTCCCCTGCAGAAATAAGCAACCATTTGTTTTTTTAATACGAGTATTTTAATTTTAAAGATTTCTTTGTCCTAAATATTTTTTTTTGTTGCTAATATGTCTTCTTGCTCACACTGATCATTGTGCAGGGACGAAGGAACATATGAAGCAAGTGAGGCTGAGCCTCACTAAGAAATCATTGCTATTCACCAGTACCTACTACGTATTTTATATTATTTCATATTATTATTATTTTATATCAACACATTATTGAGGTAAAAAACTAGCAGCCAATATAAAAATGGTCAAAGATGCCTACAAACATGGTCCGTACTGTGTTATTTACTAGAGGTACCTACTTAACATTTACGCATATTATACTTATCCTTAAAATCTGAGCTTCACTTGAAATTTGGTATCAAAGACGCCACTGTCATTGTGGTTTCGGATGTGACAGGGTTTAAAGAACACCCTGTATATACATAAGCTGTTATTTTTTCAATACGATATATTTACAAAAATAAAGGAAAAACCAACATCAAACAACAATATTGCAAAAAAAAGAACATACCCGCCATCACAACTGACAGCTCTATGCAAAACTGAACCCAAGGTGTCATTTTTTGCAACTAATAACTTTAAAATGGCCAAAACTACTCAAAAACGTTCAAATATGTACCGACAGAGATTGGTTACATCAAATGAAGTCTCATATATGAGATATACGAGTTATTTTACGCCAGGACAATTTTTTGTATGGTCAGGAAGCAAAGGGTTAAAGCAAAGGCATCAATCAACTATGACTATAATAGCAAAACTGAATATGATAATATGGGACAATATTTCGAATGATTCAATACATAATTTTCATAAACAAAAATAGCGATTTTTTCTATCCAAAACGGCAATTTCATAAGTAAGTTCCTAATACGTAGAAAGTTTTTTTAAAGAACGTGGGTAGAAATAGAGAAATTTAATACGAGTTGAATGAACACAATAATATGTAATGCAGATAATATGTAAAAAGTTTAATTTCGTCATGGTTATTTCGTCTAACCACCTCGCAAAATTATAAAATATAGTATTGTGCGAATTAATGGAATAAAATTCCTTGTAACCATAAAATACGTTTTTTATTAATATTTTGAGTTACAGGTGACGTACAATCATAAAATATTTTTTATTTAATAGGATATATGTCCTCCTTTTGCTTTTATAACAGCCTTAACACGTTCTGACATGGAATCAATTAAACTTCGGCAATATTCTTTTATTCCGTCATCTCGAAACCCCATCTGAAATAACAGCTTCTATCATCTTTATCTTGGTGGTGCAGTCCAATTTTTGTATCCTAGATTTACAAAGCGTCCACAAATTTTCTATAGGGTTAAGGTTAGGTGAATTTCCAGGCCAGTCTAAAAGAGTTATCTTTTTATGATTGAAATGCATAAACTTCGATACTTGACAAGGAGCTGAGTCACGTTGAAAGAGAGCCCCAATATAGCTTTATACTTTAGGCTATTCATCATTCCTTCAATTGGTATCAAAGATCCGGTCCCCATATACGAAAAGCAGCCCTAAAACATCTTCTTCACATAATATTTCACCGTTTGGTCAATATGAGCCACAGTAAGTTTTTCATCACCACTTTTTCTAACAAATTTTGTACGATATCCCTGAACGAGAAAGTGGGTCTCACCTGAAAACAGCACCTTCCTCTAGTCTTCTACAGTTCATTCGGTATATTTTCTAGCCCAAATGAGCCTTTGCTTCATCATACGTGCCGTCAGGAGTTGTTTCTTCTGTGGTCGAATTGCTTTTCTTCCCGATTCAATGAGTCTTCTTCGTACTGTTGAGTCATGTGTCAGTGGCTGCCAAATCTCGTTGAATTTCGTAACTTGTTTTTCTGGGGTTTAACTTACTATTTATGATTAAAGATATTTCATCTCGGACACTAGTTTTCCGATTTCTTCAACATTTCCCAATTATCTTTGCTTCAAATGATCCTGTTTCTCTGTTATGCTTAATATGTTGCTGACTGCTCCCTGACTTACAAAACATTCATTTGAAATATCCATCTGAGTCATTAATGTATGTTCACTTAAAGTTATAATCTTTTCCCCTTTCCTCAGCGTGATATTCATGATTTAAACCTCAAAAACACTGTTTAAAATGCAAGCAATTTATAAAATTAGTCCTTTATTGAGAAAATGTAAAAAAACAGATAGTATACCAACAAACACCGATATGGGCTCCCAAATGATTAATGAACTGTAAGTCATAATTTTTGGCGCTAAACAACTGTCAAATTGACATATGAGTGTTGCTACACGTAAAAAAATACAAAAATTACTCTTATTCCAATAATTCGCACAATACTGTAGTACGTACTTACATACTACATAATCTTTAAAGTAGTTAAGAAAGTTCTATATCGAGTCAGCGAGCTGTCATGCATCCTTAGAAATTAAAGAAAATAAAAATATTATAAAACAGTTTAATCTAAATTTGCACATACATATTTATTTTTGAAAAGAAAATACGGAAGTCTAGGCATTTACAAGGCAAGTATAACAATTTCAAAGCATTTTCAGGCTTAGTTAGTGTAATAATTCAGTCAGATGAATCTTACCAAATCAATAAGATTTCGGCTCATTTACTTCACAAAAGTAAACAGATAAATTTGCACATGTTTATTGTTCAGAGTCTGGGCGGATGTAAAATACAGTTCTGCGTGTGAAGTAGAACCAAAATTGTGGACGAGTGTTTTCGACTGGATGATAAAATTATTTATTAATTATATTTTTTTTGTATAAGATAGCTAAAGAGAGTTCGTAAAATTTTTAAAATAGAATGATTTTTGGAAATAGACATCAACTAATTTTTCTTAAGATTTATTTCACCAAAAAAAATAGGTCAAGAAAGCTTATAAATGTTTTTACAACCCCAATAAAATGATTTTAATTGTATTATTTAAAAAAAAAATCTAAATTGTTACTCCCGAGTAAAAATCCTGATAAAAGGAAATCGAGTGGAGGTAAGTCCGCCCGTAGTGTAGATCATTTTTTAGCTCCCAGGTTGGATTCCTGGCAATGTGACAGGCGCCGTGGCTAGGATGGTTGGACAGCCAACTGTAAAACTGGCGTCGCGGGTTCGATTCCCGCCAGTTGCAAGAAATTTTTTTTTTTTTTTTCTAAACTGGTCTGGGTGTTGTGTATTTTTCATAACTTCCTTCCATGTCATCTCTAAACCACCTGTTATAGAGGCTTAGCGGGTTATTCCTTTAAAACATGCTTTTGAAGACGGTTTTCTACATAGACATTGGACTAGTACGTAAAGCGTAAGACGGACCTTATCATGTGACATATGATCAATTTTTACGGCATTTGGTGTACCTTTGCAGCGCTCTATGGATCATCGGGCGCAAATAAGGGGATGACGATGATTATTATTATTATATATTTATAAATGATGATACAACCCTTAAGGTGGCGCCTGTGAAACATTTTATTTTCAAAATAATAATTTAATTGAATACCTCTGACATGCCTTAAACGAAACGTCGCCGGTTATTTATAATACACGCTTTGCGGGGGACGTAATATCAGTTTTATTTTTCACTGCAGTGGTCAGCTAATAATGAACTGCATGCCACTAGGTAAAAAAAATAATTTATTTAGGCTATTATGTCGATTCTACAATACAGCGATGCTGACTTTTTTACTAGTTTATTTCGTTTTGCATAAATTATATGGGATCCCTCGGACAAAAAAAATAATAGCGCGCACCTTTTACACGGGCGCGTTCTGCATACATTATAAATAAAACACATTTGTGTGAAATAACATTAAAAGTTTACTCAGTATTGGTATGTAAAATTCAATTTATCCTAACTTAATGTATACAACATACATGATATGCCCATGTGTTCATCATAATATGTATGTAAGATTTATAAATCTAATATTATGTATATTTTATTACTTTTTAACTATGTTGTACAATTTGTACGAATTGGCTATGTATGTCCTTTATAAATAAATAATTTATGTAATAATGAGTAAAATACTTATTGTGTATTTGTTAGTATCTTCAATATAAGCCCATTGCAAGTAAAGTGAACTGACATTTCAACGGCGGAGTAAGCTTCGCAAATTACATTTCCAGTAACCGATAACTTTTTTTACCAGGACTTTTAACTTTTAATTTGATTCTTAATTTTGTCTTTCAATTTTAACTTTTTAATTTTAATTCTTAATTTTAACTTTTAATTTAAACTTTTCATTTCAATTTTAACTTTTACTTTTAATTTTAATCATTTGATTTCAACTCTTAATTTATACTTACCTACATCTACTACCTGCATCGAATAATTTATTGTTAGTTGTGATTTTTTTTACAATTAAATTGAAATGTTCATGGAAGCAGAGAGAGGGGGAGAAAAGTAAAGTAGCTTTACAATGTCTTCTCCTTTTTATGAACTTTTTATGTAATATTTTTATTTTTACTTTTTTAGAATAAAATTATTTTTCCCCTCTCCTCCTGCATTCATTAGTGTGAAATCTGTAATTGGTCTTACTTTTTAAAATTGTTAATTTGTTCCTTGTTTTATATAAAGACTGTATGATTTCATTCATAAATAAATAAATAAATAACCGGTATAATCCAAAATAAAGTTTTTAGTTTTTTTATGTACAAAACATCCATGTTAATTAACAATGAAATGAAGTAAAAAGCTCATACAGTTAACACTGTGGATAAAATGTTTGACCATTTTGTTAGTTGGTTCACTTCACTTGTGACGCGATTACGAACGCTATCTTCATCTGTACATACCGAGACGGTACACTTATAAATAAAAATAAATTTCGACAATTTTTAAAGCGCCGTTTTCGTGAGTAATCACATTAAGGGCGCTGTACATTATGCTTAATTAAAAAAATAAAATAAGGTGTCCAGTCTTTTGTCTACAAACATTTAGACAAACTCAAAATACTGTAGTAAAATAAGGTGTATCTACGGGCCAACTCTTAATTATTGTTTACTTCCAGACAAATTTAACAAATCATGTTATGTTTGTATTTCTAAGAAATTACATCTAAAAAGCCGCACTTTAAAAGTCAGGAAACTATTTCACAAATTAAAAAGTTAATTTTTTTTTCTGAAAAGCGATTCTACTGCCTAATTTCGATCTTCGGGGGTGCTATTCTGAACCAGAAAACAGTTTTTTCTCATGTATTTTGTATGTGAATGCGCGCGGCCGCGAGAGCGTTTGGAATACCACCCCAATAGGTAGAGCGTTCCACACCAAAGGTCTGGCTATTTCAAAAGCCCTATCGCCAAATTTGGAACTCTGGTTGAGTAAATGAGGTTGCATCACCTTCCTTACAGCAGAACAAGAGGCTGACTGAGCGGAGAGTGAGGCGCCTATCTGCCAGCTCGCCCGGAACGCAGAGTTCCTCGAGGTATTGAGGAGCCGTGTTATGCATTGCCTTTTACATTAATTAACACAGCGTGTACTCGACCCTTTCTGGAAAACGTAGCCAGTGAAGACTTCGAAGCGACGGTGTAATGTGATCGTGCTTTGATACACAAAATATTAACCTGGCAGCTGCATTCAATATGGACTGCAATCATTCCATTTTATATTTAGGTAAGCCAGCATATATTCCATTGCAATAATCGACTCTTGATATCACAAATGCGTTCACTAAAAGACGGACCGCCTCATTAGGGAAATGTTTTCGGATACACATTTGCCTTAGCTGGTAGAAACAAGCACTGACTGTCTTGCTGATTTGATTTTCAAGCGAAAGTTCATCGTCAATGTGAATGTGAATGCCTAAAAGCTTAATAGCGGGTATAATATCAGATCCAGTGTATGAGGAGGGATCTTTTAACATATTATGTTGCCTTCCTGGGCCCCGATTACAATGGGAAGTTAATAGAGTTATCTTCGACTCTCTAAAAAGAAAAATCGATATTTGTGTACGAAAGAGTATATTTGCTTGAACATTTACATGAGTATCTTCATCGGTAACCTATAATTGAACACGTTAAAAAGAAAAAAAATATATGCATATTCTGCTTTTCATACAGAAAATTTAATTTTACTTTGTAGATAAATGTTAACTTCCTATTGTAATCGGGGCCTTGGTGTGGCTACCCAAAGGTTTTCTGTTTTCGATGGATTAAGGATAAGTCGATTTTCAGCCATTTACTCACCTATTTTTCCCATGCACCGAGTGATGGCTAATTGTAAACTGTATTTATCGATTGGTGATAGCTGACTGTTGCCTGCAAGTATGTTATTTATTTCTGAGGTTATTTATTCAGAAAATGTCTTTAACATTGCTATATTTGTATAAATCATAAGAACGCGAATATTGTACGATTTAAGAAAGGAGGTAATAAATTTCGATCTACAACGTCCTACAAAAATAATCACGAAACTCGACACCATAAAAATGTATTAATTTAATATAGAAACATTAACAAATCGATTAGCCCCTAGAATAAATGTAATAATAGTGCCATATTTTTTTTTCGTACAGTTCATCGGAATGATTAAAGTATAATAATATAAACTATCGAGTGAAATCTAGTATGGTAGTATTACACAAAATAAATCAAGCATGATGACGACATCGCCTACACGACATCTCCGTGTTACGACACTATTTGAAGTAAAGATCAAACATCGCATATTTGGGCAAGGTTTTACAAGAATTTATGATTCAAGATTTTTAGAAAGCCCTTCAGAAATATAATACGCTTCGAATCATTGATTTTCCATTCAATAGGTCCCCCCCCCATTAGATAATGACATCACTGTTCAATGTCAATATTAAAATAATCATGAGATTTCTTATCCGGTAAAGAAAACAAATAAGTGACATCAAATTTAATACAATTAAGTACGCTTCGTGTTTTTAAATTTATTCCTTTTAATTGTGATGATGTAAGTTGTTTTTTAAACGTATGTATAAACATTAAGATGAATAAAAAAATACAGTGGGTATAAATTTGTTTAAGTTGAATGAAGTGATTTACATAGTATTTTTTTAAAAAATGTTACATAAAATTGGTTAGATAAATTATTTTTTTATTAATAAGATCATTATTTCGAGTTTCGAGATAATGTTCATGCAGATGATGGAAATTAATCATCAATCGTTCCCGTATCCACATAGAATAATAAATAAATCGGTACTCATGGGACTTCAAAAATAAAATAATAAATAAAAGTGACTTATTCACTGTTTAGATATGTTTTAAGCTGTCGTACGGTAAATAAATTAATCGGATTGTGGTCCCGTGGCTAGTGTTGCGGACTCACAGATCAGATGTCCGAGATTCGAAACCCCACTCTACCCCAACTTGATTCTTGGTTGAAAATACCCCCAAAATCCAAATATTTGGGTAGGGGAGACCGAGGAGAGTTGTAACAGAGGAGAGTTGTAACAATGGCGATTTCAAGAAATCTATGATCGATAGAGAACTGGCAACATCGCAACATTTATTGCGTTTTTGATGCGCCACATGATGGAGTTGGCAATAGCAGTCTACAGGGAGTGGTTAGGTGTATACGGCATCTGGACGAAAAAAATACCTAACGTAAGTTTTGAGCTAATACTTTGATGGCCTGTTATTCGATACGTTTTACGGAAACGCTGACGTGACATTATTTTTAATATGCACTGACTATTCAGGTTTTAAAGTGTGATATTGTTTTTTGTAGCTCACGTCTAGTTTTGAAGTTAAGAGCCATTATTCGAAACATGGCGTGATTTTTTCAGCCTAGGAGAGTTGCCTAACAGCTTGTTTCAACTCTCCTCTTTAATCAGTTTTTTATCTAACATGTTTTGTGGTGTGAATTTGAACACTGAATTGTTTGTTCTTGTTACAGAATGCCCAATCAATATGTATGTAATCAATATGAAAAAAAGAAATCTAAGAAGGCTAAAGGAAAGGACCCAAGACAAAAAATAATCTGACGATGACGGAGAAAATTGTTACTTTTGCCTGTGTTGCCTCGAGTTCTTTGCACATAGCAAAGCAAATGAGGAGTAGGTTCAGTGGATTGAATGCAAGGATGGTCACATGAAGAATGCATTGGAGGAGAGCGCCAATATTTATGTCATAATTGCTAGTCTGACTCAAGTTCTCCCAAGATCAAACTTTTTATACGTTTTAAGGTTACATTACATACACGTATAGTTGTAAGTTCGTATAAAAGGGTCCTTACATGTAGAACGCAGGTTTTACACGAGTAAAGTAAGAGTATAATATAATAGTAAGAAAACGACTTGATTACGTCACGCAATGCGCCATGCTGTAACCTCGCGGGGAAGGCTGAGTAATAAATAAAGCTGAATTCATTCTCATGAGAACTCGAAGGCTGTTAAGTCGTGTCAACTGCCATTTTGGGATATTTATAGTTTATTGTACCGGGTCTGTGGATACCACCTGGCTGAGTTCACTATTATAGTTAAGGACCTACCTGTGTACCTACTCAGGTAGACGATTACAAACGCTAGCTTCATCGGTACACGTCGAGACAATATACTTAACTTTTCTACTATCTCTATCTACCTCGGTATGGCGAAATTTTGATCTACCGACATGTCGATGTTTTCATTGTGTCATCTCAGACGTTATATGATCGGATACATGCGCCATGCGCCGTACTACCTCAAGTTCAACGAATAGGTGGCGTTAAAACTTTACTCAGCGTTCAATGCTAAATTTAAAATAAAATATTTCTCTTTCGCATTTTAAATAGGCTTCTGTGATAAAAAGTAGCCACTTCAAAACTATTTTAAAAATTTAAAAATCGCAATCAAAGCAAAAAGTAGTTGCTTGAACGTGATATTTATGTGAAATTCGACAATTCCCAAGTCGGTAAGCTTAACTTTCGTCTATTTCTATCTACCTCAGTATTACAAAGCCCGCTATATCGATATGTTGTTCGTGCTTTTAGGAAGAGAGGAAAAAATATAATAATTATATACATTTATTTTTCATAGTGGCAATATTCCTTCCA
The DNA here is from genome assembly GCF_059751315.1 of Micrasema longulum. Classification (NCBI taxonomy): domain Eukaryota; kingdom Metazoa; phylum Arthropoda; class Insecta; order Trichoptera; family Brachycentridae; genus Micrasema; species Micrasema longulum. The sequence continues at coordinate 1,122,959 of NW_028277757.1, forward strand.
AATCTTAAAGGTTATGTGATCTTACGCATGCGCTGTAATTACCCAGAATTTTCAAACTTCACCGCTAGACGGCTCTGTACAACTGCCGAAATTTAATCCGCGCTACATGAGGTAATATCTGTACCTTTAGTACCTCAGAGGCAGACGGATGCAAATCCAGTTTGATGAAATGAAATTTCTATTTTCTTATCCAGTTTATGATCATGTCCATTGATTTTGAAGAAATGTAAGTCTCATAATGAAATAACCAATGTATTAAGATACTGAATATACAAATTAATGTTCTGAATTATTTGAAATAAGTTACAGAAAGTAGATTCTTTAGGCTATTGTTGAACATTTGAGGTATGGATTTGCATCCGTCTGCCTCTGAGGTACAGATATTAACATTGACATATTTATTTTTCGTATTTTAAATTGGATTTCAAGATAAAAAGTATGTATCTCAAATCGATTTAAAATTTAAATAAATCGAAATTAAACCAAAAAGTGTCTGGTAGAACCAAATTTTTGTCACTTTTAACGAGAAATTATATAAGTACCGTGCAGAACTTGGGCCCTCGGTAGAGTGCCCACCACTTAATCTTTCCAAAACTAACACTCGGACAAAACGTTTGTGTACTATGCAGGTACTTAAATGTGTTGTAAAAATCACGTCATTTTTTTTTTTTATTTATTTATTATTTATTCATATTTTTCCATTATAAACTATAATTATAATAAAAATAATGTGACCTCACTGATTGGCTAATGTCCGTTTCAAATGGTCCAAAATTCAAAATATACATGTCAGTACGTTTCTAACTCTGTTTTGAGTAAAATAGAGTGACCATGTCTAAAGCTACGAAGTTGGGACAAGGGCGGGCTTTGGTGCGGACAAACTAAGAAACCCGTGTTTCTTGCATTCTCTTGCATTTCATGATTTCACCGAGAACAGTGATTTGATTTTTAACGTGTCAGATGACGAAAGTGATGACACATCGGATTGTGATGAGTAGTTAATACTTTTAAGAATAGTTGTAATTATTATATACGTGTTAAAAATAAATAAATATTTTTCTTTGCTTTATTATTTCTTACTATGTTATATTTTTGCTATATTTACAGCATATGTGTTTTATACTTTTTTTTACATTGTGACATTTTCTTACTTTTTTATACTGTATTATTTTCATTTCGTTTTATTTTCACTGCATATGTTCGTTTTATTTCATCATTTCTCACTACATATTTTATATTTTCCTAAATTTACAGTATAATGTTTTTGGTACTTTAAAAAAAATTATATGTATATAATAAAACGTATAAATCGAAATATTATGTTTAAATGTTCCCTTGCTCTGAATCTCTACTTATACTGCCTACGTTTTTATATTAAACACATCTCTCAGACGTGAAATCAGACATCTATTACATTGTCATTTTATTATCCTGGTGCCTATATTCAAATAAAAATATCAAGTTAATAATAATAAACATAAATTCGAATATATTTATATTTTAACACCGTGGTCACACTATTTGAATTGGAAAGGTTAGATGGCGATAGCTCTACACGTCGATGTACTTACCTTAAAACTTAAAGATACAGGGTCGGTAGCGTATTTTCGTGATCGCTCGGGAGAATTTATCTTCAACTATATCGTCATAGTGAAGGGATGGATTCCGTATCATCCGATTGTAATTACCATAGAAAGCCATATTCCATTAGTTATTATGGAAATAAATGAGCAAATCAAGTTTCAAGAATATACATAACTAATTAGGCTTAATACCAAACATACGTGCTTGCAAACAATAAATTAATGCTCTTTAATCTCTAGTCAAATTTACTTCTTCTATAATAGAATTAGCCTCACACATACACACCTACATGGTACATACTATTATAATCACCAATGCGACAAGGAACTGAAACTTTGCCGGTGAGATTCACCTGCATACTTTACTAGACAACGCCTGAAAATATTTTTTAGTTTTCATATTTTTGGACCAGTTGGTTTAATCGACAATATGTTCAGTTTGTGGATAGGGAAAGAATTCCCCTCGATAGGGAGTTATTAAGATTGACATACAACATTATTGAGTGGAGACGAGTCCCCTTCGTTATGCACTGTTGATGTTCTAAAAAATAGTCAAATGAGGACAGTTATTTGCTATGCTAAAAAAAGAAAAACAGTACCGGTCACGCCACTGAAAAATATGAATTACTGTAACATTAGGTTTTTGTATTTATAATTGATAAAGGTGACATCAGAGCGGTTTGATCAATTCTGGACAAGGTCAGGAGATACCTTCTACCTACTACCCACTGTATACTTACATGGACCGATAAATATAATACTGGTGCTAGTCGAATAATAATTAACCCAATTCAAATGTGTGTAGCTATATTTTATTCCACGTTTACACCCTATCTAGATTGAATCTTAGTAAAATTATGTTCGCTCCGAGTCGAAGCCGGTGGCGATGGTTCTAAATTATTCTAAAAATCAGCCAAATACATAAATCGTGTTGTCGTGGCCTCGGAAAAAATGAGAACGAATATTATTTGTAATTTTTCACGACTGCGTAATACCTATACACTGCAAAAATTCCTACCCAATTAATTAACGGTAATTAACAGAGCATGTTTCTTTTTACGAACAAAATTTTTAAACCGATTGTTTTTGATTCACAATTGAGTTTTGATATTATTGGCAAATTTTACAGCTCTTCCATCCATTTTTCATGGTATAAAAATAAATCGTTTTCAATTACTTATGGAGGATTTATGATTAAGTTTATGAAGACTCAATATATACTATCCACAAAAACATTTTTTTTATAATTCTTTTTTTTTTTTTTTTTAATCTTAAAATAGGGCACACATATTATACATATTGTTATGTGTGTTCTAATAATAACATTGCAAATATATTTAATTTATAAATTGTTTATCACATATGTCTTGACCATTATTTTAAATTTTGATATGTTTTTTTCTTCATAAATATTTTTTTCCATTTCGTAATACTTTTTAATTGCTTTAAATAAAATTGAATTTTGTGACTTTGCCTTTTTCCTAAATGGAAGTCTAATTTTGTTCTTTTCTCTAGTATTGTGATTGTGTTCATGCTGGTTCCGATAATTTTTTTTCCAAAATTCTGTTTTTTTATTAGAGTTTATAATTTTATGAACAAATATCATTGTATTGTAAAATATTCTTTGTTTATATGTTAATAATTTCATTTCATTTACCATCGACTTTACCCTCGTATATCTGTTTTTTTTCAAAATGATTCTAAAGGCTTTATTTTGTAAAACAGTTAGTTTATCTATGTTTTCTTTTTATATGGGCGTTACATTATTTTTACCTCGCTCATAATGTGCAAGGTTTATATTTACTTCGGGATGGTTATTTAGTTGTTTACTTCAAAAAACAATGTTCAATTAAATTTACTTTAATGAAAAACTTTATTTAGTTCATGTTTATAATATGTAAGGATCGGGTGGGATGTTTCAGCTGTGGCCTGTTTTAGGAGCTTCTCCGCATTTGCTCTAGTGACGAGGAAACCACAGAAAACTCGTCAGGAGAAGGCGGACTGTTGTCATTCACCAACAGTCCTTCTGATCCACTTGAAGAGTGTTCGGTATTTGGTGTCCCGCTATCATTGATACCCTTTATTGCCTTTACTATATCTATCGTTACCTCTCTTGCCGAGTCCTTACTACGAGTCTACAAAAACATTAAGATAAACGAAAAAAAATGTTACGAAAAGCTCCCTAATTTGCCAGTTTAGTATAGTGTACCTATAGTGCATTAGCAAAGATAATCATAACAATCGTTACTTTTTATGATGTTGGAACAAGTGTACGCATCCAATTAGAATTTCCAATACATTACCGCATTCTACAACCACGAATATACGAGTACTACATGACAGTAAAAATAACAAAAGCATTTGCACATCGTAAAGTGAATTGTAATTTAGTTTTTAATATGTTAATATGATTTTTACGAAAGCGACAGAAAGGGGGGGGGGGGGTTGTAACGTGCTGGTGCATTTGTCGCTTACACCCCAATGATGTTCAAACCTTTACGAGAATGAACAACCATTAGGTATTTTGAAATTTTATGTAGTAGGGGCCCAGTGCACACTAATAATAGTAATACCTAATAATGATTTTATTAAACAGAAAACAACGTGTGTATAGTATGCTGCTACTACTACTACCGCCATCACACCATTTCCCCGTAGGAGTAGGCAGAGAGAATGGACCGCTATACACGTCTATCCTGGCATACATTTTTCGCTTCTTCCACATTCATACATCTTGTCATACATGTCCTTCGGTTCTGCCGGCTTTTGACGTGACCAGACGTAAGATCTACCCAACGTTATAGTATGCTCAGATGACGAAATTATTGCTACTATCACTCTAATCGAAAAGAAATGTTTAAAAAAATAGTGTAATTTGAGAAACAGGCGTCATCGAGTGTCTATGTCAAAGGCCCATTTCACATATATCATGCTAATCCATCCGACTCGGTAAAATTAGAGCGAAAAGTATTATTTTTTTTAGTTTCTACTCGCGGGTGAAAATTTTACTATAGGAAATCGGGTAGAGATTAATCTGCCTCATGGAATACCTACTGGTTCGTGCGTTTACCTGCCAATTAATAATATATTATACGTTAAGTCAATCCACCCGACGATTTTTTTTATCGGGCCGGGTGGATTTTTGCTGTGGTGTGTAAACGGCCAAATACAGGGACATGGCGGCTAATACAGATAGAACGAATTCGGGATTTTCGTTTTTGATCAATAAAAACATGTGAAGGTACAATACACGTTTATTATTGGTAGACCTTCGAGTCTACACTAACACTAGAGACTACAGATAAGTAACACAGATTATAAAATGTAATATTGATCTGCTGAAAGCGGACGATGACGCATTTCCCCGGTTTCCCGATAAACGAATAAAGTTTAGAAATGCCAAGCATCAACACGCGAAAATGTATATTTACCTTCAAACATTCGGCCAAGGTCATTTGGAATCAGATAACAAAAACAAAAGCCGAATATAATAGTATACCAACATAAATTTACTGGAAACCTGGGAATCTTGTTTACGGCAGCGAAATATGTACATTGCGAATTTGCATAAAATAACCGACATAAAATGTCCACTCATTTTCATGAAAACATAAAACTGTTTTGGAAAGAGGTGAAAAAGACAAAGAACTCCTCCGAAAGTGGAAACATTAAAGCGATAAAATCAAAAGATGGCCGAATGCTAACGAATGACGAAGGAGTGAAAGAGAGATGGATGGAATACTTTATGGAAGTATACGAAAGTACTGAAAGTGTCCCTGAGCAACAGCTTGGTTGTGCAGAGGAAGATACGAGTGATAATAGGTCATGTGAGATAAGCATGGTAGAAATAAAGAGCGCGCTGAAAAGTATGAAAAACGGAAAATCCGTTGGGTATGATAAGGTTGCTGTGGAATATCTGAAGAGTGGTGGCCAGATCGTGAGCACATGGCTGCACAGACTTTTCAATCTCTGCCTAAAGGAAGGACATACGCCGTTGGATTGGAGGAGGGCAGTTGTCATGCCTTTATATAAGGGAAAGGGATCTCGTGCGGAATGTGGAAACTATAGGGCCATCAGTCTTCTGAGTTCTGTCGGTAAACTGTATGGGAAAATTATAATCGAGAAAGTAAGAAAGGTGACGAAAGACAAAGTGTGGGACGTGCAAGGAGCCTTTATGAGTGGACGTGGATGCACGGATCAAATTTTTGCGCTGCGAATGCTAACGGAGAAGTTTTTGGCAAAAAGTCAAAAACTATTCTGCGCATTTGTCGATTTGCAAAAAGCGTATGATAAAGTAGATAGAATGAAATTGTGGGGCGTGTTGGAAAAGTATGGAGTAAACAAAAAACTTATACGTGCAGTATCGTCTCTCTATGAGGAGAGTTCAGCGTGTATAAGAGTTAATGGGGGATTTACATCTTGGTTTGCGATCTCAAAAGGCGTGAAACAGGGATGTGTAATGTCACCATGGTTGTTTAATCTATACATGGACAACTGTATGAAAGAGATAGAATGTATGGGTATTGGAGCAAAAATGGATAATTTTTCAGTAAGCTGCTTGTTGTATGCTGACGATGCAGTTCTGTTAGCAAGCAGCAAGGCTGATTTGCAGCAAATAGTCTCTAGAATGTATGATGTATGCCTGGAGAGCGAATTGGCGATGAACGAAAGTAAGTCAAAAGTGATGGTATTTGAAAGGGATAGTGAGGTTACTGACTGCGTAATAAATGTAAACAACGAATGTCTCGAGCAAGTAGAAGAATTTGTGTACCTGGGAAGCATGTTTTCAAGAGATGGAAGAGTAGAAAAAGATGTTGAAAGAAGAGTGAATGCGGGCAACAAAATGAACGGAGCACTAAGCACAGTAATTTCTAATAAAAATATGTCAATCGAAGCTAAACTGGCAGTGCACAACGGAGTTTTAGTCCCAACACTTATGTATGGAAGTGAAACATGGAACTGGCAGAGGAAGGATGAAAGCCGAGTGAACGCGGTTGAAATGCGATCTCTTAGACGAATGTGTGGGAAATCAATGTATGACAGGGTTACGAATGATGAAATCAGGAGAGAGTGTAAATCTGAGACAAGTATAATTGATAAGATTAAAAAAGGGTCTCTGAGATGGTTTGGTCACGTAGAACGAATGGACGATGAGAGAATGGTAAAACAAGTATATATGGCAAAAATGAACGGCAACGTTAGACGAGGACGACCAAGGAAGACGTGGCATGATCAGATAAACCAAAATCTTAAGTCTGGTCATGTCAAAAGCAGACAGAACCGAAGGGCATGTATGACAAGATGTATGAATGTGGAAGAGGCTAGGAGTGTATGCCAGGATAGACGTGTGTGGCGGTCCATTCTCTCTGCCTACCCCTACGGGGAAATGGCGTGATGGTAGTAGTAGTAGTAGTAGTAGTAACCGACAAAAAACCGAAACATATTTTAAAACTGGAATAAATTTCTTATTTTATTACTCAGATAATTACTTAAAATATTTTGATCGCCTAGTTGTACCGGATCTCGAAATTACAAGTTTAGATATAATAAGAAAACAAGTATTTTAATAGTCACCTAAAATCGAATATTATCGATTTGGATATGATTTTTTCATAAACACAAAATATGTACATTTATAATTTGCAAATATCATAAAACTCCGTTAGTATTTATAGGGGTATTTTTATCACCATCATTCCACCCACCCCCCTTCCCATCCGTACCTGATGGTACTTAGGGTACTGCATTGATACCGCGTTCACCTATCATATAAAGGTAAGATGACCAGTCTTAAAAAATGTTTACAATAAAAGAGGGGCCTGGGTAAACACGTAAACAAAGAAGATCCGAAGACCGCTTCCGTAATTTTGCAGTGTTTAACCACCTTAAAAATCAATATTTCATGTTGACCTTGCCAGTAGCTATCGGTCCAGGATTCTGGTTCTATTTCACACACATAACTATTTATACTTTATACTCGTACACGGAACATTTACAGGATATTTGTATGCACTTCATTCGATTTAAAAGTTTAATAGGTTCTATAGTGAATAACTAAATATATATAAACATTTCATGTTGACCCAGTCGAGAATCGAACCCAGAATCTTATGATTTTGAGGTATTATATTACGAATGATGCGCTAGTATACTTAAGACTAGTTTTAACTTAAACTCAAATAAACGCATAAAATCATTGCTGTTAATCGCCCTTGCGAAAATTATGCTACATAAATTTCATCATCATTCCCTCTCCGCACCTAATAATGCATAGGGCACTGTATTGGTACACCAACCGCAGCGTATCTTGATCATTTTGTTACATAATGGTAAGATGATTAGTCTTACGCTTCAGGTAACAGTCCAGGGACTATGAAATATTCTAGGGTAAAAATACCCTCTTGCACGGTAGGCAAACGCGCTGACCATTACATTACAAAGCCGGCATTAATTTACCATTATAATAATCCACTTGGATAGTATTCTCTTACTCCACCTAGGTACTAGGTTAGCGCTGAACATTCCGTGGACAGTCCGGTGGAAAACAAAACGATAAATTAGTGGGTCGTCCGTATAGAAAATAAGCACGCAGTTGCCGTCAGCTGTCAATGCACGGTCTATTTTGGATCGGTATTAGGCAGACTTTTATTTGACCCACATTTTTGAAGTACACCAAGCCAAAATAAGACGCATAGAACGCCAATTAAGGAACAGAAACTTGCACAACATAAATAAATATACAAATTGATATTTACCGTATTTTGAGGACGATAAGACACTTAGGACCGTAAGACGCACTCCAAAATTTATATATCAATTTTTAGAAAGAAAAATGTTTTGAACGATAAATCATCATCTCTACCGAGAAAAGACAGCGTGATAGTAATGGGCGATTTGAATTCAGGAGTCGGAACAGACCCATTGTTTGGCCCATCGGTGATGGGAAGGCATGGCCTCGGGCAAGTCAATGACAATGGTGGTAGGCTGATAAGGGTTTACCACCATCAGCGACCTTGTCATTGGCAGAACCCTATTTCCCCATAAATAGACTTGGACTTCGCCCGATGGAAGAACGAAAGCGCAGCTAGATCACATACTTTATGGCCGCACTAACTGAAAAGAACTCCTAGATGTCAGGACCTATAGAGGGGCCGATATGTCTAGTGACCACGAGTTAGTCGTTGCTAAGATCTGGCTGCAGCTCAAGCGTCTTCCAAGACTTCCTCGGCGAAAGAAAAAGAAAAGATACGGTTGGCTTGGCTATGTACTTCGGATGGCTCCTGAGAGCCTTGACCACGCTTGCCTATTTTACAGAGCATCGGGTTCTCGGCGTCAATTTCAGTTATGCAGTTTTTGTAAAAAAAAAAAAAAAAAACTTCAATAGGCTATCACATCCTTTACTCGTAGGAGTAGAATACAATAATACATTCTACCCTATTATACCATGACTTTGCTTCCTCTAAATTTATATTTTTTATACGCGTAGGTCGATTGTTGTGTTTTTTGACATGTCAATTTTTAATAAAAATAAACTATTTTAACGACTACGCCAATGTTTCATTATACTGGGTGGGCTAGAAATAGAAGGCTTTTCGGTGTTCCAATAGGAGCCTTTACTGCAATACGTCAGACTTTATTTCAGGACTGTGACATCACCAATGAGACTAAATTATTTGCGGCGGTTTCGTATGGAAATAAATTATTATTATTACACACACACACATATTTCATAACCCGGTTAGCTAAGCTATAACTAATACCATAGAAACAGTAGAAATCAAAATACTTCCGAAAAAATAAATAAAAATGGAAATTCAATATTTTTGCTACCCACTGTGTGTACCGGTTCATTGCTTTGGTATGTTTTCTTCGTGCATATAATATTACGAATAGTTGAGGAAGTGTTAAATAAATATACCAACTTACTTCCAAACCTAAGAAGTATAAATTATATTAGCGTTTTAAATAATTTAGTATGCAGATGATATTTTAAAAATAGGTAGTCAATAAAGGCAAAATTTAGGCACGTATTATTACAGGTGTTGGTACTTACGAGTTACGAAATATTCATAAAACCGACAAAGGTAACATTTTCAAAAAAACAAATAATGCGACAAAATGAAGATATCATAAGATTTTAATCCAAAGATTTTAGAGTTGAGTGATTGTTACAAATACGGATGTATATAATATATTAAATGTTATATACTTATGGGGTTTACTTTATCATGTCACATAATATTAACCTTATTAATTTATGAAGATTTGATCTGATGAACGTTGAATTCATTACTTACCGTTTACGGAAATCGTCATTTTCTTCACAAAGCCGTTTAACATCAATTTCTAGCTTCGCTTTCTCACGGGCTGTTTCATCCAGAAGTTTACGAGCATCTGCGAGTTCATGCTCGTACATACCCTTGATGTTTGAAACTTCGCGGGTGACCGTTTCATGAGATGTTTGCACCTCTCGCGTTAGACGGGAATTTTCGCCTTCCAGGTGTCGAACCCGGTCAATATAAGCTGCGAGCCTATCATTGAGATTTTGCAAATCCGCCTTTTCTTGAAGGCGACTTTGCCGTGTGGGACTCATCGGACTGCTAGACCGGCCGGCTGAACTAGCGGGACGACTACCGGCTCTAGGAGTACTACTCGATTGCGGGGTCTGTATAGAAGATACATTGATGCTGCTCGATGATGTCACCGTTGTTTTCTTGTTTTTGGATGCCATTTTCACTTCACAAAAGCCGGAAACACTGGGTTAAAGATAGTTTTCACAGCGCGCCGAAACAACGTACCCACGCCGTCGAACCACAAAAACTGTTTCTCGCAACGCTGCGGTATTGCGCATGCTCCAACTTAATCACGTGACTGATGACATCAACAAAGCCACTCCCACTGAGAAATACCGACAAAAATCACAGTTCTTGACTGATCTGCACAGATGGAAAACTATATCAAATATAAATAAAATAATTGGATTATTATTGAAATATTAATATACTTTAGACATGTCTATAAGCATATTCATGACTTCGAAATATTACAATGTTGCTACCAACAAAATAATTTTTGCGCTTGTAACCCTGTAAACTGTATTTTTTTTTGTTCTGTCTTCTAGATTTAAAAAGTTTTAATAATATTATTTTTTTGGTTTTTATATTATTTTTAGTAAATTTTACTATTTAGAAAACTTTCCCCCGACTACTGTCCACTAATAATATTTTCAACTAGTATATATTATAAGCTGTGAATGATATGATCGGCGGTTTGATGAGACCTATGCGACCAAATTTAAATAAATGAGTTTTTGGTATAAAAAATATTTTTGTAAAACAGCATTGATCTACAAAGCCTGAGAATTAAGAATAGTCCAGAAACCGCATACGAGCATAAAAAAGGCGGCGACTTAACTACTCATAAATGAGTAGTTTTACGTTTTGACCCATTAGTTTGTTTGTAGACGTTGCTCAGTACGCAACTCCCGATTTTTTTATTTTTATTTATTTACAATTTTAAAAAACCCGTTAGGGTTACATTCAACTATGCCGAGTTGTGTCGTTTTAAAGTGTAGAAATACTGCTGGGATAAAAAAGAAACATGATGGGATCACATTTCATGTGCAAGTAGCAAATGCATTACTTAAACATTAAATTATTTTTCCATCTGTCAGATTTTCGAAGAAATCAAAATTGACATATTGTTAGTGCTGCCAGGGTAGTAATTTTTTTACCCTACTTTGCTCATCTGATGAGAGAAGTAATGAAAATTGGGCCTCGTATTAAACAACTCTGTGGTGGACATTTTACCGAAATTATCTTTAAAACATCAAATATTATTTAACATGATATAAAAATATCAGTTTTATGTAAAATATATTTATTTTTTTACTGTAAGTTCATTAATTCAATTACTCTTATTAAATGACCCATTACTTATCTACTGTTATTTAAACTAATATTTCCACGTGCACTATAAAATTTTAGAAAAATCAACAGATTGCTTTTTTTCATACCTTTCATTTTGTTATGATTATATTTTTTCCCATCGTGCAACATTACGCGGGACATCACGAATGCGCGCGGCGAAAGTGGGGGAATTTTTGGACACAGTCTAATGTATTCAAATATGACCCTACGCTCCTTCTGGACTATTCTTAATTATATGTACAAAACTTTTATGCAAATTGAAAACTACCACATGCATCTGATTTGGTTTGTTTATTTATGAAATCTATACATATTTCACGCGTAACGAATTCGGATTCAACCCATTCAATATTTACATGAAATCACCTGTTGCTTACCATGCAGAGTATGTGGTAGATTTTTCAAAACACCGCACATGAACGACGTCGACCAAAATGCTACATACCAATCTCGCTTCCTCTATATTAATGTATTTTGTGCCACACCTTTCTCCTTTTTTACATCACAAATCCTTTTCGCGGTGTACACTTTTAAAGTCATATTCAATTATTATTATCAGATGGTTTTATGAAATATTCAGATTAATTTCTTGAGTAATTGAAATTTGTGATATGTAAATGATTGACTTGTATATTTTGTACAAAAATGTAGAACGCAATTTATTATAATATATAATTACTGCCGAATGGAAGAAATGAATAAACTCACATTGATTTGATTTCTTTAATATGATAATAATATTTAACTAATATTACATGAGGTTGATGATAGTTTATTGTTATACATGCGACATACAAAAAAAACAATATTGACATCTACATTTATTTAATTTGGGTTCAGTAATATATATGTAATGCAATAGTAGTAGTATACAAAAAGAAGTCGCATACATTATCACAGCATCATAATTATGATGATAAAAACTATATCACCAGGAATAACGTGATTTTAAAAATTGCTGCTAGGGTGAGTATGACTTATAGTCCTTTAAATATGCTGTGAACTTCAATCAGTCTTAACTTGTTAAAATATTTAACAATTTAGAAATAAATTGCATTATTTTTTTGAATATATTCAGCAAACATATGTTATTCCTGGGAGATAAGAATTTCACGTTGAAATGCATTTGGATGATTGTAAAGGTCTTGCCTCCCTATTGCTGAGTGTTTGCAACTGCAACTAGGTAGTCCTGTCATCTTTAGCGACAATGGGAGCATTTCAATATCCTATAATATAGCAGGTGCATTGCACACATCAAATGAAAAACAGTAAAAACATTAAAAAAAATAAATCCAACAATATAACATGCACTTCTTTAACACGTGAGTAGTATCCACATACTGTTTATGAATTTAAAAATTTGAACAAAAATAATATGATTCTGTAATAATATTCCCTGAAATTCAGGTTAACTTCATTTAGATTTTATACCTTAAATTTATACAGGTATATGGGAGATATAAAAAAAAACTATACAAGTAAAAAATAATGAACAATCTCCATACGTATACATAGCATATTAGTACTGAATTTAACATAGAGTTTGAATACATTACGTATGTAGTTGTCGTTCAATGCACATAATTCTTCTCTTCTTCTACTTACCAAAATATACCAAAATAATAGGTTTAGCGGAAGACATTTCATTTCAATACAGGGTCAACAAATACGTACTCGGAAAATGTAGTAGGCAAAATTAATAACTATATAAACAAATTAATCCTAGTTAATGAATTCAAGTTATGTGTATATATAATTTGTAGTTCAAGAAGAACCAAACATGGATATTTGCGTTAAGTTCATAATACATACATCATTTTTTGAAACCATACGCAGTCTTTTAATAACATTTTCCAATAATCACAATATTTTATTTAAGACGCGGTGCAAACGAGCGCCAACCGAACTTTTCACTAAACACAACAATAATTGTCTTCTTCACATTCAGAGTAGAAGTTCTCGAGTCCGTTTCTAGCGCGTAGTGCTTACTGGGGAGATATTATAGGCATAACCTACACTATTATGGGAATTACTGCTCTTTACACTCTTCTCAAATATGGAAGGAGAACATCTTATTCAGTATATGGGTACAACCTTGAAAGAATTTAACAATCTTAATCATATGTATCGCATTAAATGGTTCATTTACGGGTATTGATGTTTATGATAATTTTACTTAAATATTCTTAAACTACAAAGTGAAAACTGTTAAGTTTATGACCTCAATCTTTCGAGAAGTGTAATAAATAAAAAAATACCAAAATTTTTAACAAGTAGTTTCGAGGAGAGGATCACTAGATTCCTTTACATCTGCTGAAGGAGATCTCGGTTCAGTAACATCGCAGTTGATAATTTTATGCGAAGGACTATCGCTAGAAGTGGTTCCATTGGGGTGCAAATTATTGGTAGAGGCAGTTTTTGCAAAACTACCCTTTCTACTTGTGATATCTGAGGAATTTACATCTTTTTCCTCGGTGAGAGACAAGCCATCTGATCGTGGTAAGGGCTTCCTCGGTGATGGGCGAGGAGATATCCAGCCCTGCTTTTGAGTATAACATGTACAGACAATATCTGTTTTAAAGTCCTTATCAAAAGAATCGAAATCATGTGAGCACTTTATACTGGTTACTGGCGAAGAATTTGTTTTATTTTTTATGACAATAGGAGCCTTTTTCATTACTCCATGTTTGTCAGCAGATAATCGTAAAGGACTGGAACGAGGTGGTTGCAGATAGTCAGGAGACCTGTCAAGAGATGCGGGTGACAAAGGGATGTTGAGGTTAAGAGTTTCATCCAAACACTTGCAGGTATCAGTTGACCGACAAGTGCTACACGAAACTGGTGATAATCGCTCCAATTTTGAATTACGACGGACGGCGAGGTTTGAAATTCGCAAATTCGAAGACAAACTTTCTATCTTACGAGCATCTCCAATGCTTTTTGTTTGGAAAAAGATTTGGTTTTTCTGTAAAGCTGACGTTGAGATTGAGAGTACCCTTTAGACGAGGGGTTGAGAACCCAGGGACCATTATCCATCATACCTGGGGAGCATTCTAAGGATAGGTGGTTGGTCCGGGTTAACTTATTGGCTTTTTTGGGATTACTGTCAGATTGTTTTGTCCATGGGTCAGAAGGGACATACACAAGTTGGCTGCCCCCCTTTTCCAGTGCTGGAACTGTCCTTAATAGGGAAGGGTTCACATCGGGAATGGAGATTACCGATACACTAGGAGAGGTTCGTTCGCTACAAACTTTACGCGGACTGCAAATTGGTGAGGTCATTTTCTCACGCTTAGCTAAAATAGAACTAAGAGCTCCGATTTCTAGGTGTGGGGAGAAGTCCACAGCGAGGTGAGAGATGGAGCTCTTTCTGAGAGACAGAGCCTGTTGTTGTCGTGAAGACTGCTTGTGGGACGGGCGGGCCCCCAGAGAGCGTGAGCGAGGGTGGGGGCGAGTCGGCGGTGGCGGCGGAGGAGGGGGTGGGTGAGGAGGACACACGCAGCGTGGAGTCACGTCGCTGTTGCTACGTGAGTGAATAGGGCGCCGAACTCGAGTGACTGCTGGCTCTGGAGACTCGGTGCCTATAATATTGATGCTAACGTTGAACTTCTCATCCGCGGTCTCCTGCATGATGGCCATCTTGATAAACCTCTCCACCCGGGCTTCGGCGGTGGATTGGTACCACTGTCTGGGGCTGGAGCGAAGGAGGTCAGCTCCAGAGGAAGTATTATGTTTGGGGCCGGCCAAGTGGTTGGACCCGGCCCCCGTCAGCTAGAGGAGCTTCTCGGTAACGGAACTGGTTGTTTCGGAGCTGACAGTTGATGTTGGATTAGGGTCCTCACCTGAAGAAGTTGTACATTTAAAGCGGAGTCTGTTATATGGAACTATTTAAAACATTCAATGTAGTGGTGTAAATACTAGCCTGTTTTCTGGCCTACAGGGGCCTGCAGTCGTTGTCAGTTGAGTAACTCCACAGATACAAACTGCTTTAGTCGCTCCAAATATTGATTGTATAACTCTACATCATTATGGCCTGCACCCTGGAAATCATTTTTTTATTTATTAATATAATATTACAATAAGTTTAATAACATACAGTTCTTTTATAAAAAAACCTAGATCTGAACATTTTTGTATCTCCTTTATTTTGGTTTATCCTAATGTTTGTAGGTAGAAGTATAAAAAATTTAAAATATTTTCAGGTGCTGCCTAGTATGTAGGTGAAATAATTCAGTTGGATGAATGCCACCCGCATCAATAAAGGTTTCAGCTCTTTTATTTCACAAAAATCAACATATGGAAGAATCGATCAAATATACTTAGATGTTCAAACATAGGCAGAATGGTGAATGTTACACAGTGGCCACTTAAACCACCTAATGACAGATCATAAGCCCTGTAAATGCCTAAATATCCATATTTCCTTATCTACAATGTTCTCTATCTTTGTTGTAATATTTTAAAAACTCTTTAAGTCAACTTCAATTTATTGCATTTTACAACCAAAATAGTACACAGATATATTTGAAAATCTTAATGTCAAATCTATAAAACAACTGTATGTAAAAACTTTATTACTATATGCACATAAACATTATTCTCTACCTTCCGTTACAAATACAAGAGTTACTAGATACTCCATCCTGATGCTGCAAAAAAATAAATACAACCTTCGGTCAAAGAGGATTGACCTACTACTCGGTTAAAGTGTACAATCTACTTCCATTATCCATAAGGACAATTAGTAAGTTCTCACAATATAAAATTGCTATTAAGAAATGGATAGTGGAGGTGGGTTGCGCACAGATCGATTGGTGGATCAAGCCAAATAGGTAAAATGTATGCACTGTTTATGAAATTTTTTTAATTGGTCTATATAAATTGGTTATGTTTTTTATGAATATTTTTTTATTTTATTGTTTATTACGTTAATTATAATTAGGTTAAGTGGATTAATTACGTTTTTTTTTATTGTTATTCTTATGTTAACTTTGTTAAATAGCTAATCTTAGGCATGTTTCACATTTTGTAAAATGTTACCCTCGGCACAGGACACCGGGAACATAATTCTGTTTAAAAAAAAAGAATACAAACAATGTAAAAGTGTAAATAAATAAGTAGGTAAATATTTTTTTATATTAGAATATGATTTAACATATAACTATATAAATTGAGACCACATTCCCCGACCGATGTCATCAATCGATAGAAAAATAAGACTAACCGATGTCGATCGACGGTTCTTACTACACCAAAGAAATCTGCCCAATCACTTGATTTTTATTAATCCGTCGTCGATCGATTACAAAGAGCTCTCGCGTGCCCCCACTACGCGTCTGCTTATGGTTGATCAGTTGTCGATCAATGGTTAACCGGTTGCTGATTGATGGTTGATCAATTGTTGATCGGTGGTCGGTCAATTGTGGATTGCTGGTTGATCGATTATTTTATCAACCAGTATCCGTCGACCAGCCAACTCTACCAAACGACATCTATCAATGACATTTGAAGACATCAGTTGAGTGAATGCGGTAACTTTGATCGACAGTCGATCGATTGTAGATTGCTTAATTATTTTATTGACCCGTGTCGGTCAATCGATCCACGACGATCGGTGACATCAATCGGGTGTATGTGGCAACACCCTCAGTTCAGCTATCAACCACAACTGTACCCTATGAATTGGAATGTTAACGTTACACAGAGTGAGATTCTGAATAAAAGTGTAGACATAACATGCATAGAATTATATTTTAGTAACAAAGTGCATAGTTTACCTCGACCCACAGTGGTTCTACTGCCCTTGGACACCGCTCGTATATGGCAAGTCCGTGTGAGAAGTCTATCACCTCATCTTCAGTCCCGTGGATCACCAGGACTGGTGAAGTTACTTTGGGCACCTTATCGATACTGGAAAATGAATTAAGCTCTAAAAATAATGTTGCGTTGAAACATGAATATTTAGAGTGGAATCAAAAGGTGTTAATTTATTGTTATGATAATAAAAACTTATATACACAACACAAGGAAAGATAAAAACTTTCAATGGGTTAGAAAATTATAATTGCACAGAAATGAAGTATTAATATCATAAAGGTCCAAAAAATACAATTAAAAAACCGGAAGTGAAATTACTGCACAAAAAATATTTCACAATATTGCTTACTATGCAAAAAAAAAAAATTAAACTAGATTAAGCACAATTAAATAATGTAGGTGTGAGCAATTTTATAAAAGTAAAAACCAATCATACAATATTGATATCATTATATCTAAAATGCAGTTTCTGTTCTGTGTTAAATCTTTTGCAGTTTTAAAAATTAAATTTATCTAATTCAAATTGTATATTTTTGTAAAAAAATATATATTTATAGATGAGTATTTAAGAAAAAATAACAATTTTGAAAAAACTATTTTTTTTTTCTGATTTAAAATAATTAAAACAGACTGTCAGATATTTTCTAGAGGTTGTTATGTTTTTGTCCTAGATTTTTGTTCAGTTGTATTTTATTTTAACCATACTTGTATCAAGTTATTTTTTTATTTTTTTTAAAGGAATAACCCGCTAAGCCTCTATTTTGAGGCTTGTCAGCAGGTGGGATAGAGGGGATATGGAAGAAGGTAATGAAAAATACACCACAACACCCAGACCAATTGAGAAAAAAATCTTTCTTGGATTTTTTTCTTGCAACTGGCGGGAATCGAACCCGCGACGCCAGTTTCACAGATAGCCGTCTAACCAACTGCGCCACGGCGCCTGTCTGACAATTGACAATTCTTTGTTGATAACACCGTTTTCCTAGGAAACCACTCTCTAGTCAACGTTACGACGGCTGTCCACCGCATCACCGTTCACTACGGCCGTTAAGATACAGGCACCGCTGTCCTAGGAAACCCTAGCTTAACACAGATTTATTTATGCATAACATTTCACATCCTTTTTTATTCTTATTGATTTCTTTATTTCCAGTTTGTCAATAGTCAACCACTCCACTCACCCGGTCTGTTCTAGATGTCTTGTGGTATCTTTTGAGAGCCGTACATCGCAAAACAACTTTTAAGATATAATAACGGATATCCATATTTTAAATGTTTTTTTTTTTAAAAAGATTCGCATTATTAAAATGTACTTTCAACCCATCACCGTAATACACAACAATTAAAAAGGATGGTAAATATTATTAGAAGAAACCATATTATACATGACAACCAGTTTGGATTTATGGAAAACAGGAGCATCCAGGGTACCATAGCAAAATTATCGAGCTTTATACATTTCTCATTGGGTCAGTTTTTAAAATGCATTAGAATTTTTATTGAAGAGAAGCGCGGTCTTACTTTTCTTCATACAAACGTATTCCTGTAGTTTCACCAGGGATCATGGCACTTAAGTTATGATTTTTTACACACTTTAGATATTTACAATTGGCATGTCATTTTTTCATTCATCATTTTGCTTTTTTAATAAATTATTTCTTATGAGAGCTAGAACCATCCAAAAACCCAAAAAAGCGCCCAGTTTTATCTGCCGTCTTATAAATAAAATTTTTTACATCCAGTTTGAAAAATGTGTAAATATGTTAGCGTTTCTAATAATAAGATCATTCACTGTATTTAGTCAATTTGTCTCACCATCAATCAGTGGGTATATTTTTTTTATTATTATGGATAACTTATATAGCGCCATTTTTGTAATATAATACCTCAAGGGCGCTTTACAAAGTGATTCTACAGATAAACAAAATTAATCGAAACATTTAAATTTATAATTAAAGTAAAACAATTTATATTGCTATCACAAGTTACGGATTTATTCAAATGATGAACAAGTGGGTTTTAAGTTTTTTTCAAAACATTATATCACTCTCACAGCCTTGCACCTCTGTTGGGAGAGCATTCCATGCTGTAGGGCCTGCAACCGCAAATGCGCATTTGCCGAATTTAGTGCGCTGTTTGTGTAGAGGTATAATAACTTTTCCTCTCGACGTAGATGTAGCTGATTTAAGCGTAAGACGTCTGTCAGCTAGTTCATCTGGAATGCATAGTTCCCCCAGATGCTCCGGAGCAGAGTATATAACGTGTATGATTCATATCATTGATTGTAGTGCTTTCACACTTATAGATTACGCAGACAGGGTATAGTCTAAGCTTATAACCGAGTTACACAGTTTAAATCCGCGCTGTGCCAGCGGGTACCCTGCAAGACATCGGACCCTCCCGATAACCCTTATATTATTCTTACATAAGTACC
Source organism: Micrasema longulum (assembly GCF_059751315.1). Taxonomy (NCBI): domain Eukaryota; kingdom Metazoa; phylum Arthropoda; class Insecta; order Trichoptera; family Brachycentridae; genus Micrasema; species Micrasema longulum. Next base: position 1,142,722 of record NW_028277757.1, read on the forward strand.
GAAACAGTACAGTGCATGAGTTTCAACAAAAAATATCGAGTGACTGTATGAGTTTATGTATTCCTTATTCGACAAGGCGCTTGACTCACGCACAGGTTCCATTCCCAATGAGAACACAAAAATTAAATGTGATTTTTCTCTAGCCTGGGTGTTCTGTGCTGTAATTCACCACTGTAATTGGGCCTCTTGGCCTGTTGTGGTGCCAAAAAAAGACGGTGAAAAATTAAAAAATATATTTTTCATCTCTCTTATAATAAATTGTAGTATTATATCGCCACATAAGCATACTAAGAATTGTCACTTTTGGTATATTATATTGTACTTTGGACGGACATTAAATAACAATGAAACACTAAATGAGCAGTAATAGCATAATATAATGTTAGGTTTAGTTCACCTTTAGTGGTAAACTCGGTAATATCATGAGATAGGTATATACAGACAATCATACTTAAGTGAATTTATTATTGATAGAATCGTGGCCATCGTGTCGTACTCTCGAGACTGCAGTACTCTACTCGTCTTAGCTACAGCTTAGACTACACAAACTTTTCCAGCCAATCTTCCTCTCTCCTCGCGAGGTGACCAAAATATCAGAGAACTCATCTGAGGCATACGGTCGACAGTCTGTCTGTCAGCTTCAGTTCTCGAAGAATGGAGGCGTTGGTGCGTCTGGTTGTCCAGGGTCCGATTGTCTAACTGTTAGTAAATAAAATTAATAGACAGAAGGGAGTCCAATTTCCTCAAGACCGTGTCCAATGCAGTGCTAACCAGTGGAAGTATGTTCTTTTCAGCAACGAGTCGAAGTATAATCCTCAATATACAATCAAAATGGTTAAAGGAGCGGGTGGTAGTGTAGTGGTGTGGGGTAGTACGTTGTGGCATGGAGTAGGACCAATCCATCAAATAAGCTGTATTATGAATCAGCATGTAAATGTGGAAATTTAAAAGTGTTACCATATGCAGAAGAAAATACTAGAATCATATGGGGGTGCCTATAAAACTAGTCGAACTTATCAAGGCCTACCACTCAAGTAGCGAATGCCGAATCAGAATCAATGATGTTGTCACAGATTGGTTTGAGGTCACCACCGGAGTTCGTCAAGGTTGTGTCCTTGCACCGTTCCTTTTTATAATCTTCATGGACTTCACCCCTTAGGAGATCACTTCCTTAGAAGTCATTTCCACTAGATCGACGAATATACATCTCCTCCTAACAAAAACTCAGCGACCTAGAGTATGCTGATGATGCAGTAATAATTGATAATTCAGACAGGGGTCTTTAGGCCACTGTAGATAGCCTAAATAGGTACTCCGCATGCATGGGTTTAAAAATCAACATTGTGAAAACCCATGTACTGTGTAACACTTCGTGCCTTGATGCCCAAAATTCCCTGACTGTCAAACCAAGTCATCGAAAGGGTCGAGAGTTTCAAATACCTGTGAATATATTTATTTAATTCACATAAACGCCCGGAGGGCTTTTATAAGTGTAGTACATAGATAAAATATACAATTACTATTATTCTATGTCTGCTCTCTAGTTGGAGCATGTGCATGCATCTCTGTCGGTTGCCAGCTCCTGTGCATCCTCCCAAGTCAGGTTCACGCCCCGTAGTTCTGACACAAACTGCTGTCGAACAGTCAGCAGTGGACGTCCAGAACGTCGAGAACCTGATGCCTTGTAAAGTAGGCAAGCGTGGTTAAGGCTCTTAGGAGCCATCCGCAGCACATAGCCAAGCCCACTGTATTGCCTCCGCTTGATGACAGTTGTCACCGGAATTAGCTGCGTCCGTTCTCTTATTAATTCATTCCTCACGAAGTCAAACCACCGCACACCCAATGTTCTTCTGAGACACCTATTATCAAAACTCCGATTTTGCTGCTTTGGGCCCTAGTGAGGTGCCACGATTCACATCCGTGGAGAACAGGTGTTATGCAGGCGTTATTTGGTTTTCACCGAGTAAATATACAATCTCTAGACAGCCTTCATACTATTGAATGTGGCGCCTGCTACTCCTAGCCGCACTCCCAGTTCTTTTTAAAAGCTGCCATTTATTATTATTATACAAAGTAAGAAATAAAATATAGCATTCGGTACATTCAAATACTATTAACTAGTAAGAAAACATAATTTAAAAACATACATATATATATATATAAAGATGACATAATACACATGAATGTTGAAAAACATTTCAATAAATCAATATGCCCAGTGAGAAAAAGTTTTTTTTATTTTTAAGATACAGTAATAAAATATAAAAATAATAAAGTGTTGCTATAAATACACAGGTGTATATGGAAAGTGGCAGCTTTCAAAAAGAACTAACTGGGAGTGCGGCTAGGAATAGTAGGCGCCACATACAACAGTATGAAGGCTGTCTGGAGATCAGTTATTTAATCAGTGAAAAGCAAATGCCGCCCTATAACGCCTGCATAGCAACTATTTTCTATGGATGTGAATCATGGTACCTCACTAGGGCCCAAAACAGCAAAATTCTGAGTTCCGAGAATAGATGTCTCTGAAGAATCTTGGGTGTGCAGTGGATTGGCTTTATAAGGAATGAAGTAATAAGAGAATGGACGCAGCAAACTCCGATAACAACTGTCATCAAGGGGAGGTGATATGGTTAGCTTGGCCATGTACTGTGGATGCCTCCCGAGAGCCATAATCACGGTTACCTACTTTGCAAGGCATCTGGTTCTCAACGTCTTGGATGTTCACTGCTGACTGTTCGTCGGCAGTTCATGTCAGAACTAAGGGATGCGAACCTGACTTGGGAGGATGCACAGAAGCTGGCAGCTGACAGAGATGCCTGGAGAATCTGTATAGATACCATATGCTCCAACTAGGTAGCGGACATGGAATTATATGCTGAAGAAAGTTTACCAGTAATTTGGAAATTTCAGCAAAACAATGATAAAACATACAGCACGGGCAGCAAAAAGTAATTTATGGATAATTCTGTGGCTGTGATCGATTGGCCATCGTGCATTTCAGATTTCAACCCTATTCAGAACTTATGGATGCAGGTAAGTTTAAAATTACGAAAAAAATGCAGTTATTTAGTAATAATCAAAAATATCTGGAACAATATTGCAGTAGAAAGATGCCTAAATATTGCTAAATATTGATGAAGAAATTAAACAGGCTTTATTTATTTTTTTAAATAAAGATAAAATTATTAAAGTGTCCCTATTTAAATGCTCCTCTTAAATAATGGTCATTATAAAACAAAACATATTTTAAAACAATTATTTAATTAAATATTTTATAAACATCACATTGTTTTATTTAATATCCAGAGCTGTACATTAATGTTTTTATGTGTAGAAACCCCAGTTTTTAAACAAAATTTGACTTTACCGATTCATTTGAAAAAGATAACAATAATTTAAATAGGTAATGAACATACTATAATTATAATAACAAAAATATGTTTATAGTTTTATTCCACTTTTATTTATTATTTTTACCAGTGACCGGGTTTTGTCATGACCGGGTTTCTTCGTGACCGAGTTTTGTCATGACTGACATCGTTAGACCGGTGGGAGACTAAACCAAATTCTATGTTATGTACATGTTCAAGCAGGGGTTGAAAATCATGATTTTATATAATTATGAGAGTAAAAGAGTTTAAATTATAATAATTTAAGCCTAAAGTAATAACAATTGTATGAATTTAAGTTTTGTTTGAATGTATAAAATAAAAACAGATGTAAAATTTATAATTTCATCAAGTTTCATAATAAAAATGTACTTGAATTATATGTATTTAAATTTTATTAAAACTATAAAAGGGGCTGCCGCTGGTTGGTAGGTCCTCGTTAAAAATATTTTTAAAAAACCCACGTGATGTTAAAATTTGTTTGGAAGCAAAGGGGTTTCTAGGCATTTGAACATCGTTGTATTACCAAAAAATATATAAGATAACATACCTAGTGAAACGGATGATTTTGTACTTTTTATAAAAGCGTCCCTATTTAGTGCCCGCCACTGTTTATTGATTTAAACATCCTAAGTTAAAGAGTACATAAGACGAAGTTAAAGAGTATTACAAATGTTTTTCTATCTATTTAATATTGCATGTTTTCAAATTCTCCTTAAATGAAAATCATGACTGATGTCTGATGTGAGATAAAAATAGCCACAAAAACAAATAATTCAGATAAGATTACTCCTGTCGTAAAACCACCTATTTAATATTTGTAACAAACATGCTTTTATGATACAATACCAGGACTTGGATGAGATTAAACATGATTTAAGTATTGATATTTTTTACTGTTAAGCCATTGTTTAAAAAATAAAGTTATGAACACTCAAATGATAAGCGGTAGGTATGTAACAATAAGATTGTTTTCATATAAAATGGAATAGATACCTAGGTAAGCATACTTAATTACTGTAAATGAGTTTTTTTTAAAGTTTTTTTTCTGATAACAAAGTCAGGTGATGTACAAAGTGTTACGGTGAAAACACCTATCGAAATATGAATAAGTATCAATATGGTATGTTTGCATTTCTAACTTAAGGATGAAATTCGGTATTATAAACTAATATAACTACATTGAATTTCTCCATTGACATTATTTGTCGGTGGAACTGCACTTTAATTATAATAACTGAAATATGTATTGCCTGCTCAAATTTTTTAAAATTTCACCGGTGACGGATTTTGTCGATCATCAAACCGTTGAAATAAATTAAAATTATACTTTACTAATTTACTTTGTTAGGTTCAAAACCAGAAGGTAAAAAAACAAATAAAATTTAAAAAATAAATGGTTAAAAACGAAGTTTTATTTTAATTTTAATGGATAACCTAAAGTAAGCGTTCAAAATATTTTTTAAAAATTTAAATTACTTAATTCCTTATTCAATTTAAATTACTATTGACAACCCTTTCTTTCACTTGTATATAACACGTTCAGGCCCGTTGTTAGTGACCAATTTTGCAACGAGTGTGTACCGTTTCTTTAAGGCTATGTTAATAACGGGAGTCCTTGTTGATGATCCGTTTATCCATACTAGCCCATACAAAACTGTCCAACAGACAATGGTCCGGTGCAAAAAAACAAGTGTACTCACCCGTTGCAAAAACGGTCATGAAACATGAAGTCAATTAATCTCTACTCGATTTTCTTTTAAAGAATGTTTACCTGAGAGTAACTAGATAAATAAAAACAATATCATAACAATCCACCCTAATTTTTCCGTGCTGTGTGGATTTGAACGATATGTATAAAATGGGCAAGGGTGACCCAACAACAAATTTCAAAATCAAAAGTGGTCACAATAAGAAAATGTATTTTATTTATTATACTAAGTTTGGTTAAAATACAGGTGAAGAATTTAATCAGGAAAATTCTTTAGAGGAATTTAAAATTTAGCATCTAATAAGGACATTCAGTGGTTTTGTTTGTTTTTTGCGTGTTTTTCTACGTGCTTCTGTTTCTATTGAAGCTTTTTGGCAAAAATATTTCAATCCCTCAAATTAGTTAGTAAAATTTCTAAGTGGAAGTTATAATTTAAACAACGCTTACCCGATGAAATTATTAATTGATATTTAAGAAAAAAATGAAAGCATTAGGGAGGAAATGACATGAAAAATAATAATTACCTAGGAAATGCATCAAAGAACCAAGTTCTCTTGGTATTTGGGAAGGCCACTCGCATGCCAGACATGAGCGGGGAGTGGAGGATGACGGCTCCCACTTCGTAGCGGGAAGCCAGGTCTACAGTGGGGACAGTCCCGATACTCTGTCCGTACAGGATGATATTCTCCGGGCTGATACCGTAGCGAGTCCTCAGAGCGAGCCAGGCCGCGTCGATATCGGCGTACAGGTTCTTTTCTGAGGGTTTACCTCCACTTACACCATACCCGGAGTAATCGTAGCTAAATATATTACAATTAATTCTGGTGCCTAGTCCCAAATAAAAACTGCTCATTTGTCCTAAGTCCACAGCGTTTCCGTGTGAAAAGAGAATAGTGAACCTCGCGTTGGTACTGCATCTAACGAACAGACAAGCGATTCTGTTACCTCTTGAAGTCCTGGAGAAAAAACCTTCGACATTTTCTTTCTCTCGGTCTGAATATTGCCATTCTGCCCTTTCAGTGAGGTTTAGAGTGTATTTTGTAGAACCAGTATCGTCCGCGATGAAGGCGTATGTCGGTTCTGGAGGAAGAAATGCTAACTTTGCGGCGATTCTGCCTGGGCATGGCGGACAACAAAACAGACAACAAAGTTCACTAAGGCTTAAACCGTTCATGATGGGCACGAGTGTTAGAAAATAAACACAAATAAAAATCTTCACTGAGAGAACAGCACAGTTTCATACAAGTACAGTAAACTACGAATAGTAATGTTTTTCTTTATTGACATTTCCACCGTACTCCAGCCATGTTCACGATGACTGTCGCCGCCATTATTCTTCGCGCAGCCTTCCAAATAAAAAGTAGATAATTTAAAATCTAAATATACGTACACGTCATTTTCAAACATTCTAGGTAGGCTACTAAAATCTTTGGTAGACGTTCAAAGAATGTGACATTACTTGTGTCATTCGAATGGATTTTTTTTCACTCCATCAATGTCCATCATTCAATATTCAAACAAACAAACCATTATGCCGTTTCCCAGTAAGGGTAGGCAGAGAGGATAGAGCCGTATCACTTCGTTTACAGACCTGCTTACTCTTCATTCATACATTTTCTCATGCACGCACGACGATTATTTTGACTTTTGACATGTCCATCTTCAAGTACCGCGAAACCGTCCAATTTTGCCCTGGATGGATATTTTGCCCAAACAGTCTAATCTATGATCAACCTTTAAAAAAACATATTTCCATTTGATTTCGGTAAATTTGGTACCAACTGAATTCCTTTAAGCTTCGGTTAGAAAGCTTTTGCAGCCATATATAAAATTATTTCACCGCCTGCCTTTATAAACTCTGCGGCAACATTATCAAAACCTTGTGCTTTTCCATTCTTCACATATTTGCCAGCACTTCTTATTTTTTTCATACTTATCTCTGGCGCACCCTCATCTGCATTAAAACATTTTTCATTTACTGCTATAATACTTCTTATTCTTAGTGGCGGGGGTCAGTACTTTACAAACTCCTGACATCACTGCGACCTGTAAAGATCTATTGTGACATGTCATATATCTACATACTTTCATTGCTGTTTTGGGAATTTTTTACCGCTTTCCAGAATATTTGTAAATTTTCTTGGAAGTTTTTGGTCATTATGGTTCCCTTCCATTCCTTTTGTTCACACACACCTTGTTTCACTCTCTTCTTACGTTAATTCAGTCAAACTGAGAAAAAAATATTCCTTGGATTTCTTTCTCGCAACAACGCCAGTTTCACAGTTAGCCGTCTAACCAACTGCGTCACGCCGGCTGTCGGCATTTATGTTTCATTTCATCTGGGCTCCCCTCTTCTCTTCTTGAATTATCCTTTGAATTTTCTTTGTGTAACATGTTCGTCATTATATTTATATTTGTGAAAAACTTTAGCTGGATATTACTTTTGTACATATTTATTTGTATAATTTGTTGTATAAAAATAAATAAAATCATTAATTTTATTTGGAAAACCATCTGTTGTACAATCTCAAACTTACATACAATTTAGTTGAAATTGGTATTGTGTCTATACAAAAAGCAATTTGAACCTTATTGAGATGTTAAACACTGGATTTGAATCAACATCCTTACAAGTCAATTGAACAAGTAGGATAAGCAAATCCCATTTAATAATACGAAAATGATTTTATTTGAAATAAAAAAAACTTTGATAAAGGAACATAATGTGGTACTGAAACCAACTAGGTGAGACAGAGATAAGTCGATATAATAAGCGTAGGGGTAAAAATAAATTATGACATGATTACGAGTTCTATGAATTCAACAAGAGGAAGTTAAATGAACATTCTAAAAATTGACAATTTTGCACTTATCTGTTTTCCTTTCCTCTAATGAGATGTGAACTTACTTAATTTTTAAAAATGTTTAGTTATAAGGCATAAATGTAATTAGATATAATGAGAAACTTCAGCCCTTATTGGAAATTAGACACAAAAAAAAAAAAAACTACTTTGAACGACGTCACTAGTTCATATGAATCAACCAATGATAAAAGCTGTGTAAGAAATCCGGTTTACTTACCGTCAACGGACCAATTGGAAGAATTGACGGAGAATAAGGGAAGAGAACTTCTGACGTCACACGTGGAGTAATTTAACCGTTAGAATGCTACGCGGCGCAAAAGCGCTGCGATCGTTTGTATCGAAAATTGCAGCGCAGCGCAAAAGCGCTGCGAGTTTCAGTGTGTTTTCGGTGCTCCGCGGGAGTGCACAGACGCTAACCTCGCACTTTATGTTTAATAAACATTAATAAACAATAAACATTTTATCTTTATAATGCAAAAATAATTAATAAAATTGATTGATATTTGTCTAAGTTAGAGTGTTTTATTTGACACCATTATTTTTTCCTCTAAATTAATCAATATGTGTATAGCAATTTTCATTTATTTTTGCCAAAATTGCTTAGCACTAAAACGGATAAAATATGATAGCGCTAATATATTTTTTTTGGCTTGGTTTAATAGTCTACTAACAAATAAAAAAAATACAGAACTTCCTCATTGATAATGCCTAATCAAATTTATGTTATTTTACTTGATTCCTGATGTAATAGAAAAGATTGTTAAATAAAATCACAATACTTCATGTTCACTCCTTAGGCCTATGTGAGACATAATTTTGTTGTATTTTTTCAAACTGTCGCCATGCTTCTTAATCGCCAACCAGCTTTATTGATTATTGATAAATATAAAATTTTAAAAAAAGAAAATGAAGAAATAGTAGAAAAAAATCATTTTCAAACTAATTTCCTGTTTATTTTAAAAGTGTTTATAATTTTCCTTGTCTTTATAATTTTTGACATTAGGGAAAGGGAAATAAGTTGGATAGTGGATGAAGAAAAGTCGTATTGTAAGAACAGAATGAATTGATTTTTATTATTTGTAATGCCATATTAATAACATATCTGATTTTACAATTATATATTAGCCAATTGTGTGATACAAATTGTTAAAATAATAATATATAAGAATACCCACAGTGGCAGGGCGTGGTCAGGAACTTTAAAACTTCAGGTTCAAGGGAATAATAGGAAAGATGTCTTGGTGCCAAGAGGATTTATATTCCGCAATACCAGAATCCATAATAAAGTACTTATATTAAACAAATAACAACATCAGAAAAGGGATCAACATAATCAAATATGGGAAGGTAAAAATGAAAGAAATACCCAAAAATTATAGTTGAAAAAATTTCACTAAACATTAAAAAATAAATAAACAAAAACAGACGTTAGAAAAAAAAAAACTGAAAAAAATAGGATTTTTTTAAATCCCACACTTATTAAACCAATTTCTAAACTACTGTTTAGTCAACTTATTTCAGAAGTAAATTTTATATTCACTCTCATACTTTAATTTGCAAAACTTGCGGCACAAGTAAAGAATACATAATATGTAATTGTCTTTTTATTTTCAGTCGATAATCTTGAATTCTTATGACTAATTAACAAGGGGCGTTCAACATTAGTAGGTAAGCTGTCACTAGAACCTTACATTGTAAAAGAGGTTCACAACAATTGGGAAAAGTAATTAAGATTCACCTTCCCATACATGATTATTAAAATTTTTGAAGTATACTGAAAATGAAAATGATATTATCAGAAATACATAAAGCCCAATAGTTTGAATTAAAAAGCAACACGGAATATTATGGATACAACATAGAAATGTTGAAAAAGTCTCAGCGTACATACAGATTTTATCACACAAGCTAATTTTAATCCCATAAATATAGTCGGTTATACATTTTATATTTTACGAGAAAAGCTACGAGACAGGGTTGTTTCCAAAATGCACAACACATAGTCGCAAGACATATTCTAACATTTAAAATCCTCAATTCTCCATCGTCACTAGACTAAGTTAAATTCAGAAAGGAATAGGGCATTAGACAGACGCACACCGCCGCCACGGTCGGACAGAGTGGAATAGTTGGGTTGGAATGTGAGGCGGTGTGTTGAGAGCTGCGGGCGGCAGCCGGCGCCTGTCTACGCCCATTACAGGAATGGAGTGGTTGGGGGGAACGAGACTTCTGTAAGGGGCACTGCTTACAGCGACACTCACACACACACACGCATTCCATCACACATACACGACCCTATAATTAAATAAATAACATATACATACGTAAATACATTGGCGTACACGGCGCATACGGGCGCACATGCACCGGTTCCGCTGACACATGCCGACAGGTACCAATATAATAATATATAAACGATATAATATCTTCAGACTTGACTCTATAGAATTTTTACCGCGACGAACTATTACATTACGATTACAATATTCGATTAATTAAAATCTATTATCACGATTGTATCCTTTTTAGAAAAATTACTATTAAAAGTATCTTAGAAAATCGATTCAATAAAATCTATCAACACTTAACATAAATAATAAAAGACTACGACTCCGTTAAGTAAAAGTTTCCGCTTAAAAAAATATACATTTTATTTTCAAAGAGGGACTAATAGAAAACGGGGGATTTAGTTAACCGTACAAATAAAGATTTTCATTAAACAAGTTAAATCTACCAGCGAGGGAGTAGTCCGGAGTAGTGGGGACGGGAGCCGCGGGGCTCACGACCGTCCGCTATCACGAGTCTTCCTTCATCCACACACGCTACACGCCCACGGGACAGGGGGCCAGAAGTCTCTGCCAGGCAGGACGGGGGGGGGGGGGGATTATACTACCTCTCTTCGCTCTTCAACGCACGCTTCTCCAAAGCACACGCTTCTTTAACAATACCATATCATTTCTACAACATCCAATTTAAAAACCTAAATGTTACTTTTGGTGCGCCAAAGGAATTGCCTGTCATAAAGTACAAAATGCATGAAAATGAGTATGATTAAAAAGAAATATCAATAAAGCCCAATGTTTCAATAGGAAAATCAATAATGTTAAGGGAAAAATAAAAAGCTTTTGAAAAAACCGCAACAAAAAATAAATCTGGCAAAAGATCAATAATGATTTTTTAAATGCTAAGTGTTATAATATGACTAGAATCAAGGTTAAAATATGTATTTGCTAAAGCGATTCGCGAAACTAAATATATACGACATTAATATTCACAAAAAACAGTCAGATAATATTAAATACTTTCGCGATGTTATGTTACTAACAATATTAAGTGTACATAATTTTTATTTGTATTGCGGTTTTTTCATAGGCTAAGGAATAAAATTTCTGATTACACGATATGACTGATGCAACTGATAAATAATGTCGGTTATTTCTGGAAATAGAAAGTGAGACTGTACAAAATAGTGGCTCGTTACACACACTCTCGGCAAATGGCCTTATATCTAGTGATTGAACAGTTACACGAGCACAATAGAGAAGCCACAATATGCATCATACAGAGGTTACTTCTACAAGGCTTGTGCTTGTCATTCAGGGACAAACCCTCACACTATATTTGTACATTGCTTCCCTTAAATTGATCTTCATCCGAGCAATTTGTAATTATGTATGTATTTGCTAAAATAAGATTTACATAAACAATTATTAAATATAGTGATGTATAAACCAGCGATCATTAGGGATGAAAAACAATTTGTTGGAAGATGTACAACATTTTACAAATACAATATAATACATGAATAAATTCTTTACATATGTATAATATATATAAGTGTATCCTCGTAAGCCAGTTACTGGCTTAGTAAGGCTACACAGAGAAAACTACAATATTGATTATACAAAATATCACCGATACAAAATAACAATAAGTATTCAAGATAACTAGTTAGCGAAAAAACAATATGTATAGTTTATTTTCTACTTTGAAACTCAAATGTATAACCCTGTTTATAAAGTCACTCTAATCATATATTACTGACTCGAGTATACATTGCATTTTGGTTGGTTAGTCGTGTACAGAAAGTCGTAATAGTCTGTTCAATTTTATGAATACAATGGCATTATAAATTTTCCATTTCCCAGTATTAAGAGAGAATATCATAGGTTTATGTATATAATATTATAAGTTGCAACGTAGACTCACAATATTGTGTGCAGTAAAAGTCCCAACATCAGCGAAGGTTGAGATCATTATTCAGCGAAAGAGTTAATTACAATAAAAATGTTTATATGAAATATACTTGCCTTTTCTTATGTAAAATGCATGTTACTTATTCACAAAAAAAGTATTACATGTTCCGAAAAGAATAGGTATAAAATGTTTTCCTAAATCTACAGCACATTGAAATTGGTGGCAGAAACAAAAGGACCCATCAAAGAAATACTTTGTTTCTTAATGAATTTGGAAATAAGGGACTATCACAACACAATGCTACACATTATAATATAATATAAATAGCAGTATTACAACAAAGCGTGTAAATTTTGTGCATTTGCCAAGTATTTAGAGCACGAGTTTATATATAAAATGGGCCGGTTTGTAACTATAGATACTTGCAATATGAATGTGAAATTTTACCCATTATTAGTAAATAATTACAATATATCAACACATAAATCTCATGAAAGGAGATTGGAAAAGTTTAAATGAACATTAACACCCATAAAATAAGATAATCTGTTTGAAAAATCACAGTAAATCACGATGACAGTCTAATATGTAATTGAAGAATTTTACAGATTTCTCTTCGACTCAACATCATAGTAATTGTATAAATACAAATTTTGAATTACGTTTATAATAATACAGAGTATTCTGTATCATAAGACATTCCTGCCAGGAAACAATAACAAAAGAAAAACAAAACTTATAAATTTCAACTCCTTGACAGGTACAGGTATAATTCAGGAAATAATCTCAATGTTAGTTTAAGAAAAGTTACTCCCAAAATAAAACCTCTCAATCTTTGAGCCCGATAAAACAATACAACAGAAGAATTATGTAATTACCCGCAAAACGTCAATACAAACAAGCCAAACAGTGCGGATATCCCCATAAGTATTTATAGATGTTAGGTGTCTCGAGTGGTGGCATCTTGAGATTATCCAGCACTGTTATCTGAAATATTTAACACTTTTAGTGATTAAAGAGTACAGGTAAACCAATTATGTACATATTACGCAGTATTAAAAAAATTAACCAAATATTTCGTTCATGATAAGCATTCCAACATTGAAGCGCCCAAAAATTTACTAAAACGTAATACATAATAATATGTACAGATGATCGTAACCACTTTATTAAAGGTACTCTAAATATTCTAATTTAATTGACATTATTAGACTATTGAAGGATAATGTGGAAGCATTAAAGATGAATATCCAGCAAGTGCTAGTCGGCATATACATCTTTTGAAGAATTAGACTCTTTTTCAACACAATCCAAAATATAATTGACAAAGAACCTACTCTTATAGATTAATTGGATATTTTAAATATATTTCAGAGTAACATATTTAAAAACGTTTTTGTAACCATAGTGTAGACAAATTACAATTTCATAAATACAATAATGGATTCCATGAAAATTTATCAAGTGTTAACATTTAAAAAACGACAAATACATTAATGAAATTGGCATTCTTATGATTTTACTCAGATACAGTACAACCCCTGTTTTACGTTTTTCGAGGGAGCAACAGAAAGCTGCAGAAAAATTGTAAAAACTGTCATAATTGGGGATTATTCATAATTACCTATGATTTCATTAAAAAAAAACATGTTTAAATAATTTTATGCAGGTACATAACAGAGGAGGGACTAGGTAGTTTGAATGTCAACTCGATATAATATTCCGGGATAATTACAGCTGCTGTGCTAAAGTCATTGATTTGTATCTTGGATCCGTCCGTATATAATATATGTACAAGTGGTTTGGCCATTTAGATTGTAATAGAGAACTAAACAATGAGTTGATTACTTTGATTTGATAGCTGGTTGATTTGTCTGGCCCAACATTTTCTATACAGCACGGATTATGCACTATCGCCTCGTAAGGAGGAGGAGCAGAATGTCTAACTATAAGAGAAGCTCTTTATTACTCTCTATCGCTATCCGATCCCCGTATGATTATTTTCACAGATTCTTTGAGCGCAATTAATTCCATCTCTAACAACCTGTCCAAATCTCATCAAAGCGAAGTGTTGTGTTCTATTAGATCTATTTAATGGAGACTGAGAGACTCCAATAGAGACATGAATATAGCTTGGATTCCAGCCCACTCGGGTATCAGGGGAAACGAGCGAGTTGATGGACTGGCAAGAGAGGCTTTGACAAGCGGTTTATCTCCTCCCTTCTTCCATTCGCAGATTTCAGACTTGTCCCTTCTATTCGTGAGCCAGGCTAGACATCATTCGGTTGTCCAATGGATTGAAAGCAGCAAACCTAAGGGTTCCTACTATAGAAGCTTGCAAAATCATATCCCTTCTCAACCCTGGTTTGTCTGCAAAATTATCTAAAAGATTGGTATCTAAAATTTGCAGGTTAAGAATTGGACACCGCTGCGCTAACAGTCGCTTATTTAAAATTAACATAGTTCAGAGTTGGTGCGAGTGTGGCCAAGACTTGGAAACGCCTGACCACATACTTTGTGAGTGCCCAATAACTGAAGAATATAAGAATTATTTTAAACTTATTAACATAATTTTCCCCATAAATGTCGCGTCTCTCCTATCCTCACTTACCCCTGAAGTGATTCATCACATAGGAAGATTTCCGAGTGAGAATGATGTGAACTTTTAGGAGGCTGCTATTTAATTTTTTATTTATCCTTTTGTACATAATGTTAATTGTACATTAAAAATCCCAGTCTACATCAAATCATTTACGTGGATGGCAGAAATCATCCTTCATAGGATGAATTGCCAAAAAAATAAATAAAATAGGTACATAACCTTAAAAACACAAAAATTAAATTTTTAATTTGCATAAAATGCATGCAATCATTTTTTCCCATTTTTAAATATTGGTAAATTTTATTTATATGGTATCACTTTTTTTAGTATGGTACCACAGAATTTCAACTGTCATTTACATCGCGGCAAAACTGTTTCACACTTTTATGATAACTGTTTAAACAATCTTCTTTCCAAATTATGTTTATAACTTCAAATAATATTTCTATTACCGAATTTTTAAACTTTCTGCATCGTAATTTATTGATGTAAAGACTTAATTCTTCATGCGTCAACGCATGTCACAATTGAGTAAAATGTAAAAATTAGACACTTAAACAAAATAGTCAATTACACTGAACCTACATTGACTTTAGTTTGAGACAATTTTTTATATACCTTGATTTTATTCACCATTTTGGGCAAACGCGGCGGCACAGCGTCTTTTGACAGATCAAACGAGTTTTGAAAATTTTTCAACATAAAACCGGGTTGGGGTTATGAAAAATGATAATTGGGGGGGATATTTGAACGAGAATGTATGGAAAAAAAATGAGACCTAAACATTTCGGCGTAAAAAGAGGGAAAACATAAAATTGAGGAATGTAAAAGTGAGGTTTTACTGTATTTCAATTTTTTGTATTTCAGGGTTTGAAATTCGGACTTCCTGATCCGAAGTCTGTAACACTGTTTCGGGGCCTTCTCAACATGTATCTCTAAATTGACAAATTGCAATTATTTGTACATATTATATTCGGGTCTACATTTTAGTGAGAAATACAAAAAAAATCGCACGGAAAGTGATGAAAAATTAATATATTTTATGCGTAGGTAAAGAATAGCAATTTTTGTATTAAATAAAAATGGTAATTCTCACCAGTAAATGTTTAGATGCCGTATGTGTCTCGCAGCCGCGAGCTTAGTTGCTGGGGAAACTGGTCACTGAATCTCTTCCAATTCTCTTCTCCCACCTGCACCATGAAGCTGTGTAAAATCTAAAAAACAACATTAATCCATGGCTTTAAAAAATAAAATAAATATTTCATAAAAATTTACATTTATTTTACATTTCGGTCAATGACTTGTTATTCTAAATAAGAATCTACAAAAAACAAACCAGCAACATAAATTCCACAATTAAGTATGTGTATTAAGGTGTCCCAGAAAAATTAAAGTTTTATTTTTTTAATGCATACCCTCTAATTTTGTTTGAATGATGTCAAAACACTTATAAATAAAATTTCACATAAATTGAATCACGGCCACCCGTGCCGACTTGCATCGGGACTTGTCAGAACTTACATAGTACAGCGCGCGCGAACTAAGTGTTAATGTGCTTGTTATATCGTGTTTGTTTTTATTAGTGAACGCATTGTTTTCGTTGTGTCAACATGTCTGTGGAGTTACGCAGTTCTAAAAGGAAATATTTTTGGTTGGGGATATAAAACATCAAATTACAGGTTCTAAACTTCCCTCTAATGGACAAGTGCTGGCGGTTTTATTTTATAATATTCGCAAAGTCAATTTAAGCGTCAATGAAAGTGCAATCTTACTATTCGTGAGTGCATTATTTATTGGGAAAAGGCACGTATACCGACTAAATCTTTACCTAACTGTGTTAAGAAACTTGTAGCCTTATACCAAGATTGGAGAAATTTGCAAAAAGATGCAAACAAAACTCAAGATGTGTTTGAGCAGCGTCGACAAGAGTTTGTTACAAATACAAAAAATTTGTTTGATATTGCACATTCCGATGCGCTTCAATTAATAAAGATAAATGAAGATAAGATTTTCTTACAAAAGCAGAGAGAGCCAGGACGACCCGGTCATTTAGCTGGAGTGGACAAAAAATTGACAGAAAAGGAGGAAAAGGCGAGACTTAGAAATATCCAGGAGCTAAAGCGGCTGGCCACTTATTTGGCATCCATAACACCCTCTACGTCTTCTCATGAGCCATTACAAGAAACTTCATCTTCTGATTCTGAAGTAACGGACTTACAAGAAGATTTGTCCATTCCAATTGAGAGGAAACAGCCCGATACTATTAAAACTTCTGTGAAGAAAAATTTCGTTACTCCGAAACTGGTGGCGGCATTAGACAGGTGTCAGTTAAGTATGAGAGATTCTGTCTTTATTATTGAAGCACTTGGCCACAACACTGACGAATTTCCTATAAGCAAGTCCTCCATCCAAAGAATTCGTACAGAAAAGCGAAAACAGCGCGCAGAAGCTATAAAACTTAATTTTCAAAACGATGTACCCGATACTGTAACTGTCCACTGGGATGGAAAACTGTTGCCGGCTATAGATGTACGCAAATCTAAAGAGGAACGTCTACCAATCGTTATTTCATACGATAATAAAGAACAACTTATTGCTGTGCCAAAATTAGAAAACTCATCGGGAAGCGAACAGGCACAAGCAGATTGGGGCTATTGTTGACTGGAATCTTGAAGATAAAGCACAGATTCTCTGTTGTGATACTACTGCTTCTAACACAAGCCGAATTAATGGTGCATGTGTGCTTCTTGAACAGATTTTTTTTTATTTTTTTTAAATTTAATGCACAAAATACACAATTTTACATAGACACAATTATATATTTTTTATGTCCCGACTTGTTAGAAAATTCCGTGTTAAGTCGGGACTCTTCGATATACAAATCAAAAATATTTATTTACATATTAAAACAATATACAGGTAATCAAAAAAAATATGCAAAATAATCAAAACAATATACAAAATAATAATAGAAAAATAAAAATAATAAAAATTTATAATACATGTCGAAAATGGAATCAAAAGTTATATAATAATACGTATGACAGTGATGACATACACATATACGATATACGTATATGGATAATAATGAAAACAGCAGCGATGTTATGCATTTATTCTCGAAGCAATCTCATACAGTGGTCTCTACCCCTCGATACAATCCAATTATGGATCTTCATATTAAATATAGACGTGGTTTTGGAGAACTTAATATGTTCATCCAAGATGTTGAACACTCTTGGAGCTATATATGAAAAGTGTCTCCGAGCAAACATCGTACGCGTTCTCGGTATTAAGTAGTTTAGGTTACGCGAAAACCTCGTACGAAATTGAACAGAGAAATGTTGATTTTTGCTCTCCGCCATCACATCTACGAATTGGTACTAAAAGCTGTGTTCGAGGCCAAAATCAGCCAAGTCACTACAAGTCCCGATATCCCTTTATTCAAAAATGTTCTATCAAACTGGAAAAACATCAATGTAGAGAAGATACAAAGCCACAAAAAAACGCTATTACGTCTGAACGATTCTAGAATCGATGAACTTTTAGAGTATTACAGAACTGAATTGACCAAAGAAATTGTAAGAGATGACTATCGAGAGTTAATAGAGGTCTGCATAATATTTCTTGGCGGAGATAAAGTTAATGAATTTAAAATTCGACCTCCAGGCGCCATGCACCAAGCAAGATGGATGGCGAGAGCTATTTATTCATTAAAAATATCGTTGTTTAGCTCTCAATTCAAAATGTCAAATAAGGACAAAACAGCTCTATTAGACGTCTGCCTGTTTATCGCGACATTCTATGTCAAGCCTTGGCTGCAATGCACTTTAGTGGTAAAAGCGCCCTACCAGGACTTGTGCTTTTTAAAGGCTGTGAAGGCATACGAAATGGTCGACAAAACTATATCAAAAGCGGCTATACAGAAGTTTTGCCAGCATTTGTGGTATTTAGCAGAAAAAGTGTCTATCTTGTCTCTATTTGACGATGATATTAACCAAGAAAGTTAGGTAAAAAAATAGTTGCTAATTTGGCCAAAGAAAATCCATCGGTCTACAATAAACGCTACATTCCATCGAGAGAAGAACTTAGAGGGGCCTCTTTTTGAAAAAAACATTGATGACTTTGTTTCCATGAACAGCAGATCCTTTTTCAGGCGACTCAAAATTGATGACAGTTTTCTCATGGAGTGTCCTACTTCGTGGCCTGCTAATGCTTCGTTTCAACACGCTAAAATGAAGGTGCAGTCACTGAAAGCAGTTAATGATACGGCTGAAAGAGCTGTTAAGTTGATGCAAGACTTTCATGGCTTAATCACAGTGGACGAGGAACAAAAACAATATTTATTACGTTGCGTACAAGAACACAGAAAAGTATATCCTGACTGTAAAAAACAAACCTTAAAAAGAAAATTTAATTAATAATGTCCTTAAATTTAATTAAATAATTAATATGTATAATACATAATAAATATGATACAATAATCAAAGTACCATTGTTTTATTTACAAAATAAACATTAAGTTAAAATATTCCCCTATGGTTTCCATACAAACTTTTATATTCAAAGTTTGACATCAAGTCGGCACGGGTTATCACTATCCGATTTCAATAATATTTATTATTTCAGTTATTAAGGTCAAACGGAACAAAATAAGAGGGTATGCGTGTCTCAATCTGTAAAAAAAAAAATGCCCGTATAGTCTGGGACACCCTAATGTGTATGCATACTGATTTTAATCATTTTTATCACATTGGTGTAGTTATGTAATTTTCCAATCTATTTCTGTCTATGGATTTAATAATATTGATTATTTGGCATAAATTATAATCCAACAAACATATGTAGAAAAATTAATATACCTTGCTGAACATTTCCCGTAGATCGTCCTTGAGATGTATCCACGAAGCTACCGCATCGCAAAAGTAGACAAAGTCTGGAACTACTCCAGCCGGGTTCACTGTGATCATCTGACACATTCCTCTAAAGGCAGAGTCCTTCTCCTCGTTGTCCCGAATGTTGCGTAGTGACATACACCTGAAACTCCCATCAGTCAACTTTCCTGACAACCACTCTGCAGACACATCTATTCATCATATGCGCAATGTGTATTACAAAACAGCCTCTCTTATTTTAATGTAGTTGGAAATCCCTTTACTCGGAGGTAATATTAAATGGTATTTGTATTCTGGAGGTGGAATATGTTAATAGTAGGAAGTGCTACAGTGGGGTGTTGTCAACATATAGAAAATAGAAAATACAACTCAAATCTCGGCTTTCCACACAAAAAGCTTTAAAACAGAACCAATATTATGAGTAATAATAATGCCCAACTGAATGTTAAATAACAATCCAATAAACACAATATAAAGGTAATAATCGATCATTAAAAAAATATACTAATTCAGATAAAAGGAAACATTATGTTAATGATAATACAGTAAAAACAAGTTCTTTAGAAGTCCACACTAAATTGTGCCAAACCTTACATTGAATGCGCTAGTATTTATTAAGTTTACTCTCGTCCAATTTTACAATAGTAACAGATCCACGGAGAAATTGATTTGCACATATTGACTACTTAACAGTTGGATTTTGTAAAAGCGTTTTATCCTGAAAGGAATATATCTTTTGTTGATAAGATCTGCACAAACAACGCTCGGGAGAAATGCTCACAAGTCGAAACGAGGCTCGGATTTGTCAGTATAGTAAAAACATTATGCTGGAGTCATGCTCGGGCAAAACTGTCAGGTGGCTAAAATGTGTACCAATTTTGTTGAACACACAACTCGTATATATTGCATCGGGGCACTCGGAGATTTTAGAATTTACGCCCCATCAAGTGAAATATTACATGTGTATAAAGAAGCAGACTGCATATCGTTTACCTTTAAGGGTGCCACACACAATCACATTTAATGTCTAATTTGAGTAAAAAGCTTGATCGTGCATGGTTGTCAAATTGCAAGACAAGTGTACTTGAAGACAAAATCGATTTTCAAATCCACCAACTTGATTAATTTTAAAGCGTCATGCATAATTGCATTTTTTACAACTATAGGTATTAAAATCGCACAAACAGATATATAAACATAATCATATTAATTTTTATTTTAGACAGGAAAAATATGCAAATAACAATCTTGCATGTCTCTACACCGAACGATTCTATTTTAATGTTTTCGAAGCTTTAAAACCGATCATCACTATATCGTCGTCTTCAAACATTGCAAATGAACTGTGACCACAGACTACGCCTACGCGACCACTAAAAGAAGTGAACTCATATGAACTAACATCACTTCAAATATAATGAAATATGTGTAGCCACTATGGATGAACTGCAAATTGGATCAAGCCTCAAGTCTCACACGAAGTGGAAGGTAAACTTGATTGTGTGTGACGCCGACAACTTTTTACATAATTGAACAAAATATTTCCGTGAAAAGTGCCGCAATCTAAGGTCGACCTAATTATGGGCAGTTTACATTTGGCGATGTCTTAATAGCAAATACAGTTATTTAGGGGAAAACAGGTTAAAGCAAATTTCCGGGCTTTAAACTAACATGTTTTTACTGCATATTGCAAAAAATATATGTTAAGTTAAATTAAACAAACACAAGTATTAGGCATTCAATGTTCTGAAGACGTTCAATTACTTAGAACAATCCAGAACCACACCGAGGCCTGATTGTCGAAGTAAAGAAAGGCGAGACAGAGCCAGACAGGGCTGACCTTTAATAGAAGGCATAGTAAAAAGGAATCAGCCCTCGGTGTGAACGAATATACAATAAAAATAAATTAGCGATAAAATTATAATGTAAATATAAAAAATATAAGGACTACAGACCACTGGCGGACAAACTGTTGCAACACGGGCGCCACGTCGTGGGGGCACACATAACCTAGCCGACCAATAGTTATCGCTACAAACCACGCCACAAACCAGCCAACAAACCGAGAACAAAAACAAATAAACAACCAAGTAAATCATATCAATATGTAATGAGTAACCAAAAGTGGAAGTGAGGGCAGCGGGGAGGCGAAAACTACCACCAAACATTGTATTTCTTCCATATTGCAATACTATTTGTGTGAAACCAAATGCATAATAAGATAAAGTAAAATATAGTAAGATGGATAAGTAGCTTGCTGGCAGTTGTGTTAAGGAGCAGTAGCATTACTGTTAACAACGACTCCCCGCCACGTTGGCGTAAGTGACACATAATCCCGAACGTTTTCACCACATTCATTTCTATTTTGTGTTGATAAAGGCCCAGGAATATATGTCGACACGCTGCGGATTCGGTGCTGTATATTATCTATGTACAAGTTAATAATAGCAAAAATATAATTGGATGAACACAAAAATTACAGAAAATTAATTAGCACAATTAATCATCGACTAGCATCGAATATGTTCAAATTATAATCCACTATGTATTATATAAAAAAAACCTGTAAATAAAATAATTATAATTACAGAAATAAATAAATAAAGAAATGAGTATGTTATGTACGGGAAATGAGGTAGTTAAATGTAACCAAGGTGTACTGCCAAACAATAAACAGGTAGATAAGTGCTTCGGGTTTAGGAACCATATCCATCGGGAAAAGGGGTCGTGAAATTATCTAACTGAACCTCCTTATAGCGTCACATTCCCTGCATCTTTGCATTCGTTTGTACTACCCACTTACCTCAGCGTGGAAATATTTACTCATAAAAGTGAGTTAATTTTGTAAATAAATATGAATACACCCTATTAATAGATTGAATTTTACATTATTAGACATTTCTCCGTGAAACTGCATTCAAAGGTCATAAAAAAAGTATTTTATTTATTATAATTATTACTCTAAGAATTTAATACACCTTTGTGTATTATGCTGAAATGATAAAGGGTGATGTCGTACCTGTATTTTCTAGTAATGTTTTAGGTGTATTGGGCCTATTGATAATCTCTATCAGTTGATTGAGGACCAGAGGAATATAAGTGGTCATATCACCTCCTGCAACAGAAACACACGACGCGTTCGTCAACTCCATAATTTCATTCTCTAAGTACAGTTAAACGCATAGTTCAATTAACAAAATAAAATAATGTTACAGAAGCAAACTTTTCCTGTTATGCATAATATGAGAAGAAATATTATTTATAAATTAACTTTTTACCTATAGATTCTTTTTTTAAATTACATTTTTTTTGCTATATATAAATATTTTTTGTCCTAGACAGAATTTCATATGAAAATAGACATTTGAGTTCTTTTTAAATACCTAAATATTTCAATTTTTTTTAATATAATAGTGTCATAATATGAAAAAAGAAATGTAAAATATTATAAACAAAATGTGTATGAGATATAGGTGCGCTAGAAAAGGCTGCTCACCTATATTCCAATAATAATAACGAAACGAGTGCATGAATTGTACCTAGTTTTATGCTAATTTCTCCGATGGCCCATGTTGCGTTGTTGCACACAGATATAAATTCCGGGTTAAGGTTCTGTCCGAGGATGGGGAGGAAATCGGCGATGTTGGGATGGACGTGCTGGAAACACGCCTTGGTCAAGTCTCCTAGGAGGGCGAAGGATGACTGCCGGACCTTCGGTTGACAAAAGTGATGGAATAATTAGCATTGTGAATATTCAACAGCACAAGTAACCGGCCTAAGCAAATGATCATTTTTTAATTAATAGCATTCCCGCACACTCTAAGTTAAGTAATTTGGCAAATATTAAGTATATTAAAATCTTTATGGAGAAGTAACAGATTAACTCTTGAAGAATGGAAGAATTGACATCATTAGCTAGTAGACAAGATGTACGGCACTCACCTCAGGCATGGGGTCTTGCATGCACTGGTAGAGCAGCTGCATGAGGTTGGAGTGCAGTACGAGGTGGTCAATGTGGCCGTCTAGTCCCTCGGCGAGTCCACTCAGCAAGTCGAGGGCCACAATCATGAAGTCCTTGTCGGGAGCCTCAAACTGTTCGGGGCTCTGGCTGTTTGCCTGCGCACATACACACTCCTATTTCCGTACAATCAGCTCTTATTGACAAATAATCCAAAATTATCACAACACCAAATCTAATGGCTGGCCAAAAACATTGCTATTAAATATAAGCTTGACAAATATTTTTTAAGGACACTTCCTATGCATATTTACATAACTCGCTACAAAAAAAAGGTATGTAGATACTATATACCTCAGACTAATAATGCGCTAAATTATAGAGAAGCCCTATCGCTATGTTACGATTAGATTAGATTTTTGGCATTTATTGTCCCGACATGTGTATTATACTGCTTAAAAACTTTCCTTATATCAACATATTTACTTAAGATACTATTTTTTCTCAATTAAAGCGATAGCTATGTGAATTAAAGTATGTTTACTGTTGATAATTGACAATTGATTATGGGCAATATATCAGGGCCGCACTAGGCATTCAACCGGGTTGTGGTCGAGTGGTAGTATTGTGGACTCACGGGCCAAAGGTCCGAGGTTCAAATCTCACTCTACCACAACTCGATTTCCATTTTTCCAGCACAAGTTATTCATGATTTTTGGGAAATGGTCTGAAAATTTGAATATTTGAGTAAATAATAAGAACTTAAGTATTTCTTTAAAAATAAATATATATATATAATGTCCTAAAACCTGAAACACCTATTATACACATTTTTAAAGTTTTCTGTAAGGATTAGAATGATTGAAAATGAAAAGTAAAATAATGTTAATTTTAATTCAAGTGAAAAACATGTGTTAATATGCAGGTACTATTTTTTAGCATTCCTAAAGATGACAATACGCGGCAACAATGGATTAAATTAATTGGTCTCCATCTATTCACTCGAAGGTTTGCTTCTTGCATTTGGATGTAAATTACTTTATTAAAACCGGGTCTTAGACACATTTAAAACAATCTACAATACCATCAAAATGTCTCCACAAGGTAACTTTATATAAGGTAGTTAGGTCATTGATTATACCTTTGTTCTGTAAAATTGTACAATGATAAGCCATTAATATATTATGTATATAACAGTGGACCAAAAATTAATACTAACTTGTGGTACTCTAAAATTTCTTTTTGTATGGACTATGCATTTTTTTATTTTGTATTTGTATATTGTTTCCGATCTATTAGGTATGATTCGATAAATTTTACCCAGATATTATTTAATTTTTTAACCATGGCTTCAATATCTAGGTGCAGTATCAAAAGCTTTACAAAGTCTAAAATTTATCCTGTCTTTGGAATACTAGCATCTATGTTTATTTAAATATAATTAATCAAATTGACGGATGCAGTTTCGGATGCGTTTTTGTTTGTATCGAGCAGAATCAAAACATTTGGCTCGAAAATAGAAATGATTGATCTAGAAATGGTAATTTACATGTTGATTCTTAATTTCCCGTTTCCAGAATTTACTGTTAAAAAGTTCGAATAGAGATCGAGTCAAATTTTGGCTTAAAAATAGCGCAGTTGATCTAGAAATGTCATTTTATATGTTTATTCTAAATTTCACGTATTCTACGATTTACTGTTAAAAAGTTTGAGTCTGTATCGAGAAGAGGACGTATCAAATTTGACTCGAAAATAGCACCGTTGACATAGAAATCGCATCTAGAATGACATGTCCAAATTTCAGGCCGCTACGACTCGCCGTTTTGGAGATGTGACGGACAAACAAACAATCCCATCACAGGACTTTGGTTCCATGGAGTTGGGATTTGTGTCTCAATAAATGTAACATAAATATATTGTGAATAAAAAAAATAAACACACACATGTATTTTCAATTTTATAAAATAAATATAGGCGAATTATAGAAAAATAAATTTGAATAACCCTGCAATAATAAATACACAGGTACATATTTAAAAGTAATTATAATGCAAACGAATATCGATTTGGCAATTCTCGACCCGAGTACGGCCCATTGTTTTGCTGCGAACTGTAGCTAACGTAATACATAATAGTCACAGAATGGTTTTCCTATGTTTGGGCTCCTCTATAGTTTGGCGCATTATTACTCTGAGCTATGTACCAATAAAAACTTTTTCAAAATAAACATGTAGGAATGTTAAACAATATTTTTTTTAAATATATGTTTATTATTCGCAATAATAAGCATTGGATTTTACATTCTCCAAAAACAAACAAAACAACAAGATTTGGAGGGGTACTGACAAAGCATTTTACTTTTGAGTAGACAGCAATTTTTTTGACCAATCCGATATAATTCCTTATCAGTTCAATATGTTTACAATCAATTTTAACATTTTTAACGTAATTATTCATTATGATAGTTTAAATAAATATTTGAACTATCATAATGAATAATTACGACGTAAATACTTACAGCAATCAAAAGGGTTATAAAATTAAAGAAGTTTGTTTGTTTATTAACATCTAGATAATTGAGTTTTCCATCACAGAATCATTATGCTAAGATACACACAAGCTGAAAATATACCTGCACCAGAAAATTAGTTACAAGCCATTTTAAAATGCTTTAAAAGATTAAGTATCATTATATTTAGTGTTAATTTCAGTTAGTTACATTCATTGACTACATTAATAAACGTTTGGAATACTAATAGATTGTTATTTGTTAGTATTGTTAGTGGGGTATTTAAAGTTAGTGACAAATTGATATGATGGCGGAATTATATTACATAGTATATTATGAACAATGAACTCACAATGTGTTGGCTGAGGGTCTGTTCTATGAGGGAGACGCACCTCCTGAATACAGGTTCACAGTACGGCAGGAATCCAGCTTGTAGGGCCGTGGCGACACTCGAAAGACACTGTTCAAATTAAACAGGCTATTTATTTTCATGTATCGTAAAAAGTACATATTCATTTTAACAAATACAATTTTAAATAAATAAATTATGTAAAAAAAGAATGAAAAAAAAAACAATTTACACCATGTCCCTTACATTTCAAATTTCTGCCGATGGTATATACAAAATCATTGATAATCATAGGTAAAGAAAGTTAATGAGACAAAAATATAATGTGAAATTTATGCATTTAAAAATTACAAATGCGAGAGTTCCTTTACCAAGGCTTAAAAACAGCGAATACTTAATATTTTTAATCTTCTGAAACCGGTCAGCATATTATTTATTTGCGTTATTTTGCACAAACTAAATGGGTAGTTTTATTATTTTAACCCGGGAAATCAGAAAATTGGTGCATAAAATATGAATATTAATTTGATTTCGTTATTGTTAAGTTTCTTCACAGTTAGTGGTGTTTTATTACCTCAAGCAGTGGAAACAGATCCTTATCTTCATCCTTAAGTACATTCCATTTCTGGATCAGTGGCGGCATTAGTAACTCGATAAACTCCGGCTTATTGAGGTGGTGTCCAACAGAGTCGGCCAGAGTACCAATAGCATCATACAGGATGAGTAGGTTCTTATGTTGGTACTTGGAGAAGGCAAACACCAGAGTCTCCAGAATATAGCTGAGGTAAGGAACCAGCTCCGTACACGCCTCTTCCTCCAGAGTGGCGAAGGCGGAACAAGCGGCTTCCTGGACCCGCTTGTTACCGTCCAGTATGCGCTTCAGCAGCTGAACAAGAAGATAACTAATATTAATTTTATTCGTCATTATTTCTCATCTTCATATTTTTCTTGGAAAATGTTTCTGTTAGCTGATTTCTGGATACATATATAATCTAAATATACGAGTACTAAAAGAAATTAGTTTGTATGTTTCCAATTACTATACTAGAGCGACATCTCGAGCACTATTTTACATACCCAGAAGTTGCACAAATGCTAATTCGAATTATCCCATTAATAGGGTAATTCACTTGCTGAATACGGCTCTGCACATATCTGTACGTATCGGCAGTTTAGCAGTTATCTGCTCTCACGAATGAATACATTAACTTGTCATTCGTAATGTTATTCTACCTAAAATATTTACAGTCTACATTACGCAATGAGTTGAACAACTCATAAAGTAATGGTGACTACAAGAAGTTGTTAAATAGATATCAAAATAATCCATTTATAAGATATATTGTCGGTCGACTTATAATACCGCAACCATACAATATAAACAGTTCCTGCTGTTTTCACTATTGCATTGTAAAGACCCAAACAAACCTCAGTAAGCAGGGGTTTGAGGAAGGCGTCGTGCGGCTGGCTGACCACCCAGTGTGAGTAGCGCGACAGCGTCCAGCATGTGATGGATCGCACCAGCGCCTTACTGTCTGACAGGCGCCCCACCAGGTAGGGCACTAGCTCCGCCAGGTGCGGCATCATCCCCGTCAGGCAGCCCTCCGCCACAGCACCGAGCACGAGGATTGCGCTTTCCTGTAAACAAATTATTATTTATACTAAGCAACAATCTAAATTTGTGCATATTATGTACATACTACTTTCGTCCAATTCCTTATTTCATATTGTACACTATTTCAATTTTTTCATTTTTTTTACACTTTTATATACAAATACATGTTATATATTATATGTTTAATGTTTATACTTCTCTAATGGAGCAAGATGCTTGTGTTTGGAGAGGGAGTTCGTTTTACAATTAAACACTTTTTTAAAAAGTAAAAAGATTAAAAAAATATTTACAAAGGTATATCTGCACCTCAGAGGCAGATAGATGCAAATTCAAACGTCAAATGTTCAACAATAGCCTAAAGAATCTACTTTCTAAGTGATTTCTAATAATTCAGAACATTAATTTGTATATTCAGTATCTTAATACATTGGTTATTTCACTATAAGACTTACATATCTTCAAAATCAATGGACATGATCATAAACTGGATAAGAAAATAGAAATTTCATTTTATCAAATTGGATTTGCATCCGCCTGACTCTGAGGTACAGATATTTAATTACAACAATCAATTAATACAGCATAGAAATTAGGATGGAGTGGGTTTTATATGATTCTTTAATTTTGATTTGAATCATTTTATATTTCAAATAAAAGAATCTTTTAATTTCTAAAGGTAATTGATTAATACTTCATTTCTACTCATTTCAGAGGCCCCAAAGACTAAATAATAAATGGGTAATTAATACATAACGAGAATATTAAAAGGTAGAATTTATGGTTTTTCAAAATGTCTACAAAAAAAATCATCTTATAGTCCTTAAAATGTAAGATGATTAGAATGACAGCTATCAAACTCAAATCAATAGTGATGGGAAATTACTGATCACTGATCATGTACCGATCAAATCGATTTTATCAGTTTTTTCATGCAATCATGAAACTGTTTCCGAAAATTGATTTAAAAAATGCAAAAACAAGCATATTATAGTGTGTTGAATACAATTATTCACCAAAAATAAGACGTTTATACTTTTTTCGTGAACATTATCAAACGATTTGTTTTTTTATTCGATCAATTTGTCCCATCTCTATCGTTTTTGCAAAATGATGTAACCTTGTAAGAACGTCGTTAATAATTAGGTTTATTTTAGTTTTTTTTAAGGTTTAAAGCTGATTTTATATATTTATGTTGATTTATATATCAAGAATTGTATTAAAAAAATTAATTAACTTACCAAATACGAATGATTTTTCGTGTCAATATAAATCACTCCTTAGACGTTACTACAAAGTTATGTCGTCAGTTTTTCTGACAACTGTCATTCTAATCATCTTAAATTTTAAGGACTATAGTATATAAAATTAAACAGTGATTGAAAAAAAAATCTAATCAGATAAATAAAATAAAAGATAGTTGTATAGCAAAATCAGTAGTAACATTCTTATTTATTTCTCTTCGGTGATAGGTGTGAAATATTGCAAAGTAAATGTGCATGTAGTTTACCTTTATAATCCACTCTTCATGAAATAATGTATCTTTCAGAATTGGAAAAAGAACCGGAAGTAGATCATTCCGGAATACATTGGCTAAAACATCCAGAGCGGCTGCTGAACATTTCCTCAAATTCCAGTCTGTGAGTGTTCCCTCATCTTCCATGCCACCTTCTGAGTCTGAATCTGAATCTTCTCCGCCTTCTCCGCCTATGAAATATCATCAATCGAGGCAAGGTTTAGTAAGTTTAGATTTTATAGATATTTCTTGTAGTTAAAAATCCTCTACTAATTTGAAATTGGCATTAGTTTAAAAGAGTTTTCTCAGAAAAAAAAAACTATACATTTTTATTTCATTCTATTGTTAATTGAATCGGCATTCACTTCATTATTATTGTGAAAATAAAACTTTGTTATTAGTGTTACAGTGTCGATGGGAGGAGTGCTCTCCCGAAACTGTAGTAGTGTTCTTGTAAAATAATAAAAATTGTGTAACACTAATAAGTCAAAGTTTTATTTTCATAATAATAATTTATTTCATTCTTTTGGAACAAAATCAGTTTTAAATTTTAAATAAAGCTGCAAGCTGGATATTGTTAAGTATTATTTTTTGTATTTATAAAACATAAAATGTTTTTATTTACTTTTTAAATAGATTATTCGATGCCATTTATGAAAACATCTAATTTTATGAAATTTGCAGTCACCAATTTGTGCCAGAAATCCGACGATTTGTCCGTGTTTTTTTAATGTGGTAGTGTTGTTGCGGTCTGGTATTATATTTGTGCATGTCAGCATTTTTTGCCACTGTTATGTCATAGTCTCGTATGTTTCCCAATGCAATTTTGTGTACAATTTTTAGTTAGTTCACTTCACTTGCAATGGGCCCAATTATGATTGAATAACTCACAAGCGATTAGGATTTGGATATAATAAGGAGATGAAGTAAGGATACCTCCAGCTTGTTTGTTGTGCTTGGGGCGGTAGAAGCGGGGCCGGATGTCCTGGTCGCGGTCGGGCACGGTGTCATCGTCGTCGTCCACGCCGCCCTTGAGCAGGATAATGTCGATCTCCGAGTATCGCATGCCGCGCACCAGCACGGGCAGCAGGCGGTCCAAGTGCGGCTGCAGAGCCTCACGGCACACTGCCTGCTCACCCAGCGACAGCCACCACTCGCATGCCTCCAACGCCACCCCGTCGTCGCCGTCTTGCGTCCGCACCAACATGTACTAAGAAATTGAATCAGTGTTATAAGTATCGAATATTGTATGTATATATCATCCCTCGATAGGGAGAATACCATTCCCAAACTACTGTAGTGCAATATGGAGGATACCTTTGACGAACTTCGATGAGGCTCGCAACCCGTCAAGTCGCTCCTCCCGTGGGGGCGCACAGAGGAGGAAAACGCAAGAATGCAGAATTGCGACATGGAATGTAAGGGGACGCACGGGTAAAAAAAAAGGAACGAATTGTGTGATGTGATGAGGAATAAATGTTTAGATATATTATGTATTACGGAAAGTTGGAAAAAGGGAAGCGGTTCGATGGAACACGGTAACGCCCTGGTTCTCTGGTCTGGGGTCCCAGATACAGACAGAGCCTGCCAGGGTGCTGCCGCGTTTCTGTCTCCCAGAATGATGAAAGAGTATGTGAAAGAGTATGTCTTTATAAGTTCTAGACTTATATTTGTCAGATTCAAGATTGGATCGACAGGAATTATTTTAATAATAGGGCATGTGCCTGTGAATTCTGACTGCGAATCTGAGAAAGATAAGTTTTGGACAAGTGTGATGAATGTAATGAATGGAAAAAAAGATAGTGAGAGAGTAATACTTGCGGGAGATTTAAATGGGTGGGTGGGAACTCGGAGAGACGGGATGGAGTCGGCCCTAGGTATGTTCGGGGATGGAAGGCAGAATGATAATGGAAGAAGGCTGCTAGAAGCATGTCTAAAATGGAACCTTTTTGTGTCAAATACGTTCTTTGATCATAAGGAAATCCATCAGTATACGTGGAGGCAACGAAAGGTCTATTATCGATTATGTAGTTATCGACTCTAGATTGAAACCTGTAACAGTTGATACGCGCGTATATAGAGAAGCCAAAATGGAAACTGATCACTTCTTGGTAGTATCAAGAGTAATATTGTTCCAAGGATGGCGGTCCAAAACCCGTAAGATACAGGCGCCTTCTATAGGCAAAGTTAAAAAACTTCAAAATGATGACATGAAAGATTAATTTGAAAGCGCGGTTAATCGTAGATTGATAGGGGAGTGTGGAGAAAGTATGAACATTGATGATATGTGGGATTGTTTGAAAAAAAGTATGCGTGAATCAGCAACGGAAGTATGCTGTGTGGCAAAACAAGGAAGAAAGAAAGGTGATGCATGGTGGGATGATGAAATAAAAAAGCTTGTTCAAGAAAAGAAGAAAGCATGGTTAAACTTGTTAACAGTCAGTCAAACGGATACCAGTAAGTATGCCGCATTAAAAAGTGTATATATTTAATGTAAGAAGAGAGTAAAACAAGGTGTGTGTGAAAGAAAGAAATTACTGAAAGAAAGTGAGGGAATAAAAATGACAAAAAATTTCCAAGAAAATATTAAAATATTCTGGAGAGCAGTTAAAAATTCCCAAAAAAGTAAGGATAGCAGATGTATGACAGCAGTAAATGGTGACGAATGATAGTGGAATTCAAATGAGATGGAAGGAATATTTTGAGGTGTACGAAACGCACACAGGAAATATAGCCAGCGTACCACCTGGGAAGGTAAAGTAAGTAAACATAAATGCAGATGACGATGCGAAAGAGATAAGTATGGAAGAAATTAAAAATGCTGCTAAATATATAAAGAATGGGAAAGCGCAAGGTTATGATAACATTGCCACAGAGTTTATAAAGGAGGGTGGAGAAATAATTTTTGTATGGCTACATAAGCTCTTTAACCTATGTTTAGAGGAGGAATACACTCCCCCTGATTGGAGGAGAGCTGTTGTTATGCCTCTATATGAGGGAAAAGGCTCTAGCGTGGACTGCGGAAACTATAGAGCTATCAGCATTTTGAGCGCTGTTGGAAAGATTTATGGCAGAATAATGATTGAGAGAGTAAGAAAAGTGACTAAAGATAGAGTTTGGGATATACAATTGTATAGAAGCTAATATAGAAGTCTAGGCATTTACAGGGCTTATGACCTGTCATTAGGTGGTTTTAGTTAATTTATTAATAACTCCCAAGGGTGTTGAATCCAGTTCCTGTCTGCAGAAATTTGGACAAACTCAAAATATTGTTTATTTACCTAGTTTACATTTCCAGGGCAAATTAACTTGCTAAAAATTGTGCATTATTTTGAATAATATGTATGTATACCTCTAATGCAAAATTTGTGTTTTTATAAAGGTTTTTAAAAAAGACATACGGACTCACTAAATTACAGTGCAAA
Organism: Micrasema longulum; assembly: GCF_059751315.1. Taxonomy (NCBI): domain Eukaryota; kingdom Metazoa; phylum Arthropoda; class Insecta; order Trichoptera; family Brachycentridae; genus Micrasema; species Micrasema longulum. The sequence continues at coordinate 1,175,752 of NW_028277757.1, forward strand.
TATGACAAATCGACAAACGAGTTAATTATGAATACTACAATAAAAATTTCAACACAAATTGTTTTTCGGTGTTGGATAAATACTGTGTAATTTACAAACAAACTCGCTATCATTAAATTCACAATATTAAAATGAATAAAAATTATCAATGCTACTGATGCTTTGATATTTAACAAGATAGTGTAAATAATACCGTGATAACCAGTTCACTTGTCATATAATTATGATGGTGTGCATTTTAGAACTCTAGTAATAATTTAATAACTAGCAGGCAATAGTCGGCTATTGCCGACTGTTACATGCTAGGAAATTCGTCACTTCGGGCTTTGCTTTTTCGGCCCTGCGGGCCTCAATTGAATGATTGTAATCTCGGGCACTGTGAAATTTCACCCTTTTGAGCCTCACAATTTATTTTTTGCTGTTAGGAGCAATCTAAATATAATAATGAACCGGGGGTGTGGTCCCGTGGCTAGTGTCGCGGACCCGGGGATCAGAGGTCCGAACATCGCATCATGCTCGTTCATTCCTCGTCTCACGTTACTGTTCATTTTCGCCATATAATTTTTATAATAGCGTTTTACAAGATGACTTTTGAAGTTATTGACAAAAAAAAAAATCATTAACCCTTCCCCGCATTCAAAATTGTCTTATTTTATTTATTAGTTTGAACACTTATTTTGCTGGTGACCATGAATATATACTCTATACTTATATATGGAAACTTCACCGGTCCATTAGATTTAAGTCTAATTTTGTATACTATAAAACTATGTCACGAATAAAAGAAGAAAAAAAATTACTCGAATACTTGAGCTATAAACCTTTTTAATAATAAATTGCTCACATATGCTGTGAGAACCCCGCAGTAGTACTGTCATAGGCGCTCACAGATGTACGTGAGCACCGCGGTGAATGAGTTAAGAATTGAATTGATATTAAGACAAGTAAAAAAAACAATAATTTTTATCGGTATTGTTTTGGAACAAACTGTCGGCGAGTAGAACACACAACATTATAAAATATATTTACCTCAATGATGTTTGACATGTGCGGCATTAATCGATCAAGTCTGACTTCCAAGAGCATAACAAGAGCGTGGCAAACATTTTTTCTCACATAAACATCTTCATCCATAGAGAGTCTGAATAGATTCTGAAAATGTTAAACATTTACTTAAGACTTAATATTTAAACTATAAAGATATCACAAGCGTAAACAAAATGATTTGCCAAAAGAAGAGTACCGTGACACTAATTCAATAGGCAAATAAACGTAGAACGAGTATATTATTAGAATTTTTTCTTACTTCTATAAAAGAGTCGACATGCACCATGAGTGCCTGTGTTCTGCTGACGATGAATGGGTTGACACAGGCGATAGCGTGGGAGCGGATCTTGGGACTGGAGTGCTGGAAGAACTGCAGGAACTTGGGGATCAGCACATTGACGGGTCGCTGAAGGGCATCGCTGTCCAACAATTCAGCTGAATCTTCGCAAATTTTTTGTAGAGCACTAAACGCTCCCTAAAATTTTCAGATAAATAGAATAATTAATACAAAGAACATGGCTGCTTTAAGGATGAGTAAAAAAAGCAATCTGTTAGTTTAATAAATGAGAATACATCAATAATTATACAAAACGAAAAACGTAATTATTTTTCATTCAAAATTAAATTAAAAAATAAATTTCATTTCTGCCCAGGCGTATTAATTACTGTCATGGATGAGGCCATCGATACAGATTGTCTCAATATTGGTAATTCACCAACTTGAATAGATTGAACCGGGTTGTGGTCCCGTGGCTAGTGTCGCGGACTCACGGACCAGGGGTCCGAGGTTCGCACCCCGCTTTACCACAGCTTGGTTCCCATTGTCTAAAAGTGAGTTATTTACAACTCGTTGAAAATGCCCCTCCAAATTGAAATATTTGGGTAAATCATAAAAATGCAAATATTTATTTTTATTAAAGAAAAAATAAATAAAAAAAGATTCTCCCAAACAGGAACCAAAATGTACTGATTTTCAAAACAGTAAACTTGTATATCATCATTAAAGTAGGGTTCATATGAGGACAGAACAATATTGTCCTGTCCCAGCATCTGACCTATTGTCCTTCTGTAAACAGAAATTTGGACAAGACAATGGACTGAGACATTGTCTTAGAGATAGACAGACAGGCTATCTCTACAGGACAATGGATTACCCCCTCACAACGCGCGGTTGCATTGTTATCTTGTGAACGCGCACAGACAAGACAGTAGAACAATGGGAATTCAATGATTTTTTCGCATGTGCACTATGGTCAAATTGTCCCATTGTCTTGTCTTGTGTGGTCAAATATATTGTCTTGTCTACAATATATCCTTGTGTGAACCCAACTTTGGACTGGTGAGTGAGAATTTAAAATATATATATATATATATATATACGTAAAATATAAAATATTTATAAAAAAAGACTATTTTCATTTCTTAAATACTATTGGAACGATTGCTTGTGATTACACTATTTAAATAAATCAGTCCAACTCATGTGAAAAAAAATTCACCCTTGGACTAACTTTATAGGTTGGTGCATTTATACAAAGCCATGTGGGTTTATTGACCTGCAGAAGACATCTAGTACAATTGACAGAAGAGACAAATAGTTTATATTATACGATCACCGAGAAGTCAATAAGTAGATTCACCTCGCAAACATTGTAGTCTTGGGAATCCAGCATTTGACAAAGGGCAGGTAGGAGCTCCGGCCACTGCGTGAGGTCTCCCTTGGAGGCGATGGTGGTAATGAGGATCCCAACAGTGGCACGGATGAGGGGGGAAGGATCTCCCACCGCGGAAAGACATTCCCTCTTTATAAACTCTGAAACCTCCGGTAGAAATCTATTGTAGTGCGCGGTCACGTTATTCTTCAGGATTAGACCGCTCAAAGATCGGGTCGGTTCATCTTCTGTTAGAAGTTTCGTCAGTACAAAAATCAAGTAGTTATTGAAGTCCGGAAATTTGTTTAATTCTTCGAGTTTCTGAACATGTTGTTAAGGAAAGTACAATGACAGTTATAATGCCGTGTTCGAAAAATCGATTTTTATCGGTTTCGATAACACCGCATTTACCTAAATAATTCTAGGAATTTTGGTAAAAATAACAGTACATGAACATAAATAAGTATATAAATTAACAAAACAAGTAATAAAATCGTGTGAAACATATCTGATATAGGGTAAAAATTAAATTTTTCTGAAAATGCCGTCAGACACTCGTGAAAGGATACAACTTGGACATCTCTCTGTATTGCCGTTTCTGATGATTGAGATTCCTTGAGAAGTGTTAGTATTTGCCTCAAACCATCGGGCTGCGGCTTCCACTCCATTTTCATAGTTATTTTCCACAATAATTATATTTATACAATTCACGGCTCCGCACTGAAACAACCATGCCAAAATTTACGAAGGCTGGATTATGTGTGGCCATATGAAGAGTAAAAAATACTGAAAACTTGAATACTGTGATGAATAAAAATTTCACACATAAAACGGGGCAGGTGGTCACTTTATGACATGTGCAGTGAGATTATCCACAACCCCCTCTACAGTAGAGGTGGTTTTGGATTATCACGGGGGGGTTAAATTAGAATATAAAAAATAATGTTGTTTATAGGGTAGCTTGGGTATTTGGAGAGTGGCGACGAAGTTGAGAAAATTATAGACGAGATTGATTATCTCGGAGGCTGTGAAAATCAAGTTCCGCGTTCGCGCGTATGAATAGACGGAAGCTGTCCGTTTCTCCGCTAACTGAGAGAAAACGGGAACATCCGCCGAACGGAAACTTGAGATGAATTAGAAGATCGCGTCTTCCTGGTGCATTACCGGATATGTGGAATAGAAAGTTACTTCGCCATGTGTTTCCCTATTTTATTCACCGTCATGATAATGCAATTAAGATTAGAACTAAATGGATTTAAAGACTTCAACTTCCACGCTGCATCGTCTCCGCGATCGAGGGTACGATCGTGTAGACCCGACTCACTTCCCCGACTCTCGACCGACTCTTGATCGACTGTCCTTCCCGGCTGTTTTCCGACTCTTCTCGTTCCGAACGTTTGAGGTGGTTTTATAACTCTTAAATTAGGAGCTCTCTCCTTCTCGCTCTCACTCATCACTTTTATCAGCTGTCTCTGTCTAACACTAACTTATGAACACCTTGTCATATTAAAACTAAAATATTATGTTTTGCATAATATTTCTTATAAAACTAAATTATAATTAACTAAGACTATAATGTTTATAATATAAAGCTAATTAATTAAAAGTAAACATACACTAAACTTAGAACCTAAATCATTAAACCAACTTATACCTATGAAGATTAGAAAAGGAATCATTAATCAAAACTTTGGAAATGATTCGCCTCCTAGTGTAGAGGTTGGCGCGTCCGCCTACCAAACTTGAGGTCCTAGGTTCGATTCCTGAGAAGGTGGATGTGATATATTGATTTTAAATGAGATTTTACGCTGCTATGTTTTATAGTTCCTAGACTGGAACCTGAAGCGTAAAACTGACCATTTTACTTTCATATATAAATTATAAAATAATCGCTGGTACGTTGTGATTGGCGCACTGGTACAGTGCCTTATGTACCACGGCCGTGGATTAGGAAATGATGGCGCAAAAGTTTATTAGAGTTTTAAGTTAATATGTGGCAAGTTAGAATAATCGGCGCGCATACGAATGAAGATATATGAAGTTTGAAGAAGAAAGGTTTGTATGTATTACTGAGGAATTAATTATGCCTTTTATTTTGTTAAATTGATATAAGTTTTTAAAATACAAATATTATTTAATGACCATCGGTTTGCGATTTATTATTCAAAAGGGTTGTTTTGACCCATGTTTTCCCCAGCGGAAAACATGGGTCGATATTTATTGTTAAAGTTATTGTTTTCAATAGAAAGGGTTTTGGAATTCCAGGTAATTCGCCGCTTTGTCATTTGAATTTAACCCGGGGTATCAAATCCTAATTGACATTAACAATTAACGAAATATTTGTAAATACCTAGTAACGGCTCAAGTAAATATGGATTTATTTTTAATGTATTTATTTGTAAAGACGGTAATTAAAAAGGGGTTCTCTTGAGAATTGGCTAGCATGAACTAAAAGGTTATTATTATTAAAATCGGGTTGTGGTCCCGTGGCTAAGTGTTGTGGACTCACGGATCAGAGGTCCGAGGTTCGAACCCCACTCTACCCCAATTTGATTTCCATTTTCTAATAGTGAGTTATTTACAACTCGTTCAAAGTGGCCTCCAAAATTGAAATATTTGGGCAAATTATAAGAACGCTAATATTTCAATAAAATAAAAAATTAAAATTATCAATAAAATAAAAAACATTATTACCCGTAGTAACATTTCAAATGTTTTTGGGTATTTTATTGCTAATTAAGCTTCGTTACATCTACAAATAAATAAAAAATTCAATGACATTTAATTATTCCATTTTTATTTATTTTGTCACTAACGCTAAAAGATGGGTATTTTTTCATAAAATCGCTAAATTCCAAATATCTCAAAAACAATTCACATTCGGCCATACATTGGGGTACTTACTTTTCTTGCATTTCCAACCTTGTCCTGCTGGGAATGCATCGAGTTACCAATAACCCTGTATAGTGGCATCACGCTACTAAAAAATAGTTCAGGGATCCATTATTTAATTTTAGAATACGCCAAATTTACAAAAATCAACACATCATCATCCCCTTTCCAGACCTAATGGTGCATAGGGTACTGCATTGGTACACCAATCGCAGCGTATCTTGATAATTTTTGTTACATGAAGGTAAGGTGATCAGTCTTACGCTTCACATACCAGTTCAAGAACTATAAAAGATTCTGGTGTGAGAACACCCTTTTAAATAAATATTTCATATCAACCATGTCGGAAATCGAACCCGAGACCTCTTACATGGTAGGCATACGCGCTGACCATTACACCATGAGGCCAAATAACACAGGTAAGTACAAAGTAATAATTTGTATAAAAATAAAAAAGTAACACTTAGCGTAACAAAATAGATTAAAAATTAAGTATTAATTAAACACATTATCAATTATGTAAAAAAAGACACATTTTTTTTAATCAATAGGTATAAAACGTGAAGAAAAAAGTTTGTTAAAGTGCAAATTATAAATATTGAAAAAAAAATTTAACACATATTAGAAATTAAAAAATTCAAATAAAATTACAGTAAGTGCATATAATATATCAAAAACAGAAAAAATTGCATAAAAAAGAGAAAAAGTTTTCTATCGACTTTAAGGAACAGTCAGGAGTGCTATTTATAGATTTTACCTATTAAATAATCAAGCAAAAACTTTATCTTATCTCTGTCTTTCTCATTTTGTCAAATAAAGTATGCAGAGCATTCGACGGCAAACCGTACGATCCAACTTACCGACTACAGCCTTAAGAACGTTTAATAATTGTTCTATTAAAAATGTCTACATTACAAGTAAATCTATTTAATATCGTGCATAGTTAGTATCTACATATGTAGTGTACTTCTAATAACTTGATTAGGTTAATGAGGTTCAGGAGTTCACAAGAATCGAACTCTGAATTTAAAATAAAAAAGTAAGTCGTTTATTTTTTGTAAGATCTTCTAATGAAATTAAATTTAAAGAATTTAATAGAAAAGTGTTATTGATTGATTTGGTGTTTATTTTGTAGAACTCCATATTTAAACTTATAATATTAGAAATCAAACACTGATTTGAGTCTACTGAACACTTTATTTTATTTTTACAAATATAAAAATAAAAATTAAATACTTACTTTGTTACATTTTTCCCGAAATTCAAATATAAATACCTAAATTCCCCATTTTCTATTAAACACTTAGCTTCGCCCTTAACCATTGGTTTTTCCCTCAATTATGATTAATGTACATGTTCATATACACATTCATAAGATTTTTTTATTTTCTACTTAAGTACCTTGAATTATATAACTATATAAGGACATTCAATCCATATAATCTTCACATTCGTTTGAAAATGCCCTAATAAGGCGAAACAATTGTCACGAAGTTTTTATTTTTATATTTGTAAAAATAAAATAAAGTGTTCAGTAGACTCAAATCAGTGTTTAATTTCTAATATTATGAGTAGAAAAGTGTTATTAATGTTTTCTGAGGTATATTTAACTTAAAATTTACAAATCTCATAAACTTTGCTTGAATTCTTTCTTTTCAACAGAAAATAATTTATTTCAACGACAACAACAGCAACAAACCATCACGCTGTTTCCCCATAAGGGTAGGCAGACAAAATAGAACGCCATGTCACTCTGTCTTTGCATACCGATCTGGCTTCCTATACATTCATACATCATCTCACGCACGCGCGCCGATTATTCCAAGTTGTGATATGTCCATCTTAAAATATTTGTTGTATTTGGTCATGCCATGTCTTTCTCGGTCTTCCTCTATTTCTGCATCCATCAAAATTCGCACCGTAAATATTTTTAGCTGTCCTTTTGCTGTCCATTCGCACTACATGCCCAAACCAAAACAAAGCTCCTTTTGATGAACAGTCATGATGACATCACACACCCCTGTTTGACTCCTTTAGGAGTGTCAAATCATGATGTGTATCATCCATTTACCCTAACACTTGCTGTGCTGTCCTTATAAAGAGAAGCAATAGCCCGTGTCAGATTTTTGCTCACTCCATATTTTGTAATTTATTTGTAAACCTTCTAATATTAAAAAATAAATTATTTTATCTGCACCAACTATTCAGTCTATTTAAATTAAAGTAAACTGTTAATCATTTACATTTGATACTTGGTTTGTGGTATTTTTTGTGAACTCGTAATAAACGAAAACGCAGTCGTGTATTCATTTTCGCAGAGCTCATATGTGAACTGGGGCCAAATTTTTGTATTGTACCCCAGCGTTCTGTCACGTGCGGTTGAGGCTGTTCATGGAGCTGGGACAAGACAATATTGCCATATCTAATGTATTGTCAACACGTAAACGGCCCTTCAGCTTTACCTGATTTTTAAAATTGGTGTTTGATTTCTTCAAACACCTATTATTTAGGTACAGACCAATACCAATTACGCATAAAATAATGAACAGCAGTTCAGGGTATGAATTATTATCATCATGGTTGATGATTCATAATTATATACAGTTGTTTCCAATTTCTCATAGATTTAGATACGACATACCGATGTTGTTGATTTGGAAGGTTTTTGAATGATTGAGTTTTTTTAAAATAAGAATAATCCGTAGAATGATTGAACAAACTTGAACAAGAAATATAACAATTAATACCATTAATATATAACGGGCGCCGTGGCGCAGTTGGTTAGACGGCCAACTGTGAAACTGGCATCGCGGGTTCGATTCCCGCCAGTTGCAAGAAAAAAATCCAAGAAAGATTTATTTCTCAATTGGTCTGGGTGTTGTGGTGTATTTTTCATTACCTCCTTCCATATCCCCTCTATCCCACCTGCTGACAAGCCTCAAAATAGAGGCTTAGCGGGTTATTCCTTTAAAAAATAAAAAAAACAATAAATACAGTAATGAAACTGATAATTAGTTGGCATAATTAGGTATTGTATTTGGTTATTTTAAACTAAGTCAAATATGCATAAAAATTATTTTATTGCAATATTTTTTTTGCCAAAATTATAATCTTCGTAAAACTAAAAATAAATTACAATTTTCTTATGAAACAAAGCTATTTATTGTGATACATATTTTTTTTTACAAAATAGATAAAAGTAATTTTTAAAAAAACTACAAAATATGCACTTAAGATTATCTGAACATGAAAATATATCAGCTTATGCATGATAAAAGTTGGTATTAGCACATTGATAATTTCATTTGAAAAACTTAAGTCAGTAAAAGTGATTCATAAGTTATGAAATTATGTATCAACACTAATATTATTTGAAATGCACGGCAAGTTGATTAAAATCATATTTTCTAATACAGCAGTCTCGGCACCCGGTGAAGACCCATCTCCCATTGAAAGAAATGCCCCTTATAGGGTCACAATCAGATCCCGTAAGCTGAACTCGCACAGCGGGATGATCTAAAGACTGAAGAACACAAGCCCCATCCTGTCGTCCTGACAGAAACTTGCAGCTTGATACACCTTCTAAACTTAAAACGGGACTTCCAGACTCCCACCACTCTTGTAAAATAGACCCATTCTGAGAGGATACAAGCACAATCTGAAACAAAACAAAACATTTATTGGTAATTTTGACATGTTTTCATTGGATGTAATAGATTTGTTATTCATATAACTGTGTAAGTATATATATGTGAGCATGTAGGTATGTGGATGGCATAGTGCGTTTTTAGTTCATCGATGAAAACTTTATTGATCTTTAACTTGTTTCAATATCCATTTTTTTTTAAAATATGCATTAGAGCAGCGGGCTGTAAAATCTGGTGGATCTTCAAATGGAAACAGGTTGTGAAGGTTTCAAATAATCTTATAGTATTTCCAAAATTTCCTCCTCTACTTCGAGGGAGTCGGCTGCATAACTTGCGGGCTGCAGGTCCGAGGTCAGGCTCGTACTAACTTCTGGGAGTTCGGATGCAAAAACAAAGTTCTTTGTGCATTTCTCGTATATATGAACTACGGAAACGCATGAGGACATATTTCAAAATATATGACAATATTTATTGAGTTGCCAGTGTCAACTACACTGCAACTCAATAGCCATAAATAAAATAATTATAACAATATGAATGATTATATTTTCTACATAAAATAAATAAATAAATCGACAGGGTAAGAGTTGCTAAACGTCTTGGTCGAAACTATGAATCTCATCTTCTATGGATTATTTATAAAAAAATGATGATAAAATATAGTTTACCTTTCCATTTTCACAGCCCAATAGTATATTGTTACCTAACGTGGCACAACAGTTAACAGGAGAGTCCATGGCGATGATAAATAAAACTTCTCTCATTGCAATATGAGCACACTGAACAGATCCATTCTCACATCCCACTATAACTAGTTTATCACCTGTCGCAACCTGAAATACACAATATGTAATATTGTAATAATATTTTAATCCTAAATTAATAAATTAACACAGCATTAAAATTGATACCTTTGCACTTACTTCTCTAGGGTTTTTAACCGTTTGTTCATTTGGAGTAGAAACAACACAGCAGCAATTAATTACACTATTAGTGGAGAGTATGTTTGATAAACATTTGGCTTCTCCTACGTCCCAAAGTTTCACCATTCCATCTCTAAAAATAAAACATAATTCTTTACTGAGCAATTGACTTTTTTAATTCTTTTAAACTAATAAAATAAAATAAACATCTTACAAAAATAAGTGTTTTTATTTTAATTATAAAATATAATGAATATCCATAAAGTTAATGCTTTAAATGTAAATTTTATCTAATGCATTATTAAGGTAGATTTAATATTTTTATAAAGGCAATAAATGCATGTATGTACACTTTTTTTTCAAATTTGGAATTTCGTTAGTGAGAAAGTTCGGTGGTTTTTAATTTTTGATTTATTTGTTTATAGACTATCAAATTAAGTCAAATTTTAGTTTTATGTATCATATTTATCAGCATTATGATTTTTTAAAGTTTTGTAAATTTGAAATTACTCTGCCAGTGACGTCACAAGATCTAGTTGGTAAGTTGTGCTGATTGGTGAGAATTGGCTTCCCGAAAACCGGATATACATCACAACACTCTATCATTGGTTGATTTGGAATAAATTATGATGTAGTTCAATGACAAATACAATCAGGTCTGACCTTAGAGAAACCGGGGTACTATAGAATGAAAATATGTTGCAGGCCGTAAAAAAAGCATTGTTCTTGACTTTGACTAATTATTGTCTTAAAAAGAGTGTTGTTCTTGACTTTGACTATTAATGCCCTAAAAAGGGTATTGTAATTGATGCGGCGGCTCTCGATGAAGTGACCGAGCCGAGCGCCGGAACCTCCCCATATGCAGTGGGAGGGGCGTTGGCCAGGATTGGCGGGGGTGTATGTCCCCCCACTCCCGGAACGACCTAGCGTCCGGTTTGGAAGCGGGTAGCGAGAGCCCGCTACGCGCCCTATATAATGTGTATGGTATTAAAAATAAACCAGTTTGCTTCGGGCCTTCACCTAAGTCAGATCGTTTTATTTCATCACACTGCCTTGACCTCCCGCTCTACTACTGGAATCACCCTCCTTGGACTTGACCATCTCTTCGCCCCAGGAGTACGGACCAGTACCTTCTACCGACCTACACAGTGGCACCGGACTTCAAGATTCATAGGCATCATAATTTTCGGGATTTACGACCTCGAGAACGACGCTTCTGTGGATCGTGGAATACAGTCCAAACTGTGTGTCTGCCACAATACAAGTAACAATATTTCTATCTCTGATCCGGAGTCTGTGGTACAAGACAACTCTAAGGAATTGGGAAGTAGCTTTTACCTCCTCCATGACTCCTAAATTACATTAATATATCAGACATTCAATGTTTTAAGTTTTAAACTAAAATAACTATACCATTATTTTAACAAATAAAACTCACTTGCTAACAGAAATAATATTTCTTCCTCTGTCTATGATGGCTGAGTCCATAACCGCCATGGAGTGTCCAGCCAGTGTGACGGGGTTAACTCCTGTCTCCGCAGACCAGACTTTTAGGGAACCATCAGCTCCGGCAGTTAGAACTACAGTTCCCGAGGGAAAGAATTTACACTTATATGCGGGTCCACCGTGGCCTTGTAAAACAAGATTCTCATTTCCTGGGAAAATCAGAATAAAGAACTTATTAAAATAGTATATTGACACTCCTGATGAAATGTCACCAACTCAAAGCTGAATTTATATTATTATGATTAAATTTATTTCTTAAAGTATGAGAATTGGTAAATAGTAATAAAAAAATAAACTTGATTTGAACATTATTGAACCTTGACTTTTTAGCACAAACATTATCACCAATCAAATAGCTTTTTTAACGCTGTGAATTAATTCAAACAATTTATTTATTCATTTACAATGAATAATATTTGTTAACACATTCATTAACTTATTATGTGCCCATGTTAAGCCATAATAATTAACAGCAAAAAAATATATAGTAACTTAGAATATATAAAAATTACGTAATAAATATGATTCATTAGTAAAATTAAGAACAAAAATTTAAAAAAAGAAATAACATTAAATACTTAAAAAATAAAATAAAATATAAATTAGAATTGCATTTGGAATTTGTCTGTGATGAATGAAGATCTGTTTATCATATATCCTAAAGATATCACCCAATACATTAACATCCCAACAACAAAAAAATTGAATCATACATAAGAATACAGGAGGATTTTTTTTAAATCAGCAGTGTAAACTATTATTTTTAGCCTTTATTTTCTATGTGTAGAACCATTACAAATAGAAAATAAAGGCTATAGACTCAATCTGTTAGAACAGCTAGAAATAATAAAAAATGACAATAACCCCGCTAATATACTTATAAATGAACAGTTAAACCTAGTAAATTCACCTTTATTTAATATTTTCAAAAATAAAAACTAAATTATTTATAATTATAATCTTGTAATTGTAAATTTGTTATTCCATATTATGTACGAGTATAATAATTTTTATATTTTTTATTTTTTTTTAATTTTTAAATTTTTTATTATTTTTTTATTTTACTATATACCTACTAAATATATAAAAACTTGTAATGTTCCCAATAAAATAATACGAGTATTACAAAATCTTAATATATTTTACCTTAGTTGACATTAAACATGAATGAAACCTGTGTAAAACACCAATGTAGAATTTCAACAATAATTTTCAAAATAAACCTGTATAAATGAAATCAATATTTTTATAATTATTACATTAATTTTAAAGTCACCCTTACAAATGTTTCTAAATAATGGAAGGTTTTTCTCCAATATAACCAAAATATTCCTCTAATATCCTCAGTATACCCTAATTGAATTTTAATTACTCTACTTATTTTGGCTTGTATAGAAATCCACAAACATAAAATAGCAATTATTTTTAGTATATAAGGAAACTTTGTAAATATTTTAGTTAGTTTGCTTGAAAATGTCCTAACAAGACGAAACGCGTCACAATATACCCTTTGTATATTTTATAATAAATAAAGTAGAATTACAATCCAATAAACTTGTTTTATTTTGGATACATTACCAAATTAAATATGGAATTCTACCAATTATCTGCATACACAATAAATAAAGAAAACTATTAAATATAAAATATACATTTTATTTGAAAAAAATATAATTAGCAAAAAGTGATTAAAATAGTTCTTTAAATATATTATTTAGTTTGTATGTGTAGTTTTCTCTTACCAGTTCTGCTATCCCAAACAATAATTTTATCATCTTCTGAAGAGGAAGCGACTAAAGCATTTTCAGCAGCAGACACTGAATGAATGGCTTTATTGTGTACTTTATAAGACTTCATGGGAACTACAAAAGCAGTCACCAGTTCGCTTTCCGAATGTTTTACAACCACCATATTGGAAGTATGGCTTAAAACCGTAAACTCCGAGCATATTGAAAACTTTACTTTATTATCTGCTGTTACCGATGAAGTTATCTTTCCGTGGGTACCGGGCTGATTTCTGTATTTAACAGATATCCACGCTTCTGAATTGGGAAGCCTGAAATTGAATTTAATTTCATTATGTTAAATAAATAATAGTAAAAACATTTAAATTTTTTAATAAGCGGGTTACATTCTTTTACTTTTACAATATCTAATTGACTGGCATGATCAGCACAAAATTCACTGCAAGTGCAAAGTGGAAAAGCATGAAATTAGGAGGGACTCGCTTAAATGAAACATCAATAGGTAAACTGAGAAAGCGCTAGTTCTGGGATGGTATGAAATCAATAATTTTATATAATATAAAACAAAAAAACCATTTTGAGAGCTTGGATTTTTTAAAAAGGTATGTATGTATCGGAAAATTTTTATCAATTATAATAGATAAAGCCGATTAGGCTTCACAATATATATGTAATTTATTATTTTGGTATAAAAATATAACCTAAGAGACTCATTCCAGTCGCTTTGTATATAAACAACGGGATAGTTGTGAATTTGCGTCATTTGTATTTAATAGAATTTTAAAATTCTCACGACAAAATTTAGAATTTGAAATTATTAATTTAATTGAAAAATGTAAACAAAAAATAATCAAATGTCATTCTATCAACTGACAGATGTTTTTCATAGACGGGTGTATTTTAGTAGATGCTTAGTATTATTTCTGGGTAGGTGTGTACCATAAACACTAATATTTTTATCGTGAATGTCTCTATTTCATGCTATATATTTTCATGTTTCATGATCTGTCAATGCGTACGAGAAAGTGAAGTGCATGTCAAGAGAGGCTACCGTATTAATTAATTTGCGAGATATCGGGTTTAATTCGCAATAATCAAAGTGATACTAACGACACAGTGAAGGTTACAGTTGAGTGATGAACATTTCAAGTTTACACACATTAAAATGCATTTTTCAATTCCGGATACCCAAGAATTTAACGATGACAATGGATCAACTTATATGGTGATTATTTTGTTTACAATTAACGTTCTCTTATCTGTTTCACTATCATTGTATTGAACAGATGCGTTTATTATCTGCCCGTATATATGGTAGATATTTACATAAATATCTCATTACAGTAATATGAATACTAGTCAGTGTCACTCATCTAGTGATTTTGTATTGAGCATATTTTTTTAAATTTTATAACTTTCCTTATGTTTTTACTACCATACTCTAGTCGTATTATTATTCTTTATGATTCTCTTGATTTTGAATAAATTCTTCAATGGACAAAATAACTTGTAGTTTTATTAATAACTTCAAGTTATTTATTCTCAAAACTTATTTTTGCTGTCACACCCTTTCCATAGTTTCTTATCAGCAATATTCAAAAGATTTTATTTACTAAACTGTATGGATTGTGATCGACCGTTAAAATGATAAACTTACCTTTCAACCAACAATTGGGTGGTAATTTACCATTGAGACTGGTGGGAATCTGCATTTTGATTTTTTCTGATTAATTTCATGCCTATAATAAGTTTTTTTTCATTGATAGTGCTTGAATTTGTGAGACTTGTTGAGCCTTCTTGTTATGGTTCTCATTTGTTCAGAATCCATGTCCGGGACTCTGCAATTTGCGAATGTCAGCTTGATGAGGAAGATTTAAACCATGTTTTTTGAAACCATAAATGATTGTTATCCTGATTCTCTATCCGACCTCTCTGATATTAATATCCCATTCCCTCTTCATATTCTAACTCTCCTGTCCCAAAAAACATGTATTTAAAATTCTATGTAAATATCTAGTTAAAAATGGCGTTAAGCTGTAAATATGTTATATTATTATATGTGTATATTATATTAATTACTAACTTACTAACTTGTATACATCGTAGGTATACTGGCAAAAAACGTTAAGTCGAAAATATGCGGATTTAACTTAATGATGCAGTTTTGTAAAGTTTTTAACGCTCTACAAACTAGCAAAATACACTAAGTCATATTAAATTTCATATATCTGTAGTTTTAAAAATAAATTTAAGGTATCGTATACCCGATATTTTATTCAGGCAAAAAGCTTTAAATTACTTAATTTTTACTTAATATAAAATTAAGAAACGGAAAAATTAAAAACATGTTCTTAAATGAGCACTTAACATCTTACTATATTTAAATAAGATATAAAAGAGTAAAATTGGAACAAAACTTAAATGCTTGATTTCTCAAAACAGGGATTTGAGAGTTTATTACCCACGATATTATATTACTAACACATGTGTAAATATGTAAAAAAAACTCAACATTGGCCAGAACACCCGAGTTGAGGGGTGAAAAGGCCATAAAAAACGAAGAAGAATAAGAGCCTTCTTGTTCCAAATTACGTGTTGAAGTTTTGTATGTTTTTTTTTTAGAAGGCCAGCTTAGATGTCATCGTAATAACATACACTTCATTATTTGCCCATTAAAACTCATTTCAATTAGGTTTTAAAAAATTGTCTTTGTTATAGGAGCTTCCTTTATGATATGTTATCCTATTTCCTGTCATTCTCACTTATCTTTCTATTTCCCACTATCAATTTTTACTTTATTCAGCGGATTTCACATTAAACTATTATTTAAAAAAATAAGAAATGTAGGATGATGAATTATTAATTATTTTTCTTTCGTAATAATTAAAATTTTATTCTTTTAAATTTATTTCAACAGAGAGGGAAAAAGTTTTCGAGAAGAAATTTGGAAGTCTAGGCATTTACAGGGCTTATGACCTGTCATTGGCTGGTTTAAGTGGCCACTTTACACACTGTGTAACATTCACCATTCTGCCCATGTTTGAACATCCACATTTCCTCAACTCTTCCATCTGTTGACTTTTGTGAAGTGAAAGAGCTGAAACCTTTATCACGTGGGTGAGATTCATCCGGCTGAACCAAATCACCTACTAGGCAACTATGTCAAACATTGTTGAATTACTACCTGGTAAAAGAAGAAGTATAAAAATTGGAAAATTGTTTCCAGGCGTTGCCTAGTAGGTGATTTGGTTCAGCCGGATGAATCTCACCCACGTGATAAAGGTTTCAGCTCTTTCACTTCACAAAAGTCAACAGATGGAAGAGTTGAGGAAATGTGGATGTTCAAACATGGGCAGAATGGTGAATGTTACACAGTGTGTAAAGTGGCCACTTAAACCAGCCAATGACAGGTCATAAGCCCTGTAAATGCCTAGACTTCCAAATTTCTTCTCGAAAACTTTTTCCCTCTCTGTTGAAATAAATTTAAATATGAACAACTCCCTAGGGAGGAAATCCAGCCAGTCTGCAAGCATTTGGACATAATCAAACATTGTTAAAATTTTATTCAATTGATTTTTCGAAATAGAGCCGTAAGTAAATCACTTTAAACAATTTCAATTAGAACTATTAAAAATAATGCAGACAACAGACTGTGTTCTGAAACTGTCACTTTATCATATAAATCATGTGTCAGCAACCTTTTGTTGTAAGAGGGCCAAATATTTTATGTAGGGATTAGTGCGGGCCGCACTTGGGCTATGTGTCATTACAGTATACTTACAATATTTTTGAACAAATATTTTAGTTTTAAAAATTAAACCCTAATTATATTTTTTCACAACTTATTGTAGTTAATAAAATCAAAGAGATTTTAGTGGCTGAAATTGACATGCAATTTTTTTTAATAGAGACCCGTAGTGTTGCATCTAAATGTGAATCTGATAGCCTAAATCAGTGTTCGTTTTTTCTCTAATTCAGAATTGAAAATGTTTACTTGCAAATGTATGTACTACCAAATTTAGTAATTATTTTCTAAGCAAAGCTTTTTAACTTCTTGTAGTTTTCAGAAGTCAAACTCCCATAGAAATCCACCAAGTTGGTTTTTTTTTCTTCTTAAAACCCATTTGAAGTGTGATATCACTTTGCAAATCGTTTGGTCATTATCGATATCTACTGCAAAGGGTGAGAAGACCCCTTGTGGGGCACATGTGGCCTGCGGACCGCTGATTGCCGACTACTGATATAAATAATTAAACCATTGTTTTCCCTATAATGCACGATAGGTTTTTTCTATCCAACATACTTACTGGTGTAGTGTTAATCTTAAATTAAATGCTGAGATATGAGGCTTTGTGTTGATGCTTTTATGAAAAATAAAATGCCTTTTTTATAGGGTTACAACATCCACATAAACGGTGTGTTCCACTGCACAGTACGCTACAAGCAACTTCACAATCTGCATGAGCAACTCAAGCATCAATATCCTGGCCTCAAGTTTCCTCACTTTCCGCCCAAGAAGATTCTTCCTCTGACAAACTCACAACTCGAGGAAAGGCGGGCCCTACTTGAGAAATATGTTCAGTTGGGTATGTGTACCACTTAACATATCTCATTTATTAGATTTTACTCTTTGCAAAACATTATAATCTCCGCTTTTTCTGTGGTTTTTGAAAAAAAAAAGGATTTTACTCAAAGATTTTCAAGAGAAGTAAGTTTTCTAAACTGGCCCTGAAATATTAAAGTATTATTTAAAATAAAGAGATTAGTGGGAACTCCCAGGCTGAGATGGGAGGATGAAGTGAGAAAGGATGCAGCACAGTTTCTCCAGGTGGAAAATTGGAAGACGGTGGCTGAGGACAGACAGCTGGAGGCGAAAGTTGCAGGAGGCCAAAACTCGATATGGGCTGTAGCGCCATCGGAGAGAGATTTAAAATAAAGTATGCATTTCCTGAGCAAAAGGGTTGTTGATGGTTGGAATAAGCTGCCGCAAGAGCTGATTTCAACGTGTAGTCTATATGGGTTTAAACATGGACCAGATTTGTTTTGGAAAAGTTAAAGTGCGCCAACAACTAACTTTCGTTAAATAGAATTATGCATATCAGCTTTAAGCTGCTCGCTCAAAATTAATATAATAATATCTTCAAGGGGTGACATGAATATTGACACACATTATATTATAAAAATATTTTTTAGTGTTTTGTCTTAGTTAATAAATAAACACAATTTTTGCAGTTGGGCAGAATACAGTCTTGGCTAATTCTGACCTGATCATTGGATTCCTGCTGTCAGCGCAGCAAGAAACACACTGCGAAGTGAGACATGAGGTACCACTGGATGTCTTTCTAATGAATGGGTGCCGAGTTCCCCTTACTGTGCTATCAACGGAGCGATCAGACCAAGTCCTTGATAAAGCTTGCCAGCATTTGCATTTGTCCGCCGACCTTGTAAAATATTTCTCATTATTTTTATTGCAAGCGAATGCAGACAATGAAATAATAATTATAAAGAAACTGGAAGACTTTGAATCACCATACATATCACAAAAGGCGCTTAGGCCACATCACAAAATAGTTTTAAGGAAAGGGTAAGTTTATGTTCATCTCTGTAAATTTAAGTTAAAAAACTAACCAAACCTGTTTCCGGATGGCTCCTTTGTTCATGTTGTCGAAATAATGAATTTTCTTGCGGTACAACCAATTGACTATTTATAATGAGTGTTATAAGTAAAGGCTTTAAACGATAAAGCTTTATCTTAAATAAAGCTTAATCGACCGTGTTTAGAATAAAGGCTTTAAACCACAATTTTGGTGTTATACACATTCTGGCAAACGGATTGCGCCAATACGTGTTTGTGGTCTTAGAGACCCATGTAATTGGTCAAATTAAAAATAATTTAAACACATAAAAAATACTACAAATGCTTTTTTCATAATTGTGTTTGAAGCCTTTATCCCGAACGCGGTCGATAACTTACTTTTTGAGTTTGGCTATATTATTATAACTTGTTGGTTAAATTTGTGCTATTTGAACTATTTTATGTATTTATTTAAATAATTGTCTAATTTATTTTATGAATCCATTCCTCAAGGTATTGGGATCCGTCCTACGATTTCGAACTCCTGACAGACAGAGTAGCTCTAGAGTTATTGTTCCACCAGACAGTAGCGGAGGTCAACGCCGGGTGGGTTAGTGTTCCCCCCAATATTTTGGATCGCCTCAGGAGATTAGAGAATAGCAATCAGAAACGAGAGGTAAGTTTCAATATTTTTTTCTGTATTATCAGGAGAAAACCCTTTAATTTATTAAATTCAGCCTAAATTTGACAATTGATTTTTATCAGTTTACGATAAAAATATTTTGTGTCATTTAATTAGCATGTATTAAATGCCACCCCGGGTGTTTAGTACCAAAGCATTTTTTTGGTAATATTCCTGGCATTTCTGGCAACCTTTCATTCCTATCCTTCCCTTCCCTAGGATCCATCCTCATAGTACCTACCTTTTAATCACAAAGAAAAAAGAAGATTTTGAAACACACTCAAAATTGACAATACATATTACTTGTTCATGATGCACATGTAAATCCTAATAAAAATTAGGAAAAATAAGAAAAGTGCTATAATTTTCATCTTCATCGAACAGTGTACCATCAGAAAAACACAGAGCATCATCACCGCATTAAAGTTAGGTTAATTCACTGCAAAAGGAATGAGTGACACAAAATAAATATGTTGTTAAATTATATTAGTTTAAACATAAACAATCCAATTTTTAGTTAACATAGAGTGTAGTTCCTCAACAGGGTCAATATAAAGTATAAAAGGTATCTTGGGTTTGCCTTCAGTTTGCTTATCATGCAGGAGTCTCAGGTTCAATTCCTGACATGGCGACACGAAATTCACACCGTTAGGAGTGGAAAGGAAATGATGAATAGCTATTTTTTCACCGTTTTATTTTATAGTCCTTAGATCGGAATCTGTAGTGGAAAGTTCCTTTTATGGAAGATGATGTCTTACCAAAACTTACAGAACCAGTTATTTTCGCACCGATTTTTCGAAAACTATTTGAGAAAGTTAATGTGTCAATTGGGGAAAATATAAAAGCACTATCATTGTTTAAGTAAGTTAAGGCTAAACTAGCAGTTCACAACGGAATTCTAGTTCCAACTCTAATGTATGGGAGCGAAGTATGGAATTGGAAAAATAATGATGAAAGTAGGTTGAGTGCTGTCGAAATGCGATCCCTCAGGCGAATGTGTGGTAAAACGATGTATGATAGGTGCACAAATGTCGAGATCCGTGAAGTGTGTAAGGCTGAGACATGCATTATTGACAGAATCAAGAAAGGGGTGCTGCGTTGGTTTGGACATGTAGAGCGAATGGACAGCGAAAGAACGGCTAAAAGGATCTACGATGCAAATGTTGATGAATGCAGAAAATGAGGAAGACTGAGAAAGACATGGCACGATCAAGTCCATCAAATACTTGAAGATGGACACGTCAAAAGTAGGAATAATCGGCGTGCGTGCATGAGAAGATGTATGAATGTAGAGGAAGCGAGGTCTGTATGCCAAGATAGAGTGTTATGGCGTTCTATCCTCTCTGCCTACCCCTACGGAGAAACGGCGTGATGGTTTGTTGTTGTTGTTGTATTGTTTAAGTTGTGTTTAAAACCACTACACTTGTAACAAAGTTTTGATGTAAATGATTTAAAATGGAAAAAATCGTAAATTTAACACGTTAAAGGAGCATAAGCAATATTAGCGAAGATCCAACTCCTAACTATGTACGGGTGGGTAGTTAGGTAATTGATAAACATCTCAAATTGAAATTTTAACAATCCCATGAGAAATAAATCCAGGAACTTGCAAATAAACTCCCAAAACTGCTTTTCTTGTTATGCTCTGTGCACCTGTTACGGACCTTTTTATTAAAAAACCCTTTCATAATCCCAGATAGAATAAGTTAGAAAATACTCTAAATGTGTACAAACCACTTCAAAGGAATTCAATTTTCACTCTAATTCTATTCAATTTTAGGAAAATTTTTAAACGTCGAAGCCGCCTGTCTCCATACAATTTTATAATGTAAGTTTTGACTCACAGCGCGCCGTGGTTTTTAAAAATGATCGTAAAAATACATGAATCAGAAGAATCTTGGGTGTGCAGTTGTTTGAGTTTGTAAGGAATGAAGTAATAAGAGAACGGACGAAGAAAAGTCCGGTGACAGCTGTCACCAAGCGGAAGCAATAGGGTTTGCTGGGCCATATACTGTGAATGGCTTCTGAGAGCCTTAACCACGCTTGCCTACTTTACAAGGCATCTGGTTCTCGACGTTCATCGGCAGTTTATATCAGAACTACGGGATGCGAACCTGACTTAGGAGGACGCACAAGAGCTGGCCGAGAAAGGTGCCTGAAGACTCTTTGTGGACACCATATGCTCAATTATTGCGTGGATTAAATTGTAAAACTTTATAAAAATACAATGCGGGATATGGGACTGTAAGTATATAAAATACCTAGTGTTGGCTTAAAATTTTGTATTTTTTACCAGTACATAGAGCTGGCTCGAGGGCAACGCCACTACGGCTCTGTGGTGGGCGGGGCGTGCCGGGCGGATTGGGGAGTGGCAGGGGCCGAAGGGGGCGAGGCCGAGGTGCTTCTGGCTTCCTCCGGCCTGACGCTCCTCACCCCGGACAGGAGGGAAGCTTGCTTCAAGGTCACACGCATGCGCTGCTGGAGAATCACCACTCTCCGTGGGGTGAGTACCTTTTAATGACGAGAAACCTTTGAACATATCAATCGGGTTTACCCTGCCTAGAGATCCCTTGCGGGGTCGCTAGTAGGTAGCACTGGCGGCCGCAATCCTGAAGCAGGCAACCGGTTTGTAAACCGGTATCGCTCTGTTGGCGGGAACGGCGTTTGTGTTCCGGGGAAGTAGCCAAGGGTTTTTATCCGTGGTCCAAAATCCAATCCAGAGAATATCCGTATTGCAAGTCCAGGGGATAGCGGCGGTCGAATATTCCAGGTGGCGAAGAGGTTCGGTTGAAGCGAAGTCGGGAAGCAGGGAGACGAAGTGGAGAGTAAAAGCCCTTAGTGGTGTTGAGGAATGACTGATTTATTATTTGCCTATATATACAGGGTATTCTTTAAACCCTGTCACATCTGAAACCACGATGATCAGTATAAGCAAGAAGACATATTAGCACATTAAAATAATTTTCTAGAAAAACTAAAATCTTAAAAAATAAAATATAGAAAAAAACAAATGGTTCTGATACTGATCATCGTGGTTTTGGTTGTGACAGGGTTTAAAGAACACCCTGTATACAACATATTTTGCCGTGCGGTGGCGCTGCTAGGCCAACAGCGGGCGGTACTAGGCTGGCCAATATAGCGAGCGATAGCGAGCGCATTCATCCACTCTGTCGGTCTTTCTTGCGCCATGTATAAGGACGCCCCCCTCCCGCTACTCGGCCGCAGTTCGGCGCCGACCGCGTGGCGGTTAACATTCAAACAAAAAATATGCACAGAAATAACTTGTATGACGCAGTTAATATGGTAGACCGTCAATAATATTTTATTTGATATATTTTAATAACTCTATTCTATACATGCTTCTGTATGGCGATGACCACCCCCGAAAGCGACAAATGGTAGGCTTTATTGGGGGTAGTACCTCACATACACATACTAAAGTTCCTATGCTGTAAATATATTGAAAGGCCCCAGGAAGGGCCGCTAAGTTTTCGTAGGTGGCTTTACGTCGGCAACAATAAAAATAAAAATAAAATAATGTTATTGTTCGATGTAGCCACCTTTAGCGCGGAAAAAAAGCATCAAGTCTGTCAAAGAAGGCTTCACACGCTGCACGAATGTGGGCTGGTGGCATTTTGTCCCATTCTCAGCGAAGAGCAATCTTTAAAGCGTCGACCATCTCATATTTTTAGCTGATACTTTGGCTTCTAGAATAGACCATATGGTAAAGTCCATTGTGTTTTAGTTCATTGAGGCCACTGTTGTGATGAAATGAAGCTGGAAACATTTTCTTGTAAAAAATGTTGGGTTTCACGGGCTTTATGGGATGGTGCTGAGTCTTGTTGAAACGTCCATTGGTTTCTACCGATTTTTTTACGCGCCCAAGGTAACAACACATCATTTGAAATCTTTTCACGGTAGATTTGCTGATTTACCTTTACGCCCTGTTCAATGAAAACGAGTGGTGAGCGTCCTGTAGCAGTTACCGCGGCCCAAACCATCACTGATGCAGGCGCTTGCTTTCGCAGAGCAATTCACTGGTCTAAATTGTCTTTTAATTTATTTATTTATCTATTCATATTTTTCGCTTACAAACTATAATTAATAATAAAAATAATGTGACCTCACTGGGGTTTCCCGTGCCGAGGACACTTAACAATTTAGTTTTTTTTTTTATTACATTTGAGAATAAACAAAGAAGACTCACTTAAAAAACAAACATAATTAACAAATATTCAGACAGTTTTAAAAATAAGGTATTTATATACATCTATATTATTTATATTACAAAACACACAATGAAAACAACAAAAACCTAACATAAGCCATACAGTTGTGGAGCAGTTGCTTCAGCATTGGTATGGGCGAATGAGACAATCCATTTTACTTCTATCTAGCACTACCTTCTTTGCACTGTAACCATACACGATTGTTTTGTTTGTTTACATATTGCTGAACTGTAAAAAATTTTTCATCAGAAAAGATCAAATTTTCTAGCTCACCACCAATGTGTAAGTGTTTTAACACTTTTACTCTTGCTAGGCGAACTGCCTTTTGTGCAGGCGTTTAATCTTGCATTTTTTGTATTTTGTAGAGCTTCAATCGTAGTCATTCATTCATTTTTTAATATGCGCTCCATGCTACGAGCAGACACATTGAAATTTTTCACCAATTGAACTGTGCTTTGTCGTGGATTACGTTGGATTCACTTTTCGAACCATTTCTGTTTATGTTACTATTTTTGGATGTCCACCTCCATGGCGTTTTTTTATGCTACCAGTATCATTTTAATGTGAAATGGTCTGGTACACAAACATTTTGTTTACATGTAAATGTCGTAGCTCATTAATAATGACTGGTTGCGATTTTCCAGCCAAATACAGAGCAATCACAACGCTGCAGGAACGGCGAGAAAGGAGTGACCTGATAAAGACATACAAGATACTTTACACAACTATAGCTGCCCAAATTTGGATCCCATGTTCAATCTTAAACAAGATGCTCGTCTTCGAGGCCTCAGTATCAAGCTGGAGAAAACGAGATTCAATCTAAATCCACAGAAGCATTTCCTGAGCAATAGGGTTGTTGATGGTAGGAATAAGCTGCCACAAGAGCTGATCTCAATGTGTAGTCTCAATGGGTTCAAAAATGGACTAGATTTGTTTTCAGAAAAGTTAAAGTGCGCCAACAACTAACTTTCGTTTATATAAATTTAAGCATATCAGCTTTAAGCTGCTCGCTTAAAATGAATAATAATAAACACTGTTGAGTTTGAATTTCATTTTGATAACTGTGACATAAAACAATATGCTTCGGTAGAATTATCAAAAATATAACGGAATGACACCTGTCAAAATATGAGCGCACTGTCATTAGCCGTTTGGTTGCTACATCAGCGTGAAGTTGGCAACACTTCGAGCGCCTACCCCTGTAGTAGAAATGTCTAACTTTTTTTAATTTAAAACAAACTAACTGCATTTATAATATTAATTCTTGACTCTTGGATCTTGTATTCTGTAATCCAGATTTTGCTAATGTAACTCAGGCTGATGATCTATATTACTTCCAATGGATGTGTACATATAAAAACTTCTACACAAAACATAAATCCATTCCTTCATCGAAACATAACTTCTACAGAGCAGACTTTGAGAAGATTAATAATTTTCTCTCTTCTGCTGACTTGAATTTCAATTACAATAATTTATTAGTAATTATTCTAAATGGTTTACCAAAGAACTTATTAATATTAAATGATAGAAAAAACTGCTCATAAAACATATAAAACTACTGGAACTTTATTTAACTGTATTAAATTAAGTGAAGTACGACCGAAATGTAAAAACTTATCAAAAATGTGTTATAAAAACTGTAGTTCAAATCTTGAACAACAAGTGACAACTAGTCCTCAAAGTATTTTTTAATTTTTTCAAAATGCTTAATAACAAAGATTCTGGCATTCCTCCAACTATATACTTCAATCACAAAATGGCTGATGACCCTCAAGATATTGTAAATTTGTTTGCCGAATGCTTTTCTGTAGTCTATATTAGTACTTTTAACTGTTTTGTATATTAACTCGTGCATATTGGATGAATCAGACGTAAAAATCTTTAGATTATAAAATGTATTCCTAATAACATTCCTCCCCCTTTTGTAAATGGTGTAATCAAAATCGTCCTTTTTTTAAATGTGGGTAAGTGTCATTATATCAGCGAAAGTCATTTCGTATTTTGCGCCATTTTTTTTCAACTGAATATATCTCGTTCATTATTAGTCACATCGGATCATACGATACGGCGTTGTAAAGGTGAGTGATACTACAGACGCTTCTTTAAAAGTATTGCTCTTGGTCGTTTCAGTCGTGAACTATCCTGCGTCGAGTATGGAGGTCTCAAAGGAAGAAATTCGTCATATTTTACATTTTTACTACCTGAAAGGGAAAAACGCGTCCAAAGCGACCAAAAAAATTGTGATGTATATGGGGCCGATACTCTTTTGGTTCGTGCTGCACAACAGTGGTTCGAGCGATTTCGTTCTAGTGTAGTGGTGATAAATAATGCACAACGCTCTGGCAGGCCTGTCGTCGAAAATGTTGATAAAATTATGGAAAATATCGAGATAGACCGTCACGTTAGCAGTCATAGCATCGCCCACGAGCTGAATATCGATCATAAAACCGTTTTGAACCATTTGCAGTAGACTGGATTTTAAAAAAAGTTTGATGTTTGGGTGCCACGCAACGCTCAATTCTGCTCTCTACTGCGAACAACTTGACCGTTTGAAGCTGGCGATCGAACAGAAGCGGCCAGCATTGGTGAAGAGGAGAGGAACCGTGTTTCGTCAGGACAACGCCAGGCCGCAAACATCTTTGATGACGCGCCAGAAGCTCCGGGAACTCGGATGGAAAGTTCTTATTCATCCACCCTATAGTCCGGACCTGGCACCAAGTGACTACCACCTGTTCCTGTCTAAGGCCAACGCCCTTGGGGGAACAAATTTTGCCACAATAGAGGCCTGTGAAAATTTGTTGTCCGAGTTTTTTTGCCAATAGGGACAAGGGCTTCTACGAGAGGGGCATTATAAAGTTGGATTCTTGTTGGCAATAAGTTATCGAACAGAACGGCGCATATTTGACTTAAATCGGATGATTGTAAATTTTAATATAAAATATTTTATAAAGCATTGAAATAAAGCAAAAAATACTAAATTACTTTTTCCCCAACCTATTATATTGTTCCATAAAAATAAATCAAAACAAAACTCAGAGATTAAGTAGTAACATGGCAAAACTGACACAAATTGACACAATTGTTTGATCAGTCGTTCTATCAACAAAAAACAAAAAGAAGATGCCATGACAGTTTAAATCCGGAATTTTCAGCGACAGGTGCGCTAAGAGCACCGCAACAATTCAAAATATTGTTAACAAGCTGGTGGTATATATTTAATGTCAGCCCAGTGCTGTAAATTTGGTTAAGACAGCATAAAAGCGAAAACATGCAAGAGTGTTGGTTATAATTAGGGCGGCGGTATTGATGTTAAATGTTTAGAACTGGCATTAATAATTTATCTAGTATTATTACAAAAAAAAATGAAGGATTGGAAGACCCAGACTGAGGTGCGAGGATGAAGTAAAAAAAGATGCAGCACAGCTTCTACAAGTTGCATATTGGAAAATGTTTGCTGAGGACAGGCGGAGTTAGAGGCAAAAATTTAAGGAGGCCAAGGCTCGATTTGGGCTGTAGCGCCATTGAAGAAGAAGAATATTATTACACAATTTAATATTAGCTGTTTTGGTAGTGACCCTGATGTACAGGGTCCATTTTAAAGGTAATGCGCATTTTCTGGAAAAAAAGATTGATCGGACCTGTAATGCTTAAAATTCTTCAAAATACTCTCCTCCTGCATCAATACACTTGCGGAGACATGTCTGCCACGCCTGGAAGGCACCCTGAAAGTCCTCGACGGGAATGTGTCTCAGGAACGTTGTAACATGCTTTTGGATGTTTTCCACGGTATCTTAATTTTACTATGCATAAATAGAGGAAGACATGAGATGGACATGAGAAGATGTATGAATGTAGAGGGAGTGTGATCTGTATGCTAAGACAGAGTGATATGGCATTCTATCCTCTCTGCCTACAAGGGTAAGGACGGAGAAACGGCGTGATGGTTTGTTTGTTTTGGTAGTGTTTAAGCTAACTTTTATGGTAAATCTGAAAATTGTTTTATAATTCAATTTCTAATTAGATTTTATCCCTTCAGAATGAAGATTCACCCGCACAGAATGCCGATTTACGAAATGGAGCTGATAATAACCCGCAACTAGAACTGTCCTTGGAATACCTCATGAATAAAGATAAACTACAGTGGGTCACCATACTCAGTGATAGAGCAATGTTCATGAGTGTTTGTCTTCAAGTAAGTTTGGGATGCATTGTAATGGATACATAATCTAATTTTGCTAGAGGCTTTTCATGAAATGTTTACTACAACTCTTGTGTATAATATAATATAACTACATGTGTATAGTGTTCAATTATTGTGGGATACAAATAAGTGTGTGTGGGGATGTTAAATTGTATGATTTCTCATCTCTAGTAATCAGTAATTAAAAGCTCATTAAAATATGTAAATTTAATACAATTTTTTTTTTAATACTTTGTATTCTTTTGGAATAAACTAAATACCGATAGTGTAAGAAAAGTTTAATTACAAATTTGAATAATTTTATTCTATTATTTTTATTGTTTAGTATTCATAAATAATTTTCTTTACCTAGTCCATTGTGGACGAGCTTATGCGACAGAAGAACTACGGAGGACTCCAGGGAAATGGACAAAGGAGCTCCGTATATAGGGGAACCTTCAAAAGAAATAGTCTTACATATCTAAGGAGAGATGGCTCTAGTCAAGTCATTACTCCCTCATCTTCCACTGATACTCTCAGTTCCGGGGTAAGTGTTCTCAAATTTCATATAAAACCTTGCTTATATTGACTTTGTTTAACAATAACTAAAAGTTCAAATTAAAATATTAAAAGTATTAAAACTAAATATATACATATAAATAAATTTGAGTGGAGTGGAGGAAAGCATATCATATTCAGTCAACTAATTTTCCAGGTTTTAATTTGTTCTTAAATCAATCCAACATTTTTTGCATTAATTTATGATTTTTCAAAATTAACATTAAATTATAATGCTTTAGAAAATCACGTTTATTTATGTATAGGTACCATGTTCCAAACTGCAGATTGACTTTAATGGAATAAGTATTAAGTAGTAATATCTTGTGAAATCTTTTAAGCAATTGTTTATTATGTTAAAAAGATAACTACTGACTACCTACATACATGTATGTACATTTATAAAAAAAAAAAAAATTGTCTTGAGTTTAAACCGAAAACGAGATTTTCAACCTAGTCATGTAATATTTCAATAACTCCCGTTAATTTCAGAATGGAGATTCAAGTGCAGGAACAACACTCAGAGAATCATTCTCCATCAGACGATTATCAGAAAAATTTGCGAGTGTTTCTTTCAAGTCTGGTCGGGATTGTGTTGAGAATGATGCATTTGAGGGGATCGGAGATGATGATCTGTAGACTTAAAATTTCCTTATAAGCGCTCTCTACAGTTTTTAAAATGTTTTAAATATCTTACATCATTTGACTTTTTTCAAGTAAATTTAATGGTTAAGGTTAAAACACAAAGATTTTACTCAATTTTTAATAGCAATATTTGACTGGTATAAAAAAATCTTCCAAAGAACTGAAATAGGTTCTTAATAAAGTGATATTACTGTACGTGAATCAGAAAAATAGAATAAGTCACAAAAATCCAGTTCCGAGTGAGGATGCGAAGTAAGGGTGGTACACATATATTGCAAGAGAAATGCGTCCTGTCCTCAAAAATATAATTTTTAATGTCACAATAATTAAGCTAAGAAAATGTTTGTTGTGTTTTTTTTTTATATCACAAACTACGTTACGCGATTGAATGGTTTTTCAGAACTTAAAATACCTACATAAGATGTTTGTAAATTTTTTACTTATAGATTTCTGTTTCCTTTTACAAAATGGTGCAAAGGGATCTGTTTTTGTCAATTAGTAATCAGGATTAGTTCTACACACAATAAAACAAGAAATGGAATGTGGTATCTACGAAATCTGTCTGTCCATAATTGGTAATTCTTCTAATGCATTTTTGTTACTATTTATACCCTTTTTTTTGTAGTCCACGTAAAAATTTCTTGTGGTCATACCACTATAAATAGAAATGTAAATTTTAATTAATTGCCTTTGAAATGTAGTACAAGTTGATTTAGACAAGAGCGTGAATTTTTTTGGCATAGTCATAATACATAATTTAAAATAGCATATTACATAATAAAAACAAAGAAATTGCTCCTATTTAAAATTTTAACAATACCTTTTTTATAAAAAAAAAATATTTGCATTCTTATTATTTACCCAAACATTTCAATTTTGGAGTCATTTTCAACAAGTTGTAATTGTGTAAGTTGTAAAATTGGAATCATAAAAATTGGGGTTTGAACGTCGGACCTCTGATCTGTGAGTCCGCAACACCTAACCACGGGACCACATCCCGATTCAAACTTCTCGAAGGTCAACCCTTATATCTATTCAAGTGTCTGGTTATTGAAAAACAAGCTGACTGCTGACTGGTTATTGAAAAACACAATGACAATTTTCTTACTAAGATTTTTTTCTTACATAAACCTAACCTGCGATCAAAGATTTTGTTCTAAAATGAGTGACTCATCCCAGGATGATCTTTTTTTAGAAAAAGAGTTTGGGAAACATTTACGCGTACGATTTTTGACAGTCTGTTGTCCACGTTATGTGTCACTAAGCTATCCTAGCTTATTAAGGTGCCTAACCTAACCTGTTGACAATCTGATGTGTCAAAAGAGTAACTTATAGATGTGTTCGGCATCGCAAGTTCTACGTCAAAATAAAACAAAAGAATATAATAATATATGATCCTCGATGCAACAAATTATTCAACTAGCGTTTCAATTACAAAGATCAGAGCTAAGATTTGAATGTTAATGTACAATCTACGCAAAATAATGTCAATTAATTAATGAAGTAATAAATAATGTATATTTGAATTAATTTTACTGTTATTAACAACAAAAAATATTTTCTACAACAATAAGATATGTATTATGAATTTTTGTTGTTGATGTGTCGTCTGATAGTAAGAGGTGGTCAATTTTTTATTTATGTAAATCAGTTACTCGAATGACATCCTCAAATTGAGCAGAGGGATAATACATACTTATCTTGCCATTTAAAAAATTCATTCAACCTCTTATATATATGTTAAACTGCATGCAGAAAATATTTCGTGTCAGAGATTTTCAATAATTCTTTTAAAATAAACAAACCTATTTTTTCTGCAAATTTGAGCAAGATCCTAAAAATACTGCAATATTTGTCCTCTGTCACTTAAAAATTAATGCAATATTTGTCCTTACTGATGTTGCTGGCGCAGGAGGGGCTGTATTATAATGGATGTCATTTTTATTAAAATGTTTCAAATTTTAAGATGATGTCAGACTATAAAAAAATATTGGATGTATTATTCCCACTAATATAGTAAAATAATGAATAGTATAATATACATATTAAACGTTTTAACTCATGACTACGTAATGTATTTGTTTAGTTAGTTTTTAGACTGGTAACACTTCTGAAATAAATCTTAAGTTTTAAATCTTTCCAAATGGAAAGGAATTTCCTAAATAGATTTGATGTTACCTCTAATTTTACAAATAATGTTGATGTAAATAATTAACGAATGGAAAACCATTCTCACAATTAAAAAATTTACAGCAATAATTTTCTGTGTTTGTCTTTGTACTATGTCGAGAGATTTTACATTTTAGTGCCTGATTATAATTATTTGTACGTATAATTTTCTACTCCTTGTGCCAAAATATTTATTTCATGTTTAACTATTCATTTTAATATTTACATGTTCAATCTATATTCAAGAAGCCCTCTTATCAATTTATATCCGTTTTGTTCATTTTATTATGAAAACAGCTCAAATATTATATAATTTATCGAGACTTCCAATAATTTTTTAGGAGACAATATTTTTTTAGTTTTGATAATCAATTGAATCTCCCGCATAGTGTCTACTCTTATTTTTTTCTAAAGTACGTTGAAAATTTTATTTCAATCAATAAAATTATACATTAAAAAAGTTTTGTTGTCAATTCAGAACATCGGGCACAAATTTGATTTATATGTACTTTATATAAACCCACTTTTATTATGTAACAAAAACCAACAAAAATATAGTATTATTATGAATAACTTATATGGCGCCGTTTTCAAAATATAATATCTAAATGGCGCTTCTGCCGTGTTCTTTAGAATTGTAAAAATGGGCACCTTTTATATTTGTGTGAGAGCCTCCTATGACCTCATATTATTGTTGTAAAATAATGTTTCAAATAAATACATAAACATATATGATATATTTGTACTCATTATAATATGCGTATGATGTACATTATATCATAAAAACTGATAGGAATGTAAAATGTGCAATTTTCTGGATATGTATTTACTTTTCTAGTTTTAAATTAAGCTTTATTGATAGATAGCTTGAAATCATATTGCAAATTAATTTTCTTACCCATTAAAAAATATACGAGAGTACAATAATGATTAAAATAATTAAGTATACACAATAATTTATTTATGTAAATTCATAATGAAAAATCAGCAGCAAGTTCCTTTAAAGTTTAAATATGAATTCTTTTATGATTAATCTTAATTTAAACATTTTATTTTGTGGGACCAAATATTTGTTTCAGGGGGGCTTTATTTCTCATAATAATCATGTCTTATACTAGACAAATAATCCTTTTTACTATTTTTTACAAATCTTAAAATAAGAACTATTTAGTATGTACATATTATATTATGTTGTGGCGTACCCCAAATATTTTTGTGATAAACATGTTATACTAATAAACATATTTGTGAAAAATTATTTATAAGAAAGCTGTTTAAAAATCATTTTGATTTTCAGGCATTTTTTAAATCTTAATTGTGAAATGTTTAAACAATATATTTGATCAAAGAGTAGATTAAAAATATTATGTTCGAGTACTATTGTTAAAATGATCAATTTAATTCATATGTATTTTGCCATCATATTGCTTGATTTCTGTTAATTTTCAGCAGTTATTTTTTAATGTTTTGTTAAAAAAGAAATGAAATATTTTAGAGTCTTAGTTACCCGAAATAAAACTAAAACTAAAGAGTTACTGGAGATACTGTGGAATCTCTTATTGTTATTGTGAGATATGTCTTGTTAGTTAATAAATGTTTATTATTTAGTCAAAATATTATAAACTTTTATATTTTTTGTTATTCGTGTACAAGGACCATGTTCATTTAAATATATTTTTAATGTAATACATAGTTAGTTTTATTTCCCGATCTTGACCCATTATTTATTGTAAAGCATATAATTTATTACATTATATAGATATTAAAAATGATGATTATTGTTCATTTAAATATAAATATCCATATATGTATTTATTGTAATATTGTATACATATATCGTCGGTCGGCGCCCATTACCGTCAATCTACTGAAACAACTTTTTCCAGGAGAAAGGGAAAACTGTTTTTAAAATCAAATACAACACATTATTTGCATTTTTATAATCAATTACACTTAGGATGTGTGTTCAATTTATTAAACTTATGTTTTTCTGTAATTCACTTTGGTGGTTTTTGTATGACAATGGGGTATTCATTTTGGTACTTAGAAGTATTTTCCACATAGAGCTTAAGTTCCAAAAAGTGAACATACATAATTTCTGTAATCAATTAAATAGCTTTAGAATGTTTTGATTTATTTCAACAGAGAGGTAAAACATTATTAAGAAGGGAATATGGACATCTAGGACATTTACAGGGCTTATGACCTCTCATTGGCTGGTTTAAGCGGCCACTTTACAGACGGTTACACAGAAAAGTGGCCACTTAAACCAGCCAATGACAGGTCATAAGCCCTGTAAATGCCTAGACGTCCATATTCCCTTCTTAATATTGTTTTCCCTATGTTGAAATAAATTAAAATATGAATAACTCCCTAGGGAGGAAATCCAGCCAGTCTGCAAGCATTTGGAAATACTCAAACATTGTTGAACTTAAAAATGTTTTTAAAAAAATATTTTAAAAAGGGATTTAAATCAAATATAAATTCTTATTTTATTGGAGTAAATAGATTTTTTTACAAAAATAAAAGTTAAACAATATTTTTAATAAATATAATTTTTTTATGTACTGTGTTAGATTATCCTATATGTTTTTAGTTTTAGTTCTTGCAAGTGATCTTATTTAACTTAAGGAATAGGTTCCCAATTTTTTCTGGACCACCGCCCCCTTTACAAGAAAAAAAATTATAACTCCTCCTCCCTTAATAGTATAATAGTTATACCAAATAAAACATATTGTTGCGCATTATCCATATTTTATCAATATATTAACAATCACAAAGTAAAAATAAAAAGACCAACAAATGTAGAAAAATGTTTATTGAAAATTAACACAAAAATCAATAAGTAGACTGGCACTTGAAGCATAAGACTGATCATCTAACCTTCATGTAACAAAAAAATGATCAAGATAAGCTGCTATTTGTGTACCAATGCAATTGATAAAATGGTTGAGGCTGGAGGAGTTCAGATAATTTGTTGATGTTGGGTTAGCCATATTTTTGTTGAAACATGCTTGATTGAAAACACTGACGTGACATGAAACAACTTGCAAAGACTTGTCACCAATAGGGTCCGGGTTTCAAAGCTTAATATGTCACTGTGGGACAACTAACAATTTCAACATATTTTATTTTTTAAAAATCTAATGATTTTACAGACGGCAACCGTAGTCATCGACAACACTATTCCGAATTGGGTATACGTATACGTATTGCTTTTTTTTTAATGCTCATTTACACGATAGCAATAAAATGAAGATTTAGATAAAATATTTATCAATGAAAACAGTATTTTCAAAGTATTTTATTACTAATTTCTTATACAATTAAGGCCATGGCCGCCCCCCTTGACTGCCTTGATGACCCCCTTTGCCTCTGGAGCAGCCACCGCCCCTATGGAAGGCTCCAGCGCCCACTAAAGGGCGGTACCACCCCGTTAGGAACCTTTGGTTTAGATTGTTTTGGTAAATCAACATATTCATCCTCAAAAGAAAGTTTGTATTGTATTATCTGAGTGCACAAATGATAGTAACAACATGATCTTCAGAATGTATGGCTTTTCACAAGTTTCCATAGCAACTGAGGCAAACTGACTTTGGAGGTGAATGTCTATTTTTCAATTTTCTCTCGATAGCAGCATGAACAGAGTCACACTCCATTTGTATGACCTTTTTCCAAATATTTTTGCTCAGTGGTAACTTTTCAACCATGGCTGTTTTAGTAACGCATTTGATAAAATTAAATTAAGATTTTGATAGGTTCATCTGCCTTAAAAATACCAATATTTGAATTCCTTGAAAAGTTCCTGAAAACTTCACTATCTGTGAACAAATCACTATATTTACTGGGCTACCTATTACGTATCTGAAAGAATCAGTAATAAGTTATATTTAGGTTCATGCATTGAATTTATGTTTATTTTACTTTAGTCAAAAATATTGTCTAACTACAAAGTTATGAATTTGATATACTATCAGTAAGGCTAAACTACACAATGAGGAATTTCAGTGTTTTTTTTATTTATTTGTTAATAGACTATTAAACTAAGACAATTTTTTTTTTTCAATTTTGTATCGTTTTATCGGCGCTATGATTTTTTAAAGTTTTGTATTTCTGAAATAACTCCACGTGTGACGTCAGAGGATCTCTTCTGCTTATTCTCGATCAGTTCTGCCCATTGTTCCATTAACGGCAAGCAAATCGGAAATCTTCCATAACTCTCTTATCATTGATGTATTCATATGAACCAGTGACGTTCTTCAAAGTAGTTCATTTTTATTAAAATATGTTTTTTTTTTGTACATTTTCAGGAAACTTTGCCGCAAAATTTAATGCTCCAATTTTTACCGCATGCAAGAAAACATTTATTGTATCCAATTTCCCGTAGGGCTGAAGTTCCTCATTAGTGTTTGAAATCATATTGCAGTGATGAAGATTAATCAAAATTAATAATGACAGTATTAAAGCATATATAAATATATGCCTTAAGTTTAAAAGATCTTTTGATTCTAAAGAAAAAGGCTTTTAAAACGAGCACTTTATAACAAACTGCAACAATTACGCGTCAAATTTGTTCTACAATTCACATTTTGTCAATTATGAACGGTGACTTTCTCAGCAAGAGCTTTCAAGCTCCCGTCGATTCCATATTGGTCTCACGCGTATCATATGGTTAGGGAACATCCAATACAAGGTAAAGAACACCCCCATATGAAACAATAATTTTAGCCAAAATTGTAGATTGGCGGTAATGCACGCTGACCTACGATACATAGGTCAATTCTAATAACCTCCTTAGAGGGTAAAATCCAGCAAACATCTACAATATTTGGATGTACTCAAAATATTGTTATATATAATAATGTAACTTTTTAAGCAGTTGAATTAAAATAAATAATATTTGGAGAAAAAAATAAAACCAAAAATCAACTGCCTAGGAACATAATATTTATTTAAGACCAAAAAATAATGTACACGATTTGAACAGATATAAACTTAACTTTGTATTATGTAAATATTTTAATAGGTGCTCTCCCACAGCTCTCTCTCCTTACGCTCTTTCTTCACTTCTTGGATAATGGGTTCCAGATAACGGTTATTGAGGTCATCCTCAAACTTAGTCCACTGTTCCTTGGGAAGGTAAATCTTCTGTAAGGACAGCTGAGCTGCTCGGATCATCCTGAAGTTGCGTTCATCGACGATTTTAGCCGGAAGGCGACGAATGGCTTCTTGGACATCCTCATTCTCATATAGAATATCATCACGGAACAAACCTGAAAACAAGAATGTTTTTCATCTCTGTTGCAATATGTGTCAATTTTAAGGGTGGAATCCAGGTCAACAAATATTTGAACAGTCGAAATATTGTTATTAACAATAAATTTACTTCAGAAAGCAAGTGGGGAGTACGATACTAACTAAGCTTTCCATATTTTTAAGTGCTATAGAATTTTTCATTATAATATGTACAAAAACTAGAAAGCTTTGAAAATAGACGCTTGCGGCAAATACTTGGTATCAGGTGGTTCAACTTAGAACTAGGAAATTCAAAGAAAAATTCAACAGCTTTTGATAAGCATAAATTAAATGCGGCACTAAAAATGTCTGGGTCACGTGCTGCGAATATCACCGGACGAGATCAACTTTGCTTGTCTCTTTTACAAGTCCCCTGGTTGCAGGTGCCCCTTAAAAAGTATTCGGCGGAGCTTTAGGAGGTTTAGCTATCCTGGGACAAAGCAAAGAAGCTGGCGCAAGACAGGGTCGATTAGAGACTGGTGGTGGCCAAATGCTCCACATATGGAATGAAAGTGGAAAAAATAAGAAAATACAAATAAGTTTGAAAATCTAAGCGTATTATATGATGCGCACTAGGAGCCTTTTAGGGGGCCTCAGGAAGCACTTTAATGTTACTGGTGAGTTTGGCCATGGTTGAAATGCAAGAACTTGGAAGGTTCCTTGATTTTTAGGATAAAATTAAAACAAGGAACCTCATCTTCCGGAATCATTATTGTTGCATTACAGAAAGCTTGAAGAGCTGTAGATACTTGTTGCTTTCATTTTTAACATTTGAAGAAACAACGAAATATTTCAAGATTGAAAAAAACTATCTTCCAAGACAGTTTCTTTCAAAAAAATATATTGTGTTTTTTACGCCAAGTGAGACACAACAGTTTTTTTTATTTTATTTTGAGAATAAAAACAAAAAATTGGGTTATCTATGTCCAAATATTTGTAGACAAATTCTGGATTTTTTCCCTGACGGGATTGATACCAATATTAGATATTTCTTCAACAGAGATTCATCTCTGCTTGATTCATCTAGCTTCAGCTACATGGAGTCTAGGCAAGACTAAAATATTTCAATTTTGGAGGCATTTTCAACTCGTTCTCATTACTTCATTCATACTTCAATTGCAGAGTATCTCGACCGTATTCGTATTTATGAAAGCAAGATGCTAGTACAGGAGCTACGCAATATTATGTAAATGCATCATTTTACATTTCCATAGGGGACTGCATTGCTAATCCAATTGCAGCGTATTTGGATAATTTCTATTACGTGGAAGGTAAAATGATCAGCCTTACATTTCAGGTACCAGGTTTGGGATTTCCCTTTTCAGGATTTTTACCCAAGAGTAGTCGTTGAGTCGAAAACACTCGTCCAGGGTTCTAATTTTATTTCACATGCAGAACTGTATTTAGTATTCGTCTGGACATGGACATTTTCACAAATCAAAATCATTTTTCTTAAAAGGGTTCGAACCTCGGACCTTCGATAAGCAAGCCCGTAACACTACCATGAGACCACACCACGGTTCTAGGGTGGAATATTTTTTTAAAGAAATTTTAAAAAGGAAAAAAGGTGAAACAGGTGTTGCCTACATGTCATCACCCTAACTCAGTGCTTCTAAACCGGTGCTCCTCGAAATTATGAAAATCAAAATTTAATGTTGAATCATTTACTGTGCGATTTTAGTTGCAAATGGCTAGATGGCAGCACCCTTGCAAAGTGAAGTTGTGTGCGCTCACCTCACGACAGCGGTCAATCGAGAACCATTGCTCGGTTACTAGCACTTCCACACAGGGGATTCCCCTTGCGTTATTGCGTGTATATAGCTAATAGACAGACCTTGTGATTTAATAATATTTTATGTGTTTATTTCGATAGTGTTGTGCGTAAGCTGTTTATAACTTAAGTGCATATTTATTTATTTTTTAATTTTTTACAGTTTTGCACCTCATTTTTGTGTGAGCTAGGTTTCTCGACATTAACCAATATTAATACGAAGAAACGCGAAAAACGTAGCAATCTGGATGAAGAAATGAGAGTAGCTTTCTCAAATATTAGACCTAATATCGTTGAAATTTGTAAAAGCCGAGAAGCTCAGGTGTCACATTAAATCATTTTCTAATCATTGGAGTATTTATGTGTCAGAACCACTGCCCTAACTTGTAAGTCGACAAATGATACAAATTTATAATTCAGAGTTTTCTGTTAGGATTTCAAATAATCTAAGTATATGTGTGTAAAATTTGTATATTCGTACAGTGTTGCATTTTTTTTTTAATGTTAGAAAAACATTTTACTACACTTCGCTACTAAAGTAAAAACTTCTACTAAAAAGGTTTGGGGCTTACGAGTTTTACAAATAACCACGATGTCCGTTATGTGTATAAAAAGGATTTATATAATGTGGAATTCTAAAAAGTCAAATGAGGTCTATAGGCCACTACAAGAAAAAAAAAAGAAATATGACTTAAACAATAAAATGAATCAGGGCAGAATATTGTAAACCGGATCCTAACACTTCCTGCAGCATACTAATGTAATGGCAGGTGTTTTAGTTACTTTTTGCTGTAATTGATGATAAATGAGTTGTAGTACTATTATTCACATTTGCAGTGTTAGTGAATATATTATTTTAATAGATTCTATAATCCACTGAAAACAACCCTTATTCCCACAGGGATGGGCAGAGGAAAGTAGAGATAAAAATTGTAACTGTTATCCTTCATGTTTCTTCTCTCCTTGACGTAAAGCTGAGTATGCAAAATTCAAAGTTTTAAAATAACTACACCATAAATACCATATTTATTAAATCCAGCACTGTTGTAGGCCCATCTCCTAAGACCATCTAAAACAAGAAAGGAAAATTATGTAACACATAGCTACTAAGTAAGTTTAGGATGAAAATGAAGTTATGCGATCAGAAATTATAATATTATTTTACTTAGTGATGCGGGTATTTTTGATGCAGCCATGTCTAATTTAAATAATTATTAGATCGAAATATATATTTCCGATAAGACACTGCGACTAGCAGACCTGCCAAACGCCAAAAATGGAATATTGCATAGACGTGACCACAGACTACAGATATCTTGACGTGACAAGAAAAACAGAAAGATGTCAAAATCATAGCCAAAGACAATGATGATATCCATAGACAACATTTTAATATTTTTATTTATATAGATAGCATAGATTGTGGCATTTGTAGTCTATGGTACTAGGGATGTGCATTGATGATTGTGTTTGTATGAACGTCGATTTAAAAAAAAAATGACATCATTAAAAAAAAAAAAATATTGGGAAACCCAAATGAATGTTTATTGTTATCAAATAATTAAACTAAAAACTAGTCTAAAAACGACTTAGGAGGAATGTGATTTAAGACCTTAATTTTTTTATATCCATGTTCAAGGTGGAGACTCACATACTTCGATTGCATAAAATTTCACGATTTGGTCATCTAGCGGCAAAAAATACAAACTTTCAGAATTAACCCAAATATGAAACCATTTTAAGGTCAATCTAGTTGATTGTGTTTGCAAAGATGTCTCTGAAGTCACCACCAAGGCAACACCGATCTAGTATGTATTGACCAAGGTCACGATAGAGGATGTAACATTTACCGCGCTGGATAAACAAAACATGGTGACTTGTTCCGGACGCGCTGGAACGATGGAAGCCGCATTTACTGTTAAATAAATTGTTTGTGTTTGACTTTAATTTATAACTAATATTTAATAGTATAGGTCCTCGGTATATGTAAAAACCAGGGGCTAGATCCACAATAAAGGCGATTTGTTTCACTTTCGGGTTCAGCCTTTGCTATAACGAGGAAAATATAGACTAGGATTTATTGAATAATCTTATGTTGAATTTATGTTTATAATTTTTGTACATGTTTATTTTTATGTGTATTCATTATTATATGTTGCGTGCCACGTGGCATAATGTCGACTTAACCCGCGCGCGGGCGGACGACGTTATTTACGTGGCCGGCCGTCGGGCAGAGTGAGAGTGGGGGAGGCCAGGCTAGTGGTCACCTGTACCCCCACTCCCCGGCGGCGGCTCGCGTACACAGCGGCGACCGCGCGCTCGGGCGTCGGGCAGTGCACCGCGGGCGCTTTATAATGGGTAGACTGTGTATTATTCTCCGCCTCCACGCCCTCTGCTTCCCGCTGGACTTCGTGCTTCGCTAGTGGCTTCCGCCTTGACTGCCCTGACTGCGTTCGCCTCTTTGCACCAAAGGAACCGTTGGAAAGCCCTTTTCAGGGCTACTGAGGTTGACTTAGCGGTCAGTGCTTTCTCAGTGCGCCGGGCTCTCAAGCCTCCCGTTTACACCGGGTGGACCGATTGAGTAGAACCAGGGAGACGAAGCCGCCACCCCCCCCCGTAACGGGTCAGCTAAAGTAACTCGTCTGAAAAAAAACATATTAAAAAAAAATAATCTCGAATAAACCGAACACAAGATTCCTGTTCCTCTCTGTTGTTAGCAAGGAGTACAGCATCGTCAGCATACAAAAAACAATTGACATTTAAATCACCACATTGACATTCTTAAGCCTTTCAGTTCTTTCATGCAGTTATCGATATACACGTTGAACAGCCATGGTGACATAACACATCCCTGCTTCACTCCTTTATGAATGTCAAACCACGATGTGTATGATCCGTTTACCCTAACACATGCTGTGCTGTCTTAATACAGAGAAGCAATAGCACGTGTTAGATTTCCGCTTACTCCGTACTCCGATAATTTTTCTCTGTCAACTCTATCAAACGCTTTTTGCAGATCGACAAATGCGCAGAAAAGCTTTTGGTTTTTAGCAAGAAATTTCTCTGTCGTGTTTCGTAAAGCAAATATTTGATCCATACATCCTCTTCCATTCATAAAACCTCTCTGAATATCCCACACTCTCCCCTTTGTAACTTTTCTTACTCTCTCAATCAGTATTCTTCCATACATTTTGCCAACAGCGCTCAAAAGGCTGATTGCTCTATAATTTCCGCATTCTACTCTTGAACCTTTCCCCTTGTATAGAGGCATAACAACAGCCCTTCTCCAATCTGGAGGAGTGTAATCTTCCTCTAAACATCTGTTGAAAAGTTTGTGCAGCCATACAAAAATTATTTCACCACCCGCCTTTATAAACTCTGTAGCAACATTATCAAACCCTTGCGCTTTTCCATTCTTCATATATTTGGCAGCAATTCTTATTTCTTCCATTCTTATCTCTGTCGTACCATCATATGCATTTAAACTTACCCGAAGAGATGCTGCAGTGCTTATATTTCCTGTATGTGTTTCATACACCTCTTCAAAGTATTCCTTCCATCTTGTTTTTATTCCACTATCATTCGTCACCATTTCCCCATCTGCTGTATAGCTGTCATACATCCACTTTCATTACTGTTTCGGGAATTTTTCACCGCTTTCCATAATATCTTTATATTTTTTGGAAGTTCTCGGTCATTTTGATTCCCTCTTTTTCTTTCAACAATTTCTTTCGTTCACACACACCTTGTTTCACTCTCTTCTTACATTCATTATATATGCTTTTTAATTCTGCATACCTACTACTCATTGCTTTATTCACTGTCAGCAGATTTAACTATGCTTCCTTCTTTTCTTGCACTATTTTTTTTATTCCATCGTCCCACCAAGGATCACCTTTCTTTCTTCCTTGTTTCGTTATACCGCATACTTCCATCGCAGATTCACACATACCATTTTTCAAACATTTCCACATTGCATCAATACTCATATTTTCCACACATTCATCAATCAGTCTAAGATTTACGGCCCTTTCAAATTTATCTTTTATGCAATCATTTTGGAGTTTTTCAACTTTGACTCTAGAGTCTTCTAGAAAGCGCCTGAATTTTGCGGGTCTTGGACCGCCATCCTTGAAACAAGATTACTCTTGATACCACCAAGAAGTGATCTGTTTCCATTTCGGCTCCTCTGTACACCCGCGTATCAACTGTCACAGGCCTCAATCTAGAGTC
This sequence comes from Micrasema longulum, assembly GCF_059751315.1. Lineage (NCBI taxonomy): Eukaryota > Metazoa > Arthropoda > Insecta > Trichoptera > Brachycentridae > Micrasema > Micrasema longulum. The sequence continues at coordinate 1,218,504 of NW_028277757.1, forward strand.
AATGACTACATAGTCGATAATAGATCTTTCATTGCCTCTCTCCCACGTATACTGGTGGATTTCCTTATGATCAAAGAACGTATTTGACACAAAAAGATTCCATTCCAGACATAATTCTAGCAGTCTTCTTCCATTATCATTCTGTTTTCCATCCCCGAACATGCCTAAGGCTGACTCCATCCCGTCTCTTCGAGTTCCCACCCACCCATTCAAATCTCCTGCAAGTATTACTCTCTCACTATCTTTTTTTTCATTCATTACATTCATCACACTTGTCCAAAACTTATCCTTCTCAGATTCGCAGTTGGAATTCACAGGAGCATATCCTATTATTAAAATAATACCTGTCAATCCAATCTTGAATCTGACAAACATAAGTCTAGAACTTATAAGGACATACTCTTTCATACACTATCCTTCTGGGCGGTAGAAACGCGGCAACACCCTGGCAGGCTCTGTCTGTATCTGGGACACCCGACCAAAGAACCAAAGGCGTTACCGTGTTCCATCGAACCGCTTCCTTTTTTCCAACTTTCCGTTATACATAATACATGTAAACATTTATTCCTCATCACATCACACAATTCGTTCATTTTTTCACCCATGCGTCCCCTTATATTCCATGTCGCAATTCTGCATTATTGCGTTTTCCTCCTCCGTGCGCCCCCCCGGGAGGAGCGACCTGACGGGTTGCGAGCCTCATCGAAGTTTGTCAAAGGCATCCTCCCGTTCTACCTGCCTACTTAATATTAATTACGCTACCCGTCATCTCTACTACTACTTAAATACTTAATTTTACACAAGACCCATAATGAATTGATATAAATTACTTAAATATGAGACATCCTCCATATGCAGAATGCGCATTGGGCACTGCTGCAATGGTTTTCACCTGTTCAGAATCCATGTCCGGGACTTTTAAACCATGTTTTTTTTTATGTCCCATAAATGATTGCTATCCTGATTTCCTATCCGACCTCTCTGATATTAAAATCCCATTCCCTATTCATATTCTAACTCTCCTTTTCCCAACTGTTCTAACACCCAATAAAAATGTATTTAAAATTCTATGTAAATATCTAGTTATGAATGGTGTTAAGCTGTCAATATTTTTTATTATTAAATGTATATATTATATTAAACACTAACATAATAACTTGTATGTATTATATTACTAACACATGTGTAAATATGTAAGGAAAAAACCAAAAACTCGACACTGGCCAGAACACCCGAGTTGAGAGGTGAAAAGAGAAAATAAGAAGAATACTTTTGATTAAATTTGTCTATGGTAAATGGTAGTCCTGCCAAATATCTTTAACCTAAACCTTTAATTAAAAATAATTTAATATTGAATAATGATCTATTTGTATTATAATATATCTTAATTCCATAGTCGTTATACTGTTTATTTTTCATCCCGCATATAGTTGTGTCGAGCCTGCTTCAAACAATGCTTCAATCTTTGTTTAAATGTGTTAAGACTCTACAAAGTAATCTAAATATTAATCGAAATATTCAAACTTGCGCGTTTCTCTGCAAGGAAGACAGCAGGTTGTGGTCATATAAATCACTACCAGCCCCAGATGAAGGCACCGAAGGGGAACGAGTTGTGGATATCGATTTCATGATAGAAAAGTAAGGTTATAATTTACATAAATCAAACAAATCGGCTAGCTGTACATGTCAAACATCCAACATTTTGTGTGTTGCAAAAAACTATTTTTTACTGCCATATTCCAACGATTATTTTTATTTACCCTGGATTAATTCAACAACTATGTTTTTCATTTGAAGCATTGAAACACAAATCACTATCAGAATTGTTATTTGAAACGTATGTAAATTTTCAGGAAAGATTCGATTTTCCCAACTCCCACATCACATCTGAAATTGTTTGACGGTATACCTTATGAAAATCTTCCTATCTGTAATATCCGAGTTTCTCGAAACAATACTATCATCAATGTAACAAACGATAAAGGAACACCAGCTTTAATCAGAAGTTGTGGAATTGAGGGATTCAAGAATACGAGGAAAGGAACCAACATTGCAGCGCAAGCTACTGCCATCAGCCTTAGTTCTGTAAGTGTAAATCATCATTTATATTTAGAAGTCGTGAGTTTATAATAAGGCCAAGTGATTGATAAAAATATGCAATTTAATACCATCAAAAACTAATTTTATAAGTTACTTTCTATCATAAAATCCAGACAAAATTTGGGTGATATCATTTTATGATTCATATAACTTAAAAATCACGAATTTAAGCTAAAGAGTGGTATGACTATTATAAGGATATAAGTTCTATGCCCGAGAGGAAATATGTCATCATCAATCTGAATAGTAGATGTTCTATCCATTAGTACACTTGGAAAGTAATTTATATTAAAACTCTGGCCTGTTTGGCAAGTCGATTGTTAACAAAGAACAGGTTGGATTTCAAAATCAGTGTAACTCATATTGAAAATCAAATAAACCAACTAACAAAACTCACCTGCATGTTTTATAAAATAAAATAATACATTGCAAGGATATGTAAAAAGCAAATTTGACTATCTTATACCTTTTTGGGGAACTGGAAACAAAACAATGCAAAGCCAACGAAAGATTATTGAATTTTGTGTCCTAGCTTTAATTTTCTTTAGTTGTATTTTATTTATATTGTACCTGTATGTATTATAAGGAAATGTGTTTGCCACTGTTAAATGGACTGAATAAGTCCGTTAATAAATAAAACAAAATACTTAAAAACACATATAATCTAAACCAGCAGTTTCTAAAAGGTGTTTCGTGGGATTCCGAGAGATAGGGTGTATTATAAGTAAAACTGAAAAAAATTTAATTCTTCACATTAAATAAGTGGAGTAATTTTTTTAAAATTCAAAATGTAGTCTTTCTTTTCGAGTCGAACCTAACAAAATGCAAAAGATAAGGTGTCATGGGTATTAAAAAGATCATTTTTGTCAATTTACCTTTTTATTGTCGAGATGGGGTTCCGCCAAAAAGGTAGGTCAATTAGGGTTCCATAGCCTAAAAAAACTGGGAACCGCTGATCTAGACGTCCTTAAGCCGGCCATAGAACTTTACAAAAACATAAAACACCTAGCCGGCCATTGAACTTTACAAAAACATAAACGGCCTGAGAAAATTAGAAACACTGGAACTAATCCACAAAATAACACAAGAACACATCAAAAACAATGACATATCGCTGACAAGAGTAACTGACATACACAATCACAACACTACCACATGCAAATAACCAAAACAAGAACAGGCCAATCCCAACTTATGAACAATGTATTAAAAATGTACAATAACTTACCTCACAATATCAAAACAATGACTACACATAAATTTAAAAAAGAACCAATTATTATTATGTATAAATTATATAGCGCCATTTTCTAATATACCCCAAGGGCGCTTTACAAAGTGATTCTATAGATAAATAAATTTAATTGAAGCTTTTAAATTTTTAATTTAATTTTAAAAAAATATTTTGTTATCACATGCTACGGATTTATTAAAATGATTTAGAAAACAAGTAGGTTCTAAATAATCTGATAAAAACCAACAAATTACCGGATGAACCACAAGGTTTCTTATCAAATAAAAAAAAAAAAACAATGTTTTATATAAATTACTAAAATGGGAAATCACGAACTAATGCATTAAATAATTATTTTAGGTCAAGTTTAAAAAATAAATATAAACATCAGTAAAATACGATTTACAGAGTATCACATGTATGTGTTTATTTTTAAGATTTATAATAGTATATTAAGTATGTCTACAATTAAAAATTTTATTTGAGTTGTAAAAGTGGCACAAATTTGAAAAAAAAATGTCAAGAATAATAAGAGCAATTTAAGGTTCACTTCACCAAAAACTTTGCTGCTTTTTCGTTGGCGTTTGCTGATTATAATAAAATATTTTTTATTGTAGAAAGCTGTTAGTATGGGATACAAGACAGTACGAGTACGGGTTCAAGGTTTGGGTCCAGGAAGAATGGTAAGACAGTATAACTTATAGATGATATGTTTCTGATCTTGACGAGCTAGAAGTGTTCTGTGTCCATTAAGGACTTAAATATTGTTACATAAACAATTTTATATTAACACAAGTAATGTGTTAATTTTCATATTTAAATAGCAATTATTTCACAACGCATGTCTGGCAACAACAGGAAATATCCTTTGCAATTAATTAAATAAATTTAATTATAGGGTTTCCCAACAAATTTGGAATTTGTATTATCAGTTTCTTTTTTATATTAGGTGTACCACTTTGCTTCCGCTGTTTTCCTGTAGAAGCAGTAGTTGTGATCGAAATAAAAAGATCATACACGTCATGCAATAAACTTGGGTATCTGACAACATAACCTCATAGAAACATTAGTCGATTTGTGTCCGCTTCGTAAAGTTATTCTCAATTGAAAACGTCAGTTTACGAACCAAATTCTTATAATTTGCAAGAGGTTTTAGTTTTATGCTTCAATATGAAGAAATCTACAGCAGAGGCTCACCGAATGCTCTTAAATACTTAAGGTGAGGCCGCTATTAGGCTGCCCGAAAGATAGGAGAAAGTAGTGGCCAGTGATGGACTATTTTTTTAATCATAAATGTATAAGCAGTATTTTACAATGTCTCGAATTGCAGAAAAAAACAGCGGAAGCTAAGTTTTCAACCAATACGTAATATGTATATTATGAAGGAAGTGTGATAGCTAGACTCTCATTAGATATAGTAAATAACCTGTTCCGAGATAGCTAGCAAAGTTTTTTTTTGTTAATAAGTTTAGGCTTTGATTACAAAAATAAAAATACTATGAGGTCCTATATTTGCTTTCCTCCTAAAGCTATCAGCCATTCAGTAACATTTTTGTTGAAGGTGATCTTATAAAGTAAGTGAAGTTAGAAAGCATCTGCCGCAAGAGGCCACTGTAGATATTCTGGGAATTTTATTTTTATTTTTCAGGCTGCTATCAAAGGGCTGCAAATGGGTGGTTTTAATATAGTAAGTGTCACAGATGCCACTAGAATATCTTGGAATCCACCAAGGGCAAGAAAAGCAAGGAGACTGTAATTCATCAGTTATTATTATTATTGGTATTGTATTCTACAAAATATATAATTGAGATTTATTTTGTCTTTTTATTAACCTTTCCTTACCTTATGGTGTTTAAGTCTCCATATACATATTATTTTCTTGAAGTTTAAATATTTATCTAATTAATGTAAAAATACAAGTCTATGTACGCAATTGAACAGCATAACATTTATGGTAATAACAACTGGTAAGCATTGAGTTGATGTTTTGTACTTTTCCAATATGCTAAATCCAGAAAAAATCTTTAATGTCGCAACATTTTATTATTTCCTTTCGATTTTTATATATTTTCTGATAAAACTAAACGCCGTTTATGCATAAATAGAATATTGTACTACTAAATTTGAACCGTAATAATATTTTTAAAAAAAAAACAAAGTTTGAAAAATAAATTCTTGCGTTCTTCTAATTTACCCAAATATTTCAATTTTATGGCCCATTTTCAACGAATTGATAATAACTCACGATTAGGAAATGGGAATCGAGTTGGGGTAGAGTGGGGTACGAACTTCGGACCTTTGATTTGTGAGTTCTACACTAGCTAGGGGACCACAACCTGATTCATCACTCGATAAAAGGTGATAAGATAGAATAATACTTTTATTTCTAGCCGTCCAACTCCATGCTTTACGCATACAATTCAATATGGTAGGAACATTACATTTTCCTTGGACACAAGTACTAGGATCAAGACATATTGCACGTATTTCATTCAAAAGAAACATTCTAAATTTGACCGTAAATACATTACTAAACGATAAAAAAAACATCAAGTTTTTATAAAAAAATTCTTTTACTAAAATATTAACACTAAAATCCATATTTTGATTGTGTTTGTTTTTTTGAAAGACGATTGTTTGCCCACTGATTCTGGAGCTCTTGTTCATTCGCCTTTGCCTGCAATAAGTAATTAGAGAGATTAAAAAAGACTTCAGTTAAAACAAAATAAAGCAATGCATATAATTTTGAGAGTGTGAACAAAAAATTAAGACAGTGACAAAACTTCTGTCAATTGATCAGAGAATCAAATTTAATATTGCTACAATAATTAACAAAATTATTGAAGGTATAATAATACCAAGATAAATAAAAAATATTGATTCTTTTCATAAATGAGTGGTACTGGTACTGCCATAGGAAGACAGCGGATTTTGGAAATAGATGACTCAAATTAGACGTGGGTAAGACCCTGTCACCGAGAGGATACGTGTCACTTGATCTGCATCACCAAAGTGACCGAATCTTTTAAGTAGTTCAATTGAACGAATGTATCTTTTGCTCATTTAGGTCATCATATCTCCGCATCATTTTATCATTTGTGTCTTCATATCTTTGTGTCTCTCATGTCTCTAGTTGCTTCGTTCAAATGCGTACGAGCGGTGAATGAAACAAATAATTCTAAACCTTTGGCTGGTTTGTCAGCATGATTTTCTTTATAGATTTGAAAATATCGTTCTTTAGATATTATATCACAAACCTGTAGAAAACGGATAAATTATTTTATTTACAAAAAAAACGTTATATTATATACAGAAAGTTATATTTCATGCTAGGTTTTTTTATTTTTGATTTACTTTTACAATTAATGTTTTGTTTACTGTTTAAAATTATACAAATTTTAAACTCCTTTAGAGGGTTTACATTTTTAAAAATTAGGTTTTTATATTTATAACTATAATTATTAAATAAACTAAGGCAAATAAAAAAAATATATACAATTAAAACAAAAAAATAAAATAATCAGCCTCTAGCACAAAATGGATAACTGACCTAATAAGTTATTCCACAAATAGGTTGTTATTTTTTACATTGGTTCATTTGTAATTATTTTTTAATGATATATCTTCCGATTGGACTGTTATTCTGAAACTGACATATTTTAATCACTTAAGTCAAGATACTTAATATTTTTTAAATCTGAATTATTATGGTTTAACACGGGCACAGCCTAAAAATTATTTATTATTAGGTTCACTAACCACTAATAGTACTAGTTCACTAGTACTGTTCACTAGTACTAATAACCACTAGTATTCACTAATACAAATGTTTTTATAATGAATTAATAAATAAATTAATTAGTAAAATTGTTTCTGTAAATATTTTTACTAAACAGAAAATATATAATCTAATAAACTCGAGCGAACAAACTAACCTCTTGTTCACATTAGAGGGCATTAAAGAAATATGAATACCTAATGTTTTCATATCAATGTAAATAATAATTCATAAAATAGCATTTTTATTGTGACATTTCATAATTAGTCAATTAAATTTCAAGTGCCATTCCTTTACCAGACGGCACTGACACGGTGCGCGGGAGATAAGGGAGAACAAAGCAGCCAGTCTAGGCATTTAGGTACCTACTATAGATACAGAGTGTATATATAGGTACCTTATCTACCTACTAACTACAGATATAAGATTCAATGAATGAGCTAACTGAGCCTAATATATAATAGATCCTAAAGACACAAAGATATAAAAGATACAAATGGCACGATGATCCATTTAGTTCAGCGCTCTTTTCATTCGCGAACTAACTGACCAAGATGAAAGAAATATATCTCTAGTTTAATGTTTCCGACCTTGTCAGTATAACAGGGTCGTTTGCGATCTACACACCTCTAACTTAAATATGCAACAAGAGGAGCTAAAAATATAAGGCTGAAAAGAAAAAAAATGACCCAAAATTGTCTATTGTACAAAGGACTAAAAATGTATGAAGAAATATTGATTATTCCCTTTCCACACCTAACGGTGTATAGGATACTGCATTGGTACACCAACCACAGTGTACCTTGATATTTTTTGTCACGTGAAGGTGAGATCAGCCTTACGCTTCAGGAACTACGAAATGTGAAGAAATACCTAAAGTTGTCAAAAACAAAATAAATGTAAATACGGTTAAATATGGTTTTCAAATAACACTACTTTTTTTATTTCTTTTTTATCATTAATTTAACAATGGGTGATAGTAATATTATATATTTTATTAATTTTATTAGAATGCCCTACATCACTCTTTTACTTCATCATCATCATCATTCCATGTCCGCTCCCTATTTGGAGCATATGGTGTCCACGAAGATCCTCCAAGCATCTCTGTCGGCTGCCAGCTCCTGTGCGTCCTCCCAAGTCAGGTTCGCGTCCCGTAGTTCTGACATGAACTGCCGACAAACAGTCAGCAGTGGACGTCCAGGACGTCGAGAACCTGATGCCTTGTAATCGATTGTTCAGTGGATGGACACATTTATGGATACTGGTAGTGTGTGAAAAAAGAAACCACGACCTTCAAGAACCACCAGTAATTAATAATAATTCTAAAATATTGTTTTACCTGATGTGCCAAGTACGTAATTTGATGTTTACGTCTCTGTTGTGTAGTTGGTTCATCTCCGCGTCTCTTGCTTGATGATGTTCGTTTGGAGTTATCTTCCGTCAACGCCTTAGTAAGCCATTCTCTTGGATCAGGCAATATTTCACTCTGATTTATATCAATTATTTGTATATTTTCTCCTTTGTGCCTTGCACGGCTACCGCACAATTTCCTAAGCTGTAAAACATCTAACATATTATAGCAATATTACTTATTGTCGACAGTAATCCATCAGTGTATGTAACAAACGCTTTTTCCATCGGCATGGTCTACCGACTTCTCATCTCTGAAGTCATATGATCTAATTCAACCAATAAATTACGCCGAAACTTAACTCGCATTCATTATTTAATCAAAATAGTTCTTATTCATAGTTTAAATAGGCTTCTGTGATAATAAGCATCCACTTAATGATTAAAATTAGAATAAATCTCAATCAAAATAAATGTTACTTGATCATGATTTTTATACAACATTCGACAGTTCCTAAGTATGCCCTATAGAAATCTCGATACGTGCTCTCAGAAAGATATGAAAAAGTATAATATTTAAATTTATTTTCAGTGGCAATATTTTTACGGTTAGATGCTGCTATATGTTAATAGGGCAGCATCTAGCCGTTCGTTTTCAAAAGTGACAGTTACGTCAGAATTTAATTTGACTTAAAAATTTACTAATTTCTCTTTCGTATTTTCAATAAGCTTTTAAGAAAAAAAGTGGCCATCTCAGAACGATTAAAAATTTAAATAAATCATAACAAAAGCAAAAATTAATTTTACCGAATGTTATTAAATATTTGTATATAACCACATATCAACTACCGGTTTCCAGACGTACACATCTCTTCATCAGGATTCATTGTTTAATAAATGTTCCCTTTTCTAAACTTAACTTTGAAAATGAAATAAATTTAGTAAAAAAAATTGCTATTAATAATGGATACACAATCGATTTAATTCTAAATAAAAAACTAAAGAAAAATCGATAAAACAATTTTTATATCCCGTTAACAGTAATTATAATAATACTAATAATGATAATAAATTGAGAAGAATTCTTTATGTAAATACTAAATCCACAAATATGTACAAATTTTTACCAAAAAATATCAAACCTGCTTTTTTACATTAATCCGTGGTATTACAATCAACATAGGTGTAATAGAGAGTATTTTTCTTTATGTTCCTAATGACTACCTTAGACATAGGCAGCTTAAGCTGTTTTATCTTCCTGCTTGCAGAACCAACCTGCCGATGGTAAAGCCAGTAGGAAGAGCAATGTCTTTACTCAACCGTATCTCTTCAGATTTCGACATCTTTCATATTAGTGAAAAAAAGTTCAGAGAAGATAGCATCCCTTTTCTTTAATTGCTGGGTATTTTTATTTTACCATTTTTGTACATTTAAATTTAAGTATATTTTTTTTTGTGTTATGTTTGCCTTGAAACATTTTTGTAATGTACAAAAACATAAAATAAAGAAATTGAAAATTTTTTTTTTTTTTTTATGCAAATAACAATATTGGTAAATTATTGCTTTTTAAATATAAGATAAAAATAGTTCATTAAATAATTCAGGTGTTTACCAACTAAAAAAACAATTCTTGTGTTGGAAGAACATCGATAAATAAATTTGTGTTAAAGAATATAATATAAATATGAAGTGTCTTCACAATACCAATTTCTCTGAATTCACAAATCACCTAATTAATTTTAATCATGACTAATAAAGATACGGAAGTTCAAATCTTACATACAAATAATAGGGAGTTAAAAGTAAATAATATGGAAATATTTCACACTATAAAAGCTTTAAAAAATAATGTTCCTTTGATCAATAACCAAACAACCTTTCAATATAGCCTATTATATTATGTTACATTGTAATAGTCCCCCTATACATATTAAACTCACGCCCCTCCCTTCATCCCCTCCCTCCCTTTTCAACTATTTCTCCTACAACATAAAATATTTTCATAACCTAATCAGTGCATGTAAGGATTGCTTATTAAAATGCATGATGTATTGGTTTTATATTTTTGTGCCTGTGGTGAAGGTGTATAGTGGGTTTTGCATGTTGGTTTAATTGGTGTCCCGACAAAGAGACGGGTACGTCTCGAAACCGGTAGACATAGAAAAGTCGATAAGTAGTCATATACAAATATTTAATGACATATTCTTGCAATGGGGTATTTAATTATTGTTACGATGCCATATAAATTATCTATAATATTTTGGCTTACCGTATCAGTATCAATATCTATATTAGTATTTTGATTACTGCTTGCTGATGGAGGAGCATCGTGAGGAACATAATACGCATTATCAGCAGATGCATTGTCTTCAATCATAACTGAGTTGACAAGTTGGACTTGTTCACCGGTACAGTGACTGCCCGCATTATTACTTTGGCCGGTAAGTAAAGGAATCTCATCTGCGATATCATTATTGGAACATTCTTTAGGTGGTGACCTTTCTCTAAGGGAGAAGAAATCAATATTGCTTTCAGACCCATTTCCTTCATTATCACTCTCATCCGACGAATCATACTTAATGAGTGAAGTAAATTTTTGAGGAACTGCTGGTGTTACTTTACTTGTGGAGCTGTTGCCTGTCTGGACTTTCTTTTTAACTGAATCAGGTATCAACATTGATTTACCCTTTTTCTTAATTTGTTCACTAATTTGTGCCGATTTGGGCTGAGGCAACAAACTAAGAAGGCCCGTGCCTTTCTGAAAAAAAAAAACAGATAATATAAAATCAATCAAACATTGTAAAACAACAAAGCAAATTAATTGACCCTTCATCCGGGATGTGAATACTGAACAATAACCAAAACAACAGACACAAGAAATTTATCTCGGTCCTAAGTCCTAATAATATCTAGCTTTGACAGATTATTTCAACAGAGATGGAGATACTTTTTGAGAAAGATTTTAGACCTGTCAATAACAGTAATAACTGTCTATATTTGAACATTTATTTTTTCAATTGTGGAATTTTGTGAAGTCTTGATAAACCTCTTATTTTATGCACAAAACTGTATTCTTCATCCGCCTGGACACGGGCCCAGAGTCCTGGATAAGTGATTTGATTCGATGGCTGCCATTAGGTAAAAATCGAAAGAAGAATGTTAAACATCTCGCTCAGGGATTAGAAGATGAATCAGTGGATCAGGGAAAGTACCAAATTTACAGATGTGGAAAAAAACATTGCGGAGCTGAAGTTGAATTGGGCGGGTCATGTTTCTCGGGTATCGGACGGTTGACTGGAGGCCAAAAACAGGGCGTAGGGAAGCCCCAGACCAGATGGTCCGACGACATCAGACGAGAAAGTGGCAAAGGGTGGCAGCGGACAGGGAATTGTGGCGGTCCAAACGGAAGACCTTTGTTCAACACTGGACTCAAGAAGGCTGAGTAATAAGTAATATTTACCACAGAGGGTTGAAATTTGATTGCTGGTGTGCTTTCATTATCCTCTTCAAACTGTAAAAAAGAAATATATTTAAATATTACATGAAGTAAATTACACATTATTATAATTAACATTATATAACTATGCAAAAGAGAAACCAAAACTTACACTAGAAAGTGAAGGAAGAAAGATCTTGGCTGGTTTTCTATCAGAAAACTTTTGAAGATTAGCTGGTTTTGAGGGTAATTCTGTAGGAATTTCTTTCTTTTTCAAAAATTCATCTTCTGTGTCTTCGTTAAACTTTAAATTTCGGGTTGATTTTTTCGGGACGGGTAGTGCTTTAAAAATGTTCTCAGCTGGAATTAAAACCAAATACAGAAATAATATAGCCAATATATTACTATATCAAAATATTTTACCGGATGCATTGCCCGATAAATTTATTTATTTATTTGACGGACTTATGCAGTCCATTCTAACAATGGTAAATACAAATTCTTATAATAAATATAGGCACTAATAAAATAAAATACAATTAAATAAAATTAAAGCTAGGACAAAAAAAAATAAAAATTACTACCTCAAGACAAGATCTGGTCTATCTTAGTGAATTTTTAAATCTATAAAGACTTACACCAAAAAAGTCCAGATCCTGTCTCGAGTTTACAATACGACACAATTGGGACATTGGTGCGTGCAAGCCATAGTTTGTGCTGTGTTGATCGAGGAACAGCACAGTATTATTTCGCAACCGGCGGATCGGAACATTGAATGACACTTGTTCCAGTAACGATGGTACATCAATTAAGCCATTCAGAAAATTAAACATAAATATGGAGTCAATGTTATTTCTACGTTTTGTAGACTTGAGATTTTTAACATTGACTCCATTTCTCCGTAAGTGTAGTCTCCCCTCTCGAGACCAATCATCCATGCTACTTTTCTTAGCAAACGATGTTGCGCCGATTCAAAATGATTTATCTGGCCTACATAGAAGGGAGACCAGATCACGGATGCATATTCTAAAAGAGGACGAACAAGTGAGCAATATAGTGTTTTAACCGTGACCATATTAGTAAAGTCACAAGATGTCCTGCTAACAAAACCCAAGAGTTTTACTGACTTGTTAATCATAGTATCAATATGTTCATTAAAGGTAAGTTTACAGCCATGATAACTCCTAGATCCTTAATAGACTTGACTACATCTAAATTAATATTTTATATTTTGTAATCAAAGGAGATAGGTTTTTTCATTCTATAAAAACACATTAATTTACATTTTTAAATATTTAATTCTAGGCAGCTGGCTTTGCGCCACATATTAAAAGAATCAATATCTGACTGAAGCAGCAAACAGTCATTTGTATTTTGAATAATTTTAATGTCGTCCGCAAAGAGCCAAAAACAAGTAAAGGAGAATACATTTGCTACATCGTTAATAAACAAATTAAAAAGAAGGGGTGGCAGATGGGCACCCTGGGGTACACCTGATGTAACATCGATACTGGCTGATAAACAGTTCCCAGTCCTAACCTTTTGCTGTTTTCACATAGATAAGATTCAATGAATGACAATAACGGGTCTCTTAATCCAAGAGCATGTAATTTAGCAATAAGAATTTTATGGTTAACTTTATCAAATGCCTTTGCAAAGTCTGTGTAGAGAACATCAACTTGCTGACCACTCTCAAGTGCTTTGGTAATAGTATGTGAATATTCCAGCAAATTTGAGGTAGTTGATCTAGCAGTTCTAAATCCGTGCTGTTCCTTAATCAGTATATTTTTAAATAGTGGGGTAATTTTACGAGTTATTAAAGATTCAAATAATTTAGGGATGGGGGATATAATGATATTGGTCTGTAATTGCATACATCAGATCAATTCATAAAAACCAAATCAATTCTATTTACACAGATTTTAGTAAGGCAAACAAAGTAAACCATAAAATTTTATACTTTATACCAGAGGTTCCCAAACTTTTTTTATGTAGTAGACCCCTTGCCATGTTTTTCGGTTTTTGGTAGACCCCCTACTTACCTGATATTGATTTTTCATAAATTTCTAATTGTAGTGAAGTTTAGTGTTAAAAACTTAAAGTTAAAACAAATGTTAAGTTTTATACATTTATTAATTGAATTTAAATTAACTCAAAATAAAATTTTGTATCTGTTATATAAAATAAACGTAACATAAAATAAACAGCAATAAGTAAATGTTTTTAGTGGGAAGGATGAACCTGATGCTTTAAAAATAAATTATTAACATTTGGCGCCAATTTTGTCAGGTTTGATCTTAATTCTCTTCGGCCAATGATGTCCAGTCTGTTTCTTTTTTTCGTTAAGAGATTGGTAACAGCGCTGAACCCCCTTTCCACTAGGTATGACGATGGAAAGGAAATTAAAAATTTGCTCGGTATATTCCATAATACAGGATAAGTAACGGTTATGTTTTTTTGCAGCCAGAAGTACAGAAGTACTATCAGTGTATGTTGAGATCCAATATCGTGGACCCCCATTTTCTCATTTATAAAGGTTTCAGCTTTTTTACTTCTCAAGTCAAAAGATAGAAGAGGGGACGAAATGTGGATGTTTAAATATAGCCAGTATGATGAAGGTTATCCAGTGTGTAAAGTGGCCACCTTAGCCAGCTAATGACAGGTCATAAGCCCTGTGAATGTCTAGACTTACACACCCCCTTCTCTTCCCTCTCTGTTGCAATAAATTTAGACATTTAAGCTTATTTGGAACTATACATTTATTACGAGGGACAATCGTAACGACCATTTAGGATCTTGGAATAAAACATGAAAAAAAATAAGTTAGATTCGACATATCTGAGGCATTTTTGTATTTTGGAGATGTGTTTAATAACCTAAAATACCAAGTTGAAGTTACAAAAATAATTTGTGACTGGATAAATAATATGGAGATAATTTATATAATATTTAAAATTAATCCAGTTTTAACGCATTATATTTTGTTAAAATAATCACCTAACTCAAAAAATACATCTAAACGAACCATTTACAACGAATTCAGTTATTTGCGTATCTTTAGTCTCTGAAGGATGATCCGCAGTAGATTCCTGCTCTTCTTCACTGTCACTTATTTCACTGTCGTATGCAACGAGAGACATCATTTTAAATTTGTTTTTTTCAATTTTTAGCAGCAACAAAACAATATTTGACAATCAACATTACCGTACATTGTCGACGATGAATGATAAATTATGACAAATCACAGATTATATAGTACAAGTACAGATGTGACACTTAGAACAAAAGTACTGTTACATCATTTTGACAGATACGCCTTAGCGTCGGTCCGCAGTGGCGCTAATATCGCCAAAAAAACCTTTTAGCGGGAAATTCAAATGTCCAATATTATTTAGAAATAAAAAATACAGGATTTAAAAACAGGAAACGAAATAAAAACGCAAATTATAGATATGACATATATTTAATAATATAAATGTTAGCATGGTCTAAAAATGACAATTACTTTACATTTATTACCATTTAACATAACAATATTTTGTAGACAAGAAATGGATTCAACCCCCAAAAGAGCTGTTAAAATAAACATATTACAACAGAGATGCAAAACATTTTAGAGAAGGGAATATAAAAGTCTAGGCATCTACAGGGCTTATGAAATATAGGCAGTTTGGCAACTCACCATTCGGTGAATGTTACACATAATGTACAGTGACCACATAAACCAGGGAATGAGGTCATAAGCCCTGTAGGTACCTAGACTTCTATATTACCTTATCTAAAATGTTCTTTATGTCTGTTGTAATATGTTTATTTAAAAAGACATGACATCAATGTAATTATGATAGGATTACTGGGAATAATTTATTGTTCATAAATAAGTAAAATAATAATTATATTCAATGGTATAATATTTATTAATAATACATAATTATAGTATACATATTACATATAAAGGACTGAGTATATAATATAATATATGATGTATCTCACTGATCTGAATATTCAAAAATAATTATGAAACATAATTACAGATAAATATAAAATTATAAACAAATATTAAAAATTAAACTACAAACTCTATACATATATTATAGTATAAGAACCTAGTACGTTATTATCTAATAGAATAATAAGAATAACATTCAAAAACATTTTGTGAACAGCGAGTGAAAAAATACAAGCTTCTTGTCCTAATACATAAACTGCTATACAAAATTAAATATTTTAAGGAGTTTGAAGGTTTAAAACTAATATCAGAAAAAGTAAACATAAGTAATTGTTCAAAATAAATATAAAGATCAGAAGCATTATAAATAAAACATTATTACGAACTATAGGTATAATATATAGAGGACCTAGTACATTACAATATGATCTTATAGTGCAGTGAGAACATTTAACAGATTTTCTAATCTAAAATTATAATAGAAATAGGGAATCAATTGTACAAAATAATTTAAGTTTCGGTAGAAGTTTAAAGGCAAGACAGAGTGTCATTGATATGATGTCTTGCTATCACCAATCGCTTGATAAATGAAACAGAAAAAAATTCAAATAATGTTAAAAGACTTTTTTAGAAATAAAAAAAAAAATTTCAAATAAGTAAAAACCAAGAAAAGTATAATCACTTTTTTTCTCCAACTTTTTTATGTTTTAATAAATGTTTTATAAACAAAAATTGATAACGTCAGTAAAAAATCCTATAATTAATATGATTTTAAAAGTATTTAACAATAAATGTAACAAAACTGTTTAGTTTAGCGTTTAAACTTATTGGAATATATCCATTGCATTAAGCGGGCTCTTATGGTATAATAATTATAATACAAGAAGAAACAAATGTACAAACATTTTTTCAAAAACAAATATGAAACATAATATGCTTTTTGTCCCAACAAATTGCTGTATAGTTATCATAGGCAACGGTTGGATATAGATATACCTGAAGCATTATTTAGGACCTTAATAAATACAATAATTACAAAACAATCTGAAAAAAAATGAACTGCCATTTCAGTTTGTCATCAAGTGCTCAGACATTAATTTATATCAAATTAAATAGTTATACATTATGTACTAAAAAAATAATATTTTAGGATCCTACAATCATGAACTAATATTTTATTAATGTGATAAATTTGGCCAACAATGAATGTATATTATTTACAAGTTTTAAAAATATGTGTGTTTTACTTTAAAATAATAGTTAAACCATAATAAACAACTTCATCAACAATATCTAATGTATCCGAATAACAAAAAGAGGTTCTCCGTCTGCATATTATATTATGTTGAAAATAACTATACAAATTCAAATGATCAAGTATAAAAAAATACATGGGAGAACTCAGCATACACGTAGTTAACTAAAGAACATACAAAAACCTTCTGAATGCATTTAAAGAAGAATAAAAATGCACTTTTAAATTAGAAATTTATGATTTACCTTTTTTTTTATATTTATTACTTTTTGCTACTGCTAATTTTTGAAAATAATTTAAATTGGATTTTAATAGCTTCGATTCATACTTTCCTGTTAATAATTTATTTATTTCTTGTGTCCAGTTATGCAATTGTAATTTTATGATTAATTTAATAATTTTTACTTTAGTCACATTAGAATGGTCTGGACACAACCAGTCAAATTTTAAGTTTTTTTCTATAATGCACTCCAAGTTCTTGTGAAATCTTACACTAATTAAATTGTTGGGATTATTTAGATATTCATTAATTATTTCTATACATCTTGTAAATACATACAGAAGGTTTTTAGACGCTATTTTTAAAGATTTACATTTATCATTCCTTTCCCTTAAAGTTAAATATTTATGATGAATTGTTGGTTCTGTTTCCGTAAGCGACTGTTTGCAGGCCTCACAGTAATTGTCTTTCAGAATCCTCCGACAAACCCAGCCAGCAACATACCCATGGGCTCCAACTTTACTCCTCTCTTGTTGAGAGTGTAAAACAGATATACCACTCACAGTATTGGCATTGCAATAATTTGCTATTGTCAAAATTGATGATGAAACCATTGAATCTTTATTAAGATCAGATATTGAAAGTGAAGTGAAGCTATTATGAGAGAGATTTATAAACTCTTTCAAGTTTAACAGCATTTGTCCTCTATCATCTTCGCAGTTGAAGGTTGGAGAGTGAGCAGATAAAAAATTAGTAATTACTGCTGACTTAAAAGAGTTCACAAAGTCTCTGCATGTAGGATTCACATTCCTTCCATTGTACATCCTAATCATACCAAAAAAGTTTTCTAAAGGATCTTGGTTGAGACGACGCGTGACAAGTTTTTTAAGACCTGACTGATGCATGTCCGCCCAGAGCCCCTGGAAACCTTTCAGAGTTGATATATAGTTTTTTAGAGATGGTACAATCTTCTCTTTTCCAGAATGCAAAAATTTCATGCTTTTTAATTTATTGATAGCTTCTATCCAAAATGCATGATGTGCAGACTGTGGTGTAGTGATATATCTCATTTTCCCCTTTGAAAATTTGGAAGCACCATTTGTACTGTCAAAGAGTTTGTCGAAGAATAAGATGACATCACTGGTAGCCAACAAACTCTCCTTCTTCGGTGATGATACTGCAAATTAAAAGATACATATTTACTAAACATATTTTTGAGATACAATTTATTAAAAGGTAGCACTAAACATTTCAACACATACCAAATTCTGCTGCAAAACGAAGAGCGGCAACCATCCTTTCACTTAGCACTTTGGTACAGTTTCTAACTTTCATTTTCTTAATTTTGTCAGGTATGATATGTTCGTCATTTATGCTTTTCAGTAGCCTAATATCCCCTATTTTAGAATCTTTTTCATAAACATATACAATATCATCCCAGCTACAAACTTGTTCTTGATAAATTATGTTTTTTGTAAGGAAATTATTTCTTAATCCTTTAATTAAGTGTGGAGGGTCATAAATGATATAAATTTTATTATCATTTATATCAAAAAACGTTTCATCTGAAAAAAAAAGATTGATTTGTGAGTAATCATATAAATGACGATGATAAATTAAAAAGAAGAGAGAAAGTGAAAGTCAATTTAAAATAGGGAGTGATATGGCGTTATTATTATTATTATGGATAACTTACATAGCGCCATTTTTGTAAGATAATACCTCAAGGGCGCTTTACATAGTGATTCTATAGATAAATAAATTTAATTGAAGCTTTTAAATTTGTAATTTAATTAAAACAATTTATTTTGTTGTCACATGCTACAGATTTATTCAAATATCCTCTCCGCCTACCCCTACAGAAAATGGCGAGATTGTTTTTTTATTTTATTTATAAATCAATTTAATATAAAATGTATTGATAGTATTAACTATTAAGTTACATAAATAGTTCTTACCATAATTTTTTCCACTGAGAAAGTAGGCCCTCCTAGTGTCATCTTTTAAATAACGCATTGCCCCTACATTCGTAGCACCTTGGTCACAAACACTGGCCTTGACGATGAGACCAGTACTCATGACAGCAGCGTACACCTCACGAATGCACTTAACTAATTGAATGGCAGGAGTAGTGCCTTCACAAAAATAATATGCTATGGGCTGACGCCAAGAGCCGGTTATGCCTCTAATCATAAAAACCAGTGCGTGGTCAGCAAATCTGAAATAAAACATGTAATTTAGTATTGTAAAATCAAATATATAAAAACAAAGCAATATTTGTAAAAAAAATGTTCAAACAAACAAACCTGGCTTTTTTTACGGTGCCAAAATCAACAAGCCCTTGGAGCCCATCTTTCTCGGAACCAAAAGACAGATTAGTTATCAGTGCCATCTCATCAAATACCAATGAACAAATTCTGTCTTCTGGGCTCCAAGAATTAACTGCACTTTTCAAAAAATTAATTACATTGCAATTTATTCCTGTCTGAAAATTTAACCCATCGAGAAGTCTGTGTAAAGTTCTCCTTGAAGGCAATGCAAATATTCTTCGCAAAAGTTTGTACCCTTTTGGCGAGTTTTTCAATAAGGCGAGCGACATTATTTTTTCATCAAAGGAAAATCTCCTGCCATTTTTTTTTCTCTTCGAACATTTTATTTGGCACCAAATAAATGTTTTGACATCATTTGACATAAATTTTGTCAACTGTTCAAAAGAAGAAGATTTGCTGAATTTAGTTGCCTTTTTTAGCCTTTCACGAAAAGAACAGGCCTTCCGCTGGTATCGCTTAGCAGTTGATCGAACTTTTTTATACGCGCTGCTTATATAATCATACTGAGGTTTTAAATCCAAATTATTCATTGTGCTTTCTGTAAAAAATCCAATTGAATAATTAATATTTTAATACAATGACATGAAAAAGTTTAAAAAAAAGTTCTTACCAAAAACATTGGGTCTAATGATGTCGGGAGAATGTAGCAAAAAACAATATATGTATTTAATTTGAAATAAAACTTAATATCAAAACAAATATTTACCAGTAATAATATTTGGAGCATAACTTATTTCAAAGGATGGTCCCGCAGAGATAGAAGGAGCTGAAAAGACAATTTGTAAAGCATTACAAAGGTTTTAAGGGTACAAGAAAGTACATATAAGTGAAAAAAGTCCATACACTCACCAATTAGATTAGGCACGCTAATGGCAGTAGTGTGTAGGCTAGTCGAAATAGGATCTAAAGAGAAATAGTCACGTGTTATTCAGGATTCAAAATGTATGCACATAGTTCAAAACAAAACAAACAAGGTAAATTGATTACTCACCAGCAATTCTCGACATGCATCTTATCTTGACAGGGGATGGTCCAGCGGAAATAGAGGTAACTAAAAAGAAAATAAATAAAGTGTTACACAGGTTTTAAAGGGTACAAGTAAATACGGTCTGGCGGAAACATTAAATACACATACCAGTAAGCGTAGGCACGCTAATGGCAGGAGTGTGTAGGCTAGTCGCAATAGGAACTGAAAATAAATATTCATGAGTTATTCAAGATTCAGAACGTACACACATAGTTCAAAATGAAATAAACAGGGCAAATTGAGTACTCACAAGCAATACTCGACATGCATGTTATCTTGACAGGGGACGGTCCAGCGGAAATAGAGGTAACTAAAAAGAAAATAAATAGAGCGTTACACGGGCTTTAAAGGGTAAGAGTAAATACAGTCTGTCGAAAACATTAAATACACATACCAGTAATAGTAGGCACGCTAATGGCAGGAGTGTATAGGCTAGTCGAAATAGGATCTGAAGAGAAATAGTCACGTGTTATTCAAGATTCAGAACGTACACACATAGTTCAAAACAAAACAAACAAGGTAAATTGATTACTCACCAGCAATTCTCGACATGTATCTTATATTGACAGGGGATGGTCCAGCGGAAATAGAGGTAACTAAAAAGAAAATAAATAAAGCGTTACACAAGTTTTAACGGGTACAAGTAAATACAGTCTGGCGAAAACATTAAATACACATACCAGTAAGAGTAGGCACGCTAATGGCAGTAGTGTGTAGGCTAGTCGAAATAGGATCTGAAGAGAAATAGTCACGTGTTATTTAAGATTCAGAACGTACACACATAGTTCAAAACAAAACAAACAAGGTAAATTGATTACTCACCAGCAATTCTCGACATGCATCTTATATTGACAGGGGATGGTCCAGCGGAAATAGAGGTAACTAAAATGAAAATAAATAAAGCGTTACACAAGTTTTAACGGGTACAAGTAAATACAGTCTGGCGAAAACATTAAATACACATACCAGTAAGCGTAGGCACGCTAATGGCAGGAGTGTGTAGGCTAGTCGCAATAGGAACTGAAAATAAATATTTGTGAGTTATTCGAGATTCAGAACGTACACACATAGTTCAAAATGAAATAAACAGGGCAAATTGAGTACTCACAAGCAATACTCGACATGCATGTTATCTTGACAGGGGACGGTCCAGCGGAAATAGAGGTAACTAAAAAGAAAATAAATAGAGTGTTACACGGGCTTTAAAGGATAAGAGTAAATACAGTCAGGCGAAAACATTAAATACACATACCAGTAAGAGTAGGCACGCTAATGGCAGGAGTGTGTAGGCTAGTCGCAATAGGAACTGAAAATAAATATTCGTGAGTTATTCAAGATTCAGAACGTACACACATAGTTCAAAATGAAATAAACAGGGCAAATTGAGTACTCACAAGCAATACTCGACATGCATGTTATTTTGACAGGAGATGGTCCAGCAGAAATAGAGGTAACTGAAAAGAAAATTCATAAAGCGTTTCATAGATTTTAATGGTACAAACATGATTGAAACTAAATTATATACTTAATTGATAAATAATATACTTACCAACAACATTCTTTGATGTGATGATAGTGGGATAAGTGCAGCCAGTAGGGACATTGTGATACTGTTTCAAACCTATAATAAATCATTTAAAAATAGTATGAGAAAATGTTTTCACCAAATGGCTATTTATTTATTTTAGAGGTGTAGATTCACTTACCTCGATTGGAAGTATAATGTTCTGGTATATGAAATTGTTCTTTTATGCAACGTTCTCCATCAATTTCAACTTGGCTAAATAAAGTGGGGATTGCTCCAGAAAGTAACCCACGATCCCCTTCAATAAATCTAGCTTCAAAATGCCTTTGGCAAACACGATAATATCTACAAATCGTACTGGGTGCAAGAGATAAAATTTTCTTATTTTTAACATTCTTCACCCAACTGTTAAAGACGGCAGGGTTTTTATTGCTGGGAAAGCAATACAGCTTTACTTCGTCTTTTGAAACTTTGCAGGATTCCACACAACAATATTTATTCATGATGACGCCTTAAACGCTCGTATCTAAAACCAAACAAAAAACAACAGAATCAAAACTTACGAAACTAAAAGATTTGCTTAAAATAAAACTTATAAAACTAAAAGATTTGTTATAAAACATATAAAACTAAAATATTTGTTAGGAAACTTAAAAAATAAAGACAAATTCAAATAAAAATCAACAGTGTAAGCAGGTGAAAAGCAAAAAAAAGTCAATGTAAACAATGGCTGTTATCGCTGCAATCACCGAAAAAGTTATGATTTGAAATTATGACAGTTGACAACAACGACGCCATGACAGATGTCCGACGATCACAGCGCCTCTTACGTGCAGACGCAGTAAACTAACTAATAATAATAATAATAATTTAGAAGCAACTTTTGTATCAGAGTGCCAAGCGTGTGTGACAAATGACAAGAGACAAGATATCTGTAGTCTGTGATTATGACCATAGAAAGGGACATATAAATATACATATTATGACATGACCATATACCAAAGATGTACGTATACCATACCGTCTCCATACCATAGACTTGACATATATATTTATATTTTATATACTGCTTATTTTTATTTTCTTTACAGGCCAGAAGACCTATTTACAGTGGTGAATTACATCAAAGAACACCCAAGCTTGAGAAAAATCACATGATTCCCGGTGAGGACGTAAAACGTCCTCACCTGGAATCGAACCCGGAACCTTCGGTGTGTTAGTCAAGCGTCTTGACCACTACACCACGGTGGCCACCATAGGAGGAGTTTAATGAGAGGTAGTTTCCTATGAAACGGCGGGATGAATGAAAGAAAATAAAAATGAGATTAGATATAGACAGAAGCTGTCCATTTTACCGCTTACTTAGAGGAAGCGGGAACATCCTCCGATCGAAAGCTTGAGATTGAATGGAAGATCGCGTCTTCCTGGTGCCATATCGCATATGTGGGATAGAAAGTTTATTTTGTTTATTTGTAAGTATTCATTGTTGTATGTTGTGCGCCACGCGGCATACTCATACTGTCGACTAAACCCGCGCGCGGGCGGACGACGCTATTTACGTGGCCGGTCGTTGGGGAGAGTAAGGTGGGGGAGGCCGGGCCAGTGGTCCTATGTTTATTAACTTAGAACATGGGAAACGACTTAGGACTAATTACAAACATGTGTTACAGAGCTAGGTCCTTAACTAATGCAGTTCTCGATTGTCACTCTTCACTTATCTATATTGATAAAACTGAATTATAATAAACTTAGACTATAATGTATGTAATTTAAAATACATTTAAAACTAATTAATACCTACAAAGATTAGAAAAGGAATTATTAATTAATAAATTGGGAATGATCCGCCTCCTATTGTGGTGGTTGGCGCATTCGCCTACTTTACTTGAAGTCCTAGGTTCGATTCCTAGCAAGGTGGATGTGAAATATTGATTGTAATTGTTGCTCTACGCTACAATATTGTATAATTCCAGAACTGGAACTTGAAGCCTAACTGCCCATTTTACCTTCATATGTATTATAAATAATCACTGGTACGTTACGATTGGAACACTGATGCAGTTCCTTATGTACCACGGGCGCGGATAAAAAAATGATGGTGTAAAATTTATTTGAGTTTTATGAATATATATGTCAAAAGTTTAAATATTCGGCACGCGTACATAAGAAGATGTATGAATTTTGAAGAAGCGATGTTTGTATGTATGACCGAGATCTAAGGTTTGGCTTTTTATTAAAGGTCGTTCCCCACACGTTTAGACTACATGAAATTTCTCAATTTGGTCATCTAGTGGCAAAAAATATAAACCTTCAGAATTAACCCAAAAATGAAACCATTTTGAGGTCAATCTAGTTTGGCTGTGTTTTCAAAGATGTCTGTGAAAGTCACACCATATACACTCTAAGCACCGTAATGACCCTCAAGGTTATTTATGTAAAAACAAAACACCGTAACGCAAACATTTTGAATTTTTTTCTCAAATTAACTGAACACAAGATAATCGCCACCTTTTCGACAGTTCATTGAATGTTTTTCAACGTTCAATTATGAATATATTAGACACGTATGTAAAGCTCGGATGAACGGAACCTGTTCATCTCTCTGCTACCGTTTTATGTAAAATAAAATTTGTTTTATATTTTAAGTTTAAAGTTCATTTATTCAATTACTCTTATTTAATTATCATTTACTTATCTAATTTGTTGTGTCAATCAATATTTCCGCGTGCACAATAAAATTTTAGAGAAATGAACAGATTGCTTTTTTTACCTTTCATTTGTGTTATTATTATTTTTTTTCCCATCGTGCAACATAACGCGGCGATGTCAAAAATGCACGCAACAAAAGTAGGGCATAGTGGAGGAATTATTGGACACAGTCCGATGTATTCAAATATGATTCTACGCTCCTTCTGGACCATTCTTAATTCTATGCCTGATACTGACGAACTGATGTACTCGTTGTAACCATTCCTTACCTCTCGTATTCCGCGGAGTAGGGATTATAAATGCTTGTACACTATACAGCCGTTAAAAAATGAAGTCCAATTTATTATTTTACAAACGATCAAAAGTTCAATGACATCATTTTATTTAATAATGACTTTTTTATGGAAAGGGTTGTAATGACAATATTGTTTATGTTTACAAAACACAACACTTAGATCGAAACTTATATTAATTTTCTCAATCTCGCCGCTGGCGCTATCTCTCCTAACTAAACAAACTAACCCATAAAGACACTTCTTTATCATTTTCCATTAATCACGCGTCTATTTTTTCGATACTTACAGTCTAAAAACAGTTTCGTTTGACGTCTCTGAACCTGAACCAGGAGCTCCACAAAAAAAAAAACTATAAAATATTTTTTTTCCATATGCGTAGCGATGTTGTCATCATTCGTAAGATTGCCGTACGTCATTTATGTCTGGGATTTGTCTATGACTAACAGTGGTGGCGGTCGTTTTTGTTTGTCTTAGATAATAATTATTGTGTTTTTTCCTTAAAAAGTCGAAATAATCCACTAATTGGGTTAAAAAAAGAGTGGTGTACATACAATTTTATCTATTATTAAGTGTTTTCAGTAGTTTGTGTTTGTTTTCGTTCTCTGTCCCGAAACCTAATAACCAGGTAACAATTATTTTTTCCATACACGTGTAGCCAAATTTTTTTTTGGTTTTTACAACTTGTTTTGTACTTTTCTTTTTTTTTATTTGTTATAAATGAATGATAAAGAGAAACCTCCGGATCCACCGGATGGATCTCAATTAGATTCGTCGTGCGGTACAATGGACACTGTTCCAGATCCCGCCGAATTTGTTACAATAAGGCCTAAATCAAAAAAACTCAAACTTATAAATTCGGAGAGGAAATCGAGTTCTGAGTCAGACCGCCCCCTCCCACACAAAACACCTAGCCCCCGACCCTCAGCTTCTACAAACCCAGGTACTCCAGAGGTCACAAACACTTTATCGCCTATTACCACACCTACCAAAGTCCAATCCCGCATGTACAATGGAATGGATCGTGCTCCATTTATCGTACATGTAACAAAAGTACAAGTAGACGGCGTCACCCAAACCAACTTGTACGATATTGACTTCGGTCGATTTCTTCATAGAAACAATATTCGGACTGCCTGGAACGGAATCAAGTCCGTCGGCCGTAACCGTATTTCTGTGGAGTTTAAGACGGCAAACGAAGCCAATACGTTCGTAAAATCAGAAATAGCTAAAAAAGATAATTATAACGTTTTCATTCCGACTTTCCTAGTAACTAAACAAGGTGTTACCAAAGGCATCCCTTCGCACTGGTCTGAACAGGACATTGTGGAGAATGCCGAGGTACCTCATGGATTCGGAAAAGTAATCAAGGCTCGACGACTGAATTACAGATCGAGTAATGGTGACGTAGTCGAATGGAAACCCTCCCACACGGTGGTTTTGACCTTCGACTCAAAATCTCTACCTTCCCACATTTCCATCTTCAATGTGTCCCTCTCCGTAGAACTCTACGTATTTCCGACAATTCAGTGTTTTAAATGCTGTAAGTACGGACATACAAAGACTGTCTGTAGATCCCTTGTGCGCTGTTACAAGTGTGGCTCCTCACACAATGGGGAATCCTGCACGGTGGCGGCAGAAGATATAAAATGCCTCAATTGTTCTGGTAACCACTCTGCCACCAGCAAGCTGTGCCCTGAGCTTAAAAGGCAACAAAACATAAAACACACGATGGCTGATAGAAACATTTCATATATTGAAGCTTCTAAAATGTTCGGAAAAGCGACGATTTCCTATGCAGAAATCGTCTCTAAAACGACAAAACCGAATGTCAATGTTGTTATGCCCGCGCCCTCCGCGCCAATATCCTACAAAAAATCAGTAGAGAGGAAGTCGAGGTCAAAAAAACTACCTTCCAAACCTAATGTTCCTCATCATGACCCTTCACTTCTGTATTTCCCGAATGGACAACTTCCATCTGGTTCTAATGGGAATGCTTTTCCTAGCACAGTCCCAACATCGAACAATACAATTATATCTACCATATTGAGTATTCTAGTATCGATCCTTCAAAACAATCCACAAATACCGTCCAACGTCGCCCATCAACTTCTAAATATAACCTCCCTACTTAACCACCACCATGGCTCCTCAGATGAGGATTCTGCAGTGGAACAGCCATAGCATTTTTAATAAAAAAGAAGATCTCTTGCATACATTGCAAGAAGAATCTATTTCAATTGCGGCCATTTCGGAGACGTGGATGGTCCCGGGATCTACTATTAGATTCCGGGGATTCCACTGTCTGCGAGATGATCGTGAGGATGGGAAGGGTGGCTCTGCCCTCCTCATCAAAAACTCCCTTCCCTTTATCCCTATTAATGTCAAGACTGATGGCTGTCCTTTCCAAGTGACAGCTGCAAAGGTTAATGACTTGACCATCCTTTCCATGTATATCTCCCCAACCAACAAACCCTCAAAATCGATACTTTTATCTTTGTTCCAAAAATTGACCCCTCCGTTCCTTATCCTTGGTGACTTTAATGCTCACCATGCCCTGTGGGGTGCTCCGACATGCGACAGGTTGGGAAGAGATATTGTTGATCTCTTGGATGATCTGAATATGTGTGTCCTTAATGATGGCTCCGCAACGCGCCTTCAGCTTCCAAATCAGCGACCCAGTGCAGTGGATCTCACCATCTCCAGCGCTGCAATGGCACCATCTGTGCAATGGTCAATTAAGGATGACACTATTGGTAGTGATCATTACCCTATAGTAGTCAGCCTCATATCCAGCCATAGATATTGCCAAAGTGGCCTATCCCCTGGGGGAAGACGAAGACCGAGATACATTACAGAAAGAGTTAAATGGAGATACTTCTCTGACGACATTGAACTTAAAGTGAACGAGCTGCCCACCCCGACGAAAGAGAATGTAGTGAAGTGCTATGAAGCATTGTCATCATGCATCGTCGAAGCAGCAGACAAACATGTCCCTGTAAAGGAGAAAGGCAATAGAAGTAAACCCCCCCCTGCCCCATGGTGGGATAGCGAATGTGCGGAGGCAGTTTTGAAAAGGAAAAAGCAAGCTAAAGTTTACTCCTTAAACATGAGCCTAGAAAACCTGTTGAGTTTTAAACAGGTTGAAGCTAAAACAAAACGCCTCTTAAGAGACAAGAAACGACAAGGATGGAAAAACTTCTGTTGCTCTTTATCACGAGACGTGCCTATATCTACTGTTTGGAGCATGATACGTCGATTTAGAGGTTCTTTCACTCCACCAGTGAGACGTCCTGAGACCCTAGGGTGGGTTGAGGAGTTCGCCAACAAATTAGCCCCGCAGACCGCAAATAACTGGAATGAGTCTCCCTATTGGTACCAGTTTACAAATAGAAGCTGGTTAGATCATAGCTTCAGTTTAGATGAACTGAAGACTATTCTGACCCGGCTCACAGACTCAGCTCCAGGGATTGACGGTATACTGTATAGTTTTATCCAACATAACAGTGATCCTACCCTCTCCTACATCCTATCATTGATCAACATGATCTTTGAATCAGGAAACATCCCCCCTTCATGGAAAACCCAATCCATTATCCCTATCCTTAAACCCAACAAAGACCCAAACTTTGGGTCTTCCTACCGCCCCATAGCCCTCTCCTCCACACTGTTGAAAGTGGCGGAACATATGGTGAGACAACGCTTGGACTGGTTTGTGGAGAGCTCGAAAACTCTCCCCGAGTCTCAATTTGGATTCAGGAAAAGAAAGAGCACTATTGAAAGCGTGTCGGTTCTGACATCTGATATCAGAGCCGCTCTTACTAAGAAAGAATTTCTTATAGGTGTCTGTCTGGACATAAGTGGTGCATATGACAATGTTATTATCCATATTCTAGAAGCTAAAATGCTACGAATTGGAATCCCGCGAAAACTCACTTCCTTTATAGCAAATTTGATTCTCTCCAGAAAGGTAGAAATCAGTGTTCGCGGTCATGCTGTGGTGGAGAGAGAGTTAAGCAAGGGACTACCTCAGGGTTCTGTCCTGAGCCCGATTCTCTTCAATATCTATACGCATGACATAAGCGGAATTGTTCCCTCAGAGACAAGTTTGCTTCAATACGCGGACGACTTCTTCATGTATACATATGGGAAGGACCCAAATAATCTAGAAAATACTCTAAATTTAGGTATGAGAAACATCAGGAATTGGTTAGTGGAACATGGCTTGGATCTATCGACTGGTAAAAGTAATGCCATAACCTTTTGTAGACAGCGAAAAATCCCAACCATAAAAATTCAACACGGAGATGAGATAGTACCTTTTACGTCCCAGATTAAGTTCCTGGGAGTAATTCTGGACACTCATCTTACATGGAACTCATACATAAATCATATAGTAAACAAGTGTCAAGCCGGATTGAATACGTTAAGAGCAGTCTCGCGAGTATGGTGGGGGAGCCACCCTTTTATACAGAGACTTTTTTATACTGCGTATATCCGGAGCCATCTAGATTATGCCTCGTTCCTTTTAGAACCTTGTTCAAAAAAGAATCTCCAAAGACTTGACCGGATCCAATCCCAAAGTCTGAGACTAGTCGTCGGAGCCATGAAGTCATCTCCAATTAACGCTTTACAAGTAGAAGCTTGTGATCCCCCACTTGGTATGAGAAGACAATACTTGGCGGATAGATTTCTTCTAAAATGCTCTATCCAAAAAAACAACCTGCTCCTCAAAAAGGTACAATTTCTCTCTGACTGCGTGACATCCTCATCTTTTTGGTTTCATAAACCACCCCCTTTACTAGTCAACAGTTTTCATTTTTACAAATCTTTCGAATCTAACATTTATCCTAAAGACCTTCTTCCCCTTTATCGTTTCCCATTTAAAACTTCTATTTATGCCCCAAGTATTGAACTCACATTCGGAGTCGAAAGCCACCTACAGCCCCGGTGTACATTCAACCGTATTCGGTCGTCAAGATGGATAGGTTGGAAAATTATCTACACTGATGGATCTCGGTCAGATTCGGCAACCCATACGGGTGCGGCTATATATTGTGAAGACAACAACTTTCAAAGATTGTACAAATTGCACAAGAATGCATCTGTATTTACCGCAGAATGTATCGCAATCCGAGAAGCTGTCAAATACGCCTTAAGCTCACAATATAGCAAGTTCCTAATCCTGTCGGATTCCTTGAGTGCCTTACAAAAAATCAAATCCCCTCCATCCTTTTATCCCGAGGATGAGCTCTGCGTGGAAACTCGATTTCTTCTTTCTATATCAGAGGCATCCAATAAGAGTATTGTTATGTCCTGGATCCCTAGCCATTGTGGTATTCCCGGTAACGAAAAAGTGGACGCGTTAGCAAAGGAGGCGGTCCACTCCGGGGATCCTGCCTATAATAATTTACTACCACTAGGTGATCTCCTTGTTATGACGAAGGAGAAGCAACTTCGCACATGGCAAGAATATTGGGTAGCCTCTTCCCAAGCCAAGGGTAAACATCTTTTCCAACTGAAACCAAATGTTACAGAAAAGCCTTGGTTTTCCAAAGTGATTCTGAACAAGTTTGAGACATCCTCCATATGCAGAATGCGCATTGGGCACTGCTGCAATGGTTCTCACCTGTTCAGAATCCATGTCCGGGACTCTGCCATTTGCGAATGTCAGCTAGATGAGGAAGATTTAAACCATATTTTTTTTGGATGCCCCATAAATGATTGTTATCCTGATTTCCTATCCGACCTCTCTAATATTAATATCCCATTCCCTATTCATATTCTAACTCTCCTGTCCCCACCCAATAAACGTGTATTTAAAATCCTATGTAAATATCTAGTTGTAAATGATGTAAAGCTGTAAATATGTTTTATTATTATATGTATATATTATATTAAATACTAACATACTAACTTTTACATATTATATTACTAACACATGTGTATATATGTAAAAAAAAAAAAAACAAAACTACTCGACACTGGCCAGAACACCCAAGTTGAGATGTGAAAAGGCCATGAAAAAACGAAGAAGAAGAAGTCATTTA
The DNA here is from genome assembly GCF_059751315.1 of Micrasema longulum. Lineage (NCBI taxonomy): Eukaryota > Metazoa > Arthropoda > Insecta > Trichoptera > Brachycentridae > Micrasema > Micrasema longulum. Next base: position 1,249,763 of record NW_028277757.1, read on the forward strand.
TGTCTATAGTGCACATTATAATTTTCACTTTACATTTTTTGTCTATGGTGTGCATTCATCGATATCCATAGAACTGGTACATCCCTATTACAAAATAAAATTTTACCAGCCAGAAATTAAAATTTCGTGATTGTCGTCTGTGTCCGCTGCTGTTTTGAGTTTGGGTTAGTTTTGTTACAATTCGATATTTTTTCCGCTATAGTTTACGCGGGATATTAACGGTTTTCGGCATTAATTAAGTCGAGGTGAGTAATTTCATGACTATTTTAATAATAATACTTTACACCTCTAATATTTTTGTTTAACATTGAATTTGATGTTTATACGCCATTTTTATTGAGCTGTCATTCATTTTACAATGGAAATATTTGCGCTATTGTCATAATTTATTAACATTCCTTTAACATTATAATATCCATTGTACAGGGTCAATTATTTTCATAATAGGTATAATTTATGATTAAAGTTTGTTTTATTGGTTATTTGTTTCAAATGTCTTGTTTGACTTGCAATAAATATCGTATACATTGGTAGCTGCATGCGGTATATTTTTACATTTTAAATAATGCTGTCTTATGTTTTCAATATTTTTTATTTATTCTTCATCTTCGTTTTTTATGGCCTTTTTATTTATATAATTAAATGCGGTTACCTATACGTCAAATGTTAGCATAATTTAACAAATAATATTTTATCTATAACTTGTCTGTTAAAGGTAACCAGTCCATTTTTTCATGGTATGTATTTAGTGAAAATACTGGATATTTAGTTTTTGTAGTCATACTTGAACCTTGAAATTTTCTGTAAAATACGACTAACACATATATCAACAATATTTCATTTGTCAAAGGCATAAGCCGGTTGAATGAATAAATAAATATTTTAAGTGAGTTGAATTCCCGACGTATATATTTTAATATTTAAACTCCTTGAATAATCTTAATTTTTATTTGTTTTTTAAAATTTATTTACAGGTTTCATAAATATGAGTGAATCGAGAGAAATTCCTTTGGAAGGAAATGAAGACGTAAGTGTTGTTGTAATACCTTAAGTTATTAATATTTTACATTTTTACTACCTGAAAGGGATACACGCGTTAAAAGCGACCAAAAAAATTTGCGATGTATACGGGGCCGTCACTCTTTCGGTTAATGCTGCACAATAGTGGTTCGAGCGATTTTGTTCTGGTGTAGTAGAGGTGAATGATGCACCACGCTTTGGCAGGCCTGTTGTAAAAAATGTCAATAAAATCATGGAAAATCTCGAGATAGACCGTAATCTCAGCAGTCATAGCATCGCCCAGGAGCTGAATATCGATCATAAAACCGTTTTGAACCATTTGCAAAAAGCTGGATTAAAAAAAAAGCTTGATATTTGGGTGCCACACGAGCTGATGCGAAAAAACCTCATCTACCGAATTTCCATCTGCGAATAACTGCTGAATCGCAACAAATCGACCCATTTCTGAAGCGGGTGGTGATGAAAATTGGGTCACTTACAACAATGTCAAGCGACAGAGATCGTGGTTGAAAGCCAACGAAGCGGCCCAGACCGTGGCCAAGCCAGGACTGACGGCCAGGAAGGTGTTGCTGTGTGTCTGGTGGGATTGGCAGGGAATACTCTACTATGAGCTGTTCCCCTATGGCTGAACGCTCAATTCTGCCCTCTACTGTGAACAGCTAGACCATTTGAAGATGGCGATCGAACAGAAGCGGCCAGGCCGCACACATCTTTGATGACGCGCCAGAATCTCCGGGAGCTCGGATGGGAAGTTCTTATGCATCCACCCTATAGTCCAGACCTGACACCGAGTGACTACCACCTGTTCCTGTCTATGGCCAACACGCTTGGGGGTACAAATTTGGAAAGAGGCCAGTGAAAATTGGTTGTCCGAGTTTTTTTGCCAATAGGGACAAGGGCTTCTACGAGAGGGGCATTATGAAGTTGGATTCTCGTTAACAACAAGTTATCAAACAGAACGGCGCATATTTGACTTAAATTGGATGATTGTTGCACTTTTTATGAATCATTGAAATAAAGAAAAATACTAAATTACTTTTACCCCATCCTTATATTATTCTGTATATATGTACATTGCAATTGGCAGTAGTGCTGTATTGTACATTTAGATAAATAAATCTGTGCATTCTCCTCACTGCTGAGGGTTATGAACATCCTTCTTCTTTGTCTTCGAAATATTATAAATTGTTGTCCTTCACCTCTCCTGACACACCGCCGTCCCCATCGCTCCAACCACTGATGTTTCTGTGGCAGTCTTGATTTGGACAGTCCATCTAGTGGAAGTCCATCTCTTTTGAGGCCTTCCGACGCCACTCTTATTGTCCCAAGGTTTCCACTTCAGAACTCTAGGAGTCCATCTTGTGGCATCCTACCCTGCGACATGCCCTGCCCGTTTCCACTTTAACTTCGCAGAATAGATAATGACAAAATAGATAACCATTACTTATCATAAAAATATGTTTTTAATACCCAGCCAAATGTGAAAGAGCTTGATTGTAATATTCTCAATAAAAAAGCTCATTATTCACCGTTCGAACTAAATATTTTTTTTTAAAATACTGATTTATCAATTTAAAAAGTCAAAACTCAAATTTGTAGAGAACAATAATTATGCATGTTTTTTGAGGAATTTTTTTTTTTGTATGTTGCAATAACTATCTAAGCCATCAAATTAAAAGAAATTGAATATTTTTGTGGAAGTTTACTGTAATTTCATAATCCAGTAAGATATAGGCGTGGTTTGTGTTTTAATATATTTTGAAAGCTAAATACAGTCTTATTATTCTCCAAAATAACACCTAAGAACTGTTTTATGAAGTCAAATTCTAATATGTATTTACCAAACACAACGCAGTGTCATTATAATGTCATATTATCTTTTCTTATTTAGCCTCATGAGCTGGAAAAACAAGAAGAAGCCAAACTGAAAGCAAAGTTCCCTTCAGCTGTACTCGGGCGCGCAGGGGGTCCCGGGGGTCACACAGCTTTCCTACAAAAGAGACTAGCCAAAGGGGTAACAATTATTATCATTATCAAACAATCATTATTGTTATAAAGTTGATGTATACACAGCTACTGCATATCTAATAGGGATGTGACTTTTTTAACATCCGCGGATGCGGATGTTTTGAACACAGTACAGCGGAGTACAAACAATTTTCAAATATTTTATTTTCAAACGAAATTTGACAAAGGCAAGTTGTAATATAAAAATAGTATTTTATTTTTAATAAAAGAAGGCAAAGTCGGAAAATTAAATTTTGTGCAAAGTGATAATTTTTTTATATTCAATGGGAATAAACATGCAAAAAGAATGAATATCAAAATTTAAACACTACGTTATGGCGTTTGTGTTCATTTATAAACTTTTGTTATAAAGGTATAAAATATATATATGTATATATAAACCCACCTATCAGCCTACAACCCCTTTTTTAGCTCTTTTGCATAGAACATAAGCTTTCCAAATTTTTGGTTTGGTTTTGAGTTTAACAACAAACGTGCAATAAGCGGTTTCTGAGTACCTACGACCCATTGTATTGCTGTAAACTGTAGCTAACTTCATGGTTGATAATAATATAATGGGTTGTGTCCTTAAGGGTGACTATTAGCCAGTGACGTGTTATTACTCTAAGATTAGAACACATATATTACACCTATTAATATTTTTTATGTGTGCTATTTCAAGAAATAAAATAAATAAATTGAAAACAGTGTACTACATAATTTTATTGCTGTTCAATTTTAAAATTTCCACCTGCAAAAGGGGTCTTGCTTCTTTGCTACTAGGTTACAAGTATTCCATACACAAAATACCTTAGACCAACTATGGGAGGGTGGCAGGATACAGCGTGGCGTCTAATTATACAGACAATTAAACATCTCTTAGTTTACAAATGAACACTATAAGATTAATCTTACGTTAGTGATTAGCAAATATTAGTAATTACTTGGCGGAGATAATTTTTTCTGGTCCGATTTATATTTTCGTGAGTAGATACTTAACGTAATAATATTGTGACACAGTACTGTGTCATAATATTATTGTGTCATATCAGCATACCACTGTGGTAACAACTTCTACTATTAATAAGATTTTTGTTTGATGTCTTTCACTATATAGACCAAACGAACAATATGTACATTGCACAATAAATTTTCTTGGGTTAACATCAACCCTGATGATGGACGCTGTAATGCAATCCGAAACATTGGTAAAATGTACAAACGGCTGTGAAAATCTAAAAAGTTTAATATGTACATTGTTGATATCTTATAAAATTAACTATGACTGAAAGAAGTTCAGTACCATAGAACTCCCCAACTATGTACTAATTTTAGTATATTTTCACAAATAACTACCTTGTTTATGTATTAATCAATATTATTTTGTATTTTTTTAACAAAAGACTATCTACGAAATATTCCGAAATTACAATTTGTTGAAAATATAATTGAAAGTATTTTTTAATATTTTTATAAAAGTGGTATATAGATAGGTATCGAAGTTCCCAACTATGTACCACCTTGGAAATTATCACTTTATTTCACAAAAAACAAGTCTTGTTGATAGATGTAACTCTAAATGTCAACACTGTATTCAAGTTACAAATATTATTGAAAATAAAAACACAGCTTTATTAATAAAAGTAATTTATTTTGACAAGATAATAAAGTCTAATTTGCAAAAATAATAGAAAAGTTGAGAAATTATATAACCTAATTAAACTGAAAAAAGGTATGTAGGTATTAAGGAATAAAAGAAAGTAACGAAAATCCAAACAAACTGTTCTTATTTAAGAATCCCAATCAAGGATTTTTTTATGCTGCCCTGGTAGAAGAAATCTTTTCTAGGGTTTGTGTTTTCTGTATAATATCTTTGCTTTTTATAAATGGAAGTCTACCTTAGCTTGCCAAACCCAATTATGATTTATTCCGCATCTGGATATGCAATTCACAGTAATTCCAGCATCATCATTAATAATGGGAATAATCGAAATATTTAGATAATCGAAATACAAGCATTCGAGACATGCAAATAATCGAATTCAAACATTGAATCAATCGATATTTTTTTACCATGAAATGTCAGAAAACGGACAAAAAAAAAACACATTGCTGACTGTTGGGGAGGGGGGTAAACAAATACATGTGTAATAACAAAGTACCTCAAAATAATAATGAGGAAGTTCAGCCTTACGGGGAGTTGGGTAGAAAACATGTTTTATTACGCACGGTAAAAATTAGAGCAATAAATTGTAAATTTCTTGAAAATGTATGAAAAAAATTATTTTAATAAAAACGAACTAATTTAAATGACATCACTAGTTCACCAAAAGCAACCAATAATATAACATTGTGATAGCTATATGTCGGCCTCGTGGTGTAGTGGTCAGCGCGTTTGCCTACCATGCAAGAGGTCTCGGATTCAATTCCCGACATGGTTGATTTGAAATATTTATTTAAAAGGGTGTTTTCACACTAAAATGTTTCATAGTCCCTGGACTGGTATCTGAAGCGTAAGACTGATCATCTTATTTATTTATTTTATTTGGGAAATCAACAGTTCTACATACATATTTATAGTAAACAAACAGATATAGTGTATAAACTCAGAACTAATAACAGTTTTCCACATAGTATACAAAGTTAGTAAAGAAAATATATTACATATCAAATAAATACATATAATTTATACATATAAAAATGTTATTTTCATGTACTCGTAAATATTTTTCAATAATCAAAGAATTTTTAAATATTTATTTTAAGAACATTAAGTTAGTGTAAATTGGGCGGGATTCATGTAACTCAAAATGATCAAGATACGCTGCGATTAGTTTACCAATGCTGTGCCCTATGCACCATTAGGTGCGGAAAGGGAATGATGATGATGATAGTTATCCTATTTCCGGGAAACAAACCAACAGATGTGAACTTAATACGTAACATCCAGAGTAATTTCAAAATAAAATTAAAATTAAAATCACAGTGCTGATAATACGACACACAAAAATGTTAAAAGTTGTGAATGTTTACCCACATCTTAATCAGCTCAGGTTAGTCCCTTTATATTATGAACATGAACCCATAGCAACAATTTATTTAACATTACATACTTGAATTTTATTGAACACGAATGATATTTTACACTTCCGAAAACATCATTAAAATGTATAACCATTGCTTTTGAAATGTCATGTCCGAAATCATACTTCGATTGTCTTGAAATGTCAAGTTTGAAATCATATTTAGACTGCTCTCATCAGATTTTTCCTTTGCGTTGGCGCTTTGTAGCACCTACTTTCCTCCGGTTGGTTTTAGATATTATAATCCGAAAAAATAGGTAGATACTTCTTAAATACAACCTAATACTTCATACTTTTCCAAAAAATAATTGTAGCTCTGATTTAAAAAAATAATATTTCATCCCAACTATATACCATAATAATTATTGGGCAAAATATAAAGAATAAATAAGTTGTCCCACCTATGAGCCATGGTACATAGTTGGATGACAAAGTGTTCTTTTCAACATTTTCGTAAATATCAAGATAACCCCAAACAGTATCAAAGACTACATAGAATCTAAATAATCGCAAAGAAATATCCTACAATTTTAAATATAGTACTCACTTGTAACACTTACCAGTTTTCTTAGATGCAAGAAAGTTTGACAACAATCGAAAAGTAGTAAAAAGTCAGCTAAATTAAAAATGATTGCCGCGTAAAACGACCAACCGCGAGCTGCGATGAAATGACATAAGAAATTTGCGCCAACTCTCTACTGTAATTTAGATAAAGAAAGAACCTGGTGCGTGTTCGTAAATGCATGATATTTAATAAAATGTATCTAATTCTGGGGTGGTTCATAGTTGTGTCCGCAGGACATAGTTGGGGAGTTCTACGGTAATAATAAATTTTAAACAACAATATTCTCAAAATTATCATCATCATTCCATGTCCGCTCCCTAGTTGGAGCATATGGTATCCATAAAGAGCCTCAATGCATCTCTGTCGGCTGCCAACTCCTTTGCGTCCCCAAGTAAGATTCTCGTCCCGAAGTTCTGACATAAACTGCCGGCGAACTGTCAGCAGTAGACGTCCAGAACGTAGAGAACCTGATGCCTTGTAAAGTAGGCAAGCGTGGTTAAGGCTCTCAGGAGGCATCCGCAGTATATGGCCTAGCCAACCGTATCGCCTCCGCTAGACGACAGTTGTCACCGCAGTTTGCTGCGTCCGTTCTCTTATTACCTCATTCCTCACAGAGTAAAATATTCTCAAAAACAACAACTAAAACCAGTTTGAAAACCATTTGGATGCTTTTTTGAAGGAAGAACTTTGACAAAAAGCAGTACACGAGATATAGGCGCATCAGCAAAGGCTGCCTGCCTATAGCCAATAATAATAATAATAAAAACTATGTGTGTAGTAAAAAAGAAGTATGCATCCGTTAAAGATCTGTAATAATGGGAATCTTCTTAAGTAAGCGGATGGTCTGCAGATGCGTCACAACCCTGATATCTAATTACCCCTCAAGAATTGTCTTATCCGGGTATCCCTAACTATTTTTTAGAATGAGTATTGATTTTTTGACTCACTATGTGAAACAAATACACCCTTCTTTCTAAAATAAATATATTTATGTCTCTGTAAAAATGAAATTGTAATAATGATACTTAAGATATATAATTTTTTTACAAATTATTTATGATATTCACAAATGTATAGTTTTTTGGACACATTATTTAAGTTGATTTAGCGACATAGATTACTATTGAATTTTTATAATATTCCGCTATGCCGGTATGTTAAGTTTTATTTAAATTGTTTTTGCAGCAAAAATTCTTTGACTCTGGCGACTATCAAATGGCGAAGCAGCGGCCGGGTGGACTGGGGCCCCTGAAGAGCTCTGCGGGGCCCAAAGGGCAACTCCCCACCGGAGACACCATACCCACCCCTGAGACCGTCCCCATTAGGAAGACATCCATCATCCAGCCTAAGTTCAGTACTCCGAGCCAAACATCTTAGCCCGCCGCGCTGTGCTTTATTTCCCCGTTGGCTTAGATTAAAAAGTAATATGTCTGATATTTCGTAAAATGTAAAAATTTAGACTAATTATAAAAAAAACCTGAATAAGTCTTTATCCTTCGTTTGAATGTACAGTTAAATACACACAGGCGGCTACCGTCAAATAAGTATGAAATATTTTTATGAAAAGATCTTCTCGTTTCTCATAAATTCTTCTCAACTATTTTTTTACTAATGTCGAAATCAATATTGACTTTCCTTCAAATTATAATTAAAAAATAATATATATATTTTAAAGACCTGAAAATCTTGGTCGAATAAACGTACCGCAAAATTACCTTTAATAAAACGCATCTCAAAATTGTTTGTTCACTAGAATTATCTATGTCCGCGTGGTGACTATAAAAAATCTCATCGTCGTTTATATTTTAAGCGCAGTAATATAATAAATATAGTGCGTATAATTTTATGTTCTCGGATAGTTAAATGTGATAGCTACATTTCATTGCAACTTTCTTGCACGTTGCTCAATCTGTCATTTTGGATAAGCAGTAATTATTTTGAAGTTGATTTACATCAGTTTTTATTTACTCACTCGCTGCAAATGTTTTCCTCTCCTGTAACTTTCCACAGAACGATACTAAGTTACGTGTTGATATTCATATGTCAAGGTCTCCGGCCTTGGGAAAGCATCAAATGCACTCTAGTGTCTGTCTAGTGAAAATGATCATTTGGTTTCTTTGCCGCATACTTATATTATACCTTTGCAGGTTAACACTGCTTTAAGTAGAATATCACAATGTTGGACCGGTGGTCACTAAACAAACAAATAATAAAATGTATGTCAGTGTAGCGTGTTAGCCCGTGGATGTGGCTGTAGACGTAACGTTTTGGATACCAATGTACGCCTAATTTCCCAAAAAAATTACTCTGTAATATTGAATTGTGTCACAAGTTTAGACAGTGTTAGTGTTGTGTGGTGTTGGGCAATGTTGATTTTATTTTCTAGGATATTATAATATTATCTATGTGTTTACAGACTTCTGACATAATGTAATACATGTTAGTTTCCAAATTTAAAAATTACAGTTTTTTGGTACATCTTTTTTATTGCTATTTGTAACAATGAAAAATATATGTTTGGCCTCGGATATATAGAATGCTAAAGTTAATAAAAATGTTGTTAAATATGAAACTATCTTTTAATTATTTTGTATCACACCATCTAGACTCAAGACCTGGGATTGTATGTGTGAAAATGAGATAAGTTATTTTCTGTTTTGTACACCATTTTGTGAAAAGGACATAATATATATAATATATATATAATTATATTGTTATGGTATTTGTTACAATCAATATAGTGTAAAGTTTCCGCAAACCAAATTTTGTAGAATTTCCAGTGAAAATGAACAAAATAATTGCAATTATTCATAAAAATTGATTAAAAGCGCCATCTATGAATACTTATTTTCATTTCGAATCACCTTAACAAGTTATCAATATAATATGGTTAAAATGTATATTTTTACTTACACTAGAGTATAGTATTTAAGTGGAGAATGTTTGGCTTAGAACCATTTTTAAGGTGAAATCGAGTCATTAGAATATACTAAAGTGCATACTTTTAAACAAGATTTATCTTTTTTCACTTGAGAAAAAAACACTTACTGATCATATTTATACATCAAAACCTTCCTTAGATACACTGGAATAGTTTTTTTACTAACCAGTAGAATATGAATGTTTCCCAAAGTATGACTTACAGTAGAAACCCTCCATAGCCTCCACAAGCAAATTCCACCTTTAGGGGGGCTGCCAGTGCCCAGGCCTTTGTAGAGGGGATATTGCTTGAACTTAAGACGGATCGAACGGGGGTCACAAATCCTCCAAACATCAATTAATATGATAACTTTAGTATTAATAAAGGAAATGATTTCATATTTTGTGTAATTTAAAAAAATGTATTTTGTTCTATTTTGCCATTTTTTGTTGTAGAGATACAAAACCCGCTCCGGATAAATTTTGAACTTTAAAAAAAGTTTTATTTTTATTTTTTAAATCTACAAAATAAGACTCCATTGTGTTGAACTATCAAAATAAATATATTCATGTGAGCTGTAAAACCTGTCTTGACTCAACATATACTGGGTGTTCTTTAAACCTTGTCACATCCTAAACCACGATGATCAGTATGGGCAAGAAGACATATTTTAAAAAATATTTAGAAAAAATAAAATATTAAAAAAACAAAGGGTTGCTTACTTCTGCAGGGTAGAAGTGAGGGGAGCTCAGCGCAGTATCAGACTCCCCCCCCCCTCCCTCTCCTCGTTTCACCCCTGCAGAAGTAAACAACCATTTGCTTTTTTGATATTTTATTTTTTAGAATTTTATTTGTTTTAAAAAAATACTTTAATGTGCCAATATGTCTTCTTGCTCATACTGATCATCGTGGTTTCGGATGTGACAGGGTTTTATGAACACCTGTATATTGTAAAACAATTCGGTAGCCAGATGGCAGAAGGGACCATCTGTAATTTTCAAAAAGGTTCAGGAGAGCTGAAATTCAACTCATTTTCAAGACTTCAACCCCCCAAACTAAAACATTTTAGTGCTGCTTTTCAATAATGAATTACCATTTTAAATTATGGTGTTTTTTAAAAATATTATTGTATGTGTATTTACTGAAATATTGATTAAAACTTTTGAAAACTAAAAAACAGAAAAAAACAGATGCTCCCTTCTGCCATCTGACTACCAAATTATTGTTTTTTTTTTAGATTTGCTCATTAGTAGAAAAAGCCTCCTCTACAACACAATTTGTGTGAAATAAAAAACTTTGTTCCTATGTTTAAGTATTTGATATTTCATTCTAATTCATGAATGGCACAGTTTTTATACAGTAGTATATATTCTTCCATCAACAAAAAGATAACTCTTTTTTTCTTATCTAATTTTGATCAGAATAAAATATTAAGTAATACCTACGAGGGCGGATTGAAAATTAAGTTACCTAAGTAGGAAAAAAACTTGTTTTTTTTTTCAAAAACCATTTATTTCTCAACATAGTCTCCTTTTACTTCGACCACTTAGTAAGACGATATTCCAACTTTTTTATACCACCTGAATAATACAATTTCGGGAACCTCTCAAAATATGCGTTAGTTTCGGTAATCACTTCTTCGTTTGAGCTGAATCTTTTTCCTGCGAGCCATTTTTTCAAGTTTGGAAACAGGAAAAAGTCACTAGGAGCTAAATCTGGACTATAAGGTGGATGATCAACCAATTTGAAGTGTATTTCACGTAATTTTAGCATCGTATCTGATGATGTGTGAACTGGTGCGTTGTCTTAAAGAAAGAGCATTTTTTTCTTCTATCAATGTGGTCGTTTTTCCTTGATTGCATCATTCAATTGATCCAATAATGCATATGGAAATGTTTATGCAAAATGTTGAACACGTTCATAAGAGATGTTTACCATTTCAACAATCTCACGCAACTTCACTCGGCGATCATTGATAACTATATCGAGGATTTTCTTGATATTTTCTTCAGTAACCACCTCTTTTGGCCTTCCTGTTGTTAATATTGTGGCAGTGCTTGTTCGGCCGCGTTTAAATTCAGCAATCCAATATTTTACCATGTAATCTGACGGAACAGACTCACCGTAATGTTTATCGAGCTTTTCAAAAAATGAATGCGTGCAGTTAAAAATATTTCAAAAATAGAAAGGATTCAAAGTTGATTTGCTCTGTCACAATTTATTTTCAGTTTCAAATACAAATATATAGTTATAAGCAAAAATAAAACTATGATCGTAGAACAAAGTTATTTATTAAGACTGTACAAAATAATTACGTATCTAGAATTAAATTGAATCGTTAATTTTAAAAATGATCAAAGTGAAAATTCATAATATCCATTGAAACCATATTTGAAGGTACAAATTAAGCCCGTGCAAGTGAAACTAGTTTTATTTTTACAGTTTTGTTACTATGATAATGAAATATCAATTCGTATCATACATTTTTTTTCAGGAGTATGTTATTTTCTTTCTCCAATAAAATCATTGATTTCATACTTAGGTCGTTTTAAAATGAACGATTCAATTATAATATATTATTTATACTAAAACTTAAATATTGGAGAATATTCATGTAACATTGTTAAGTAATATGTATAAAAATTGGCACATAAATCCTAACAAAAAATTTGTTAGGAAAAAAAATAACCAGCATAGGTAAAATCTCCTAATTAAAATGGCCAGAAATTAATATAGAAAAACAATTATGCGGTTAAAATATTTTGTTTTTTTTTCTTATTGGCAAATTTGGTCCCGATTCATTTTAAATTAATGATTTGACTACTAATGAACTTAGTATTAGAAAAGTTGCGCAACATCTGAATTTCAAAAGTAAATGGTAAGTAATATACATACATACTGGGATTTCTGAATCACAAAAAGGGATCTCCGTTCTTTAAAACATTGAGAATATATATATTTTTTTTTTTTCTGCTACTGGCTTGTTTTGATGGGTAGGATTTAGATTACTGGTCAATGGGTAGATTGAAATATGACAACATCGTCTTACATAAAATAATAAAGAGATTCTGAGTGTAAGATGTGCTGTAGGATTAGTAACAACTTATTACAAAGTTATTTTTGCAGTATAAAATCAGCTCAAGCAAAAAATAATCAATGCTTCTATAAATGTAAGTGTAAAAAATTGAGGAATGCTCTAAATCTACAGAGTCAATTATTTGTAAATGCAGTGATGATGCATATTTTATTTTGGGTAATGGCACAGCATAGATAATTATCTCGAAATCCGATCTTTAAGTATTTTCAGCATCTGCAAGAAATACAAAGAAAATTTAAAAACATATTACAAACACACACACATATTATATATATTACATATAGGTACAATTGAACGAAGTTATACAGAAAGCAGCCAGCAATAGAAAAGTGAAGCTGAGATAATAGCACTTTTGTGAAAATAGTGAATAATCAAATCTACACAACAGTTGGAATGTTTTTGACTTTTAAAAATGACAAACAATGAAAACATTAGTTTTTTTTTTATATGACAAACAAGAATCTAATTATGTATTTGACCAGTTTTAATGATTTTTAAAGAACCGTAAGATTTTTCTAGTGCTGTGGGTGTTTTCTGCAAATTATAAAATTCCGTTTTTGTAATCGACACCCTTTTCAGAAGGTGATTAATACAGTTTTTTGTATGAAAGCGGTCTGGCTGTGTTTAGCAAAACAGAATTGACCTTACTGCACCCGATAACATCAATATCTCATTTTTTCAAAATTGTGGACTGGCTGCTTTCTGCATAACTAATTGAGGTACTCCCAATGATGTTGAAGAATAATGCATTAAGGCGGCTCTACGCACTGGCTATAAAATTATTGGCAATTGATGTTCAGTGTCTCGATGCGGGCTAATGTGCGGACGTGTATAATCCCTAATGCATACGTTAAAAGCGCACAAAAAATATGTGGCTCAGGTGCCAAGATGGACATAGAAATTGTGTAGCCGCTATGTTTTTAAATTTTTTATTTACTTTAACTTCTTAAAAAATATATCGACTTTGGCGAACTTATTGCTAAAAGCAATATTTTCTATCTAGCCAACCAAAAAACATACTGGTGAAGATTTCATCGAAATTTTTTTATATTTACAAATAAAAAATCATAGGCCAATTATTTAATTAGTGGGCATATAAATCTTGTACAGGTATATATAAATTTATTTGTAAAAATATTTTTGCTACCCACAATAAAATTAAAAGGAATGTGGGATTGAGGAGAAAAAATAAAAAGTTTCAGTAGTTTAATTAGTAAATCATTTATATAGCACTCATAAGTGCATATTGTAATAAAAGGATGTTAAGTTATTTTTAAAAAATTTCATGTGTATTTTTATAAACAGTTTTTTCAATGGCATAACTCGATAAACAAAAAGTTGGTTGCCGGCCGCTACCTTTTCGAAAAACCAAAGAAAAATAGGCAAAAAAAATGTGCACTCTCTTTGGCAGTTTATAGCAAACTGAAAGTCAAAGTTATAAGCTGGGCAAACGAGCGGTCGCATTCATCAGTGTTCAGCCAACGCCCTTGATCTGTGTTGAAAAACCTATAATATTCCGGTCGCACACACGTGTCAGTGCGTGTACACATAACAATATGTTTATGTGTGTGTGTGTTCGAGATTCAAAATAAAGTTATAGATTATATTGATTTTTAAAATACAATTAATTTTTCTAAATCCATTTCACATTTTTTTATCAATATTCATAGTATGTGATATTTCCCTATTGCTTCAATAATTTATAGTTGACATCAAAAACGATAATATTTTTAATCTAATTGCTGAAAACATTAAAAAAATCATCAGCTGACATCGCAGCGCCAAGAGAGAGACAGAGTCCCTATCAAAGGCCTGAAAGCAACTGCAAAACTGAGGCAGTGGTACAGGTAACTTTGCTACTGGCTTGCGTGACCCGTGAATTTGTCTCTCTCGCACGCGAATATACTTACAGCACAGTGTTTGAGACAACCGTATATTCGGTACTCTTTTATAATGCAAACATCACATTGGTAAACTGAATGTATTAGTGATTATTTTATTAAAATTATTTATAGACAATTCTTGGTGGAATTCCATTGTAATGATGTAATAACTTATATAAGTTATTAATTTAAAAATACTTGGTACACTTCTTCTTATTTATTTGACCTATTAGCGCTTTAACCCACTAATGGGCATCTTCAGACTGGTGAATATTATACAGTGTAAGGATAATAATAACTATGCATCACTGTATCGGACATCGCCGCTCGTATGGCAAAAAAGGCAAAATGCGGCGGCAAGTGCCGATCATTTAAAACATCATCAAACATAGCGACCCTTGTTGAGGCTCATAGACAGAGGCGGTTTCTGCACGAGGAAAAATGTTCGACTGAGCGCTGAAAAATCCTTAGACCTCGATGGCAGCTGAAGCTTTGCGAATTGTCGCTAGGGCTACACGCGGCGCTTCAATCAGAGCGGCCGGCACCGGTGTTTTTACAAACTTTTCTATATGTTAGTTTTCTTGCTTATTTCGGCTAGTAGTCTCGATTTTGTAATCTAATAAGCTGTGCCTTTAATAAAGACGGTTAATTATGTCACTTGCGGGGGAAGACGTTAGAATATCGAGACTAGCCATAAATATGTATAGGATTATGAGGTACTAGGCCTCACTGAATCCCACTAAAACGTGTGTCACCTTTTTAATCGGTATGTAGGACCTTTTCCCGTGTTATTTATGTATTAATTGGGACACAGGGATGATGCCTACATACTTCATTTTTATGTAAAATGTATACCTAGGGTGTTATATGACTTTAAAAGTACTGATGTAAAAATAAAATATAAAAATGTCCAACCAATGAGAGAGCGTCCTACGAGTTAATCTGGGGTAGCCCGACCCCCTCTCGCTCTCTCCTGCGACTTATGTATGCTGTCCCGCACCCTGTTCGACAGCGACACGGTGCAAATAATTTAATAGAACCTGTGTGTTTTTTGTGAATAAAGTTGTGTATAAATCAAGACTAAGCGTGTTCTATTGGAATTACGCCCTCTCCCCCTTCGACTCTGCCGCCTGCCCTTCTTGGAGGATATCACCGCCGACCCAGCCAGAGAAGTCTATCTCATCCGAGATAGCCGGACTACAGCAGCTACAGAGCCACCCCTAACTACAGTTCAACTATACACACGGCGAGGTGTCGTGTATAATCACATTTAAATGAATTAAAACATAATTTTAAAGAATCAAAAAACATAAATTTTTTACATGTGGACATAAAGGTCAAAAGTTAGATAGATTAGAAATAAATAGGATAAAAAATAATAGCGATAGAATTTTAATAAATCAGCAGATAGAATTCAAAAACTCACCCTTATTAGCCCCTGTACATTGTAATAAAACAATAAATGTTTTTCATAGAATATAACCCTCTCTTACTTCTCTTAGTACACCGCCAACACATGTTTCAATAATTTGTCTCACTCTGTTCCATTGAAATATTGCGTATTGTATCTTTTTCAACTCTTTTTTAAATGTACCTACACTTAAGATAATATTTATTTTTATATAAATTATCCTTACACTGTATAATATTCACCAGTCTGAAGATGCCCATTAGTGGGTGAAAGTGCTAATTGGTTAAATAAATAAGTGGAAGTGTACCAAGTACTTTTAAATGAATAACTTATATGTAAATATAAGTTATTACATCAGTATTAGTGATTCATCTTTGATTTGTTACCAAGTGCTTTTTTGTGCCGAATAAAAATAAATTATTTTAATGAATTATTTCATAATAAATTAGTTCAATGTGATACGTAAATGTATAACGGAGGAATGCGGAAAATTTTAACCCAGTATTTTTCATATTTATAGAGATATTAAAATTATTAGATCCAATGTGTACTAGCTTCTAGCTATCTAGGAAGGGAAGGGAGGGTTAACAGCGTAATGTAAAACATAAATATTTGGCAAAATATTGTTTGTTTTCATTTGTTAAGATATCAATATTATTGTATAAAAAAAGGTGCATTTTTACTTGGTGTCCAGTTAATATAGTTAGGTGTGGCCGCAGCTTGATATTCCTGAACTAAATCATCTACTACAGCTCTTGAGTGATCAAATTCTTCCAGAGAATCTTTAAACATAGGTTCTTTACGGAAAACTTCCAAGAATGCCTCTCTTTTCCGTAACTTGTCAAATTGCTGGAGGCATCTGTCAAACAACTGAAAAAGATAAATGAGTTATTTTTTTTATTTTTGGAAAATACATATTTGCATTCTTATAATTTACCAAAATATTCAAATTTTTAGGGGCATTTTCGACGAGTTATAAATCACTATTAGAAGCAGGTTTCAAATCTCAGACCTCTGATCTGTGAGTCTGTGGGATTAGACACAGGACTGCAAATTCATATGATTGAAATAATAAGGGTTCAATATAACTGACACCAATCTACATACAGGCCTCTGCACAGGTAAAAAGATGATGGTCAGAGGCCATATAAATGTTTTTAGTGCAAAATGTGCATTCTAAAAGTAGTGGCATAAAAATCTACTACTTTTAGAATGAAAAAATTTTAAAGCAGCAATATTTGAGTTGTTTAGTAAAATAAAAATAATGCCTCAACACAGGTTTTACATAGTGAATAATAAGTGTGTAGAAAAAAAAAACAAGTTTGTGCTAGAAATTTAAGTAAATAAAACAGTTATATTATTATTACTTAAATAAATAAACAGGTATTGGCGGCCTCCGTGGTGTAATGGTTAAGACGCTTGACCTTGACACGAAAGGTTCCGGGTTCGATTCCCAGTGAGAACACAAAAGTAAAAAAAGGAGATTTTTCTCAAGCCTGGGTTCTCAGTGCTGTAATTGAGCCTCCTGGCCTGTCGTGGCGCAAATAAAAAAATAAAAAAAATAATTAACAAAGAAAACAAGCAGAAACTGGTGTGATACTTGAATGATTTAATTTGTTATTTGAAAGTGTCATTAATTACACATGGATGAATTAATTTAACACGTTTGCGGCTGTGCTGGCTATAGCCATAAAAATCGTGTCTCTCATTTGAAAATGGTGGCAATAGTCGTCAATCCAAATGACATTGGTAGTGAAAAAACAGGTATAGCCTACGTAAGTTAAGTTACATGGTAGGAGATATTGTGTCCTTGTAAAAAACAGTCAGCAATAAGTATCCCAGTATGTTAATTAAACAAAATTTACTTCAAACCATTAACTATGATCCAATCGGAAGTGAAATATTCCAAAAATAAAAAAGTTATGATGTGTCCACATGAGTAGATTCTATGAGAAAAAAGTGTCTGCAAACGTGTTAATCGGCCGTCCCTAGTTGACAAAGGGCCGGCTTCTCAGTTACCAATCTTCAGTAGGTTGGCTAGTATCGCAGTGCTCGCTTGTATGTATGTATATAGGTAGGTAATATAATTACGGATGATATATTGGTGTGGTTGGCGAGCAGCAGACCGGAGACTTTGTGGCTGGACTGTACGTAGGGAGAGCGGCGAGAGAGAGCCACCTGGATGGAGGCCGGCCCCCAAGGGATGAACTGGGCCAACTTCCTCTCCCGGATTCGTTGCAGGGACTTGTGCACTTGGGAAGGGTCTACTTCCCCCTGTGAATACAGATATGGATTATTATATGGTGGGGAATACATTATTACTATCCACACCTAGTGGTGCATAGGGCACTGCATTGGCACTTCAATTGCAGTGTCTGATTACATGGAAGGTAAGGTGATTAGTACTATGTTTCAGGTGCCAGTCCAGAAACATTGAAATATTGCAGTGAAGAACCACCTTTAAAATTAATATTTCACGTCCACCCTGCAAGGAATCGAACCCAGGACCTCGAGAATAGTAGGCGAACGTGGCAACTACTACACGAAGTTAACTTATTTCCACTCGATTTCCTTTTTAAGGATTTTTACCTAAGAGTAGCCATCGAGTCAAAAACGCTCTTCCAAAGTTCTGGTTCTTTTTCACACTCAGAACTGTATTCATTATATGCCCGGACACAGAATGATAGTTATGATATACTACGAGGGTTGCTACAGTTTTGAGATAGACAAGTAAAAACAAATATATATATAATCGAAAATGGGTTTATTGTTTTTCAAAAATGACCTGAAAAATGCTAAAATGTGATATTTTTTTGGGATATTTAAAATACTTGTAGTAGTCCTAGCCAAATTTTAAAAATACCTCATTAAAATTTTAACTTTCTTTTAGGGCTCAAAATTTTTTGTTTTTTAATTTTTATCTTTTAAGTTAGTGAAAAAAATTCTCAAAGATCATAAAATCACTGAAAACAGTCATCGTTCGAATAGGTATTTAACGTATTTGTAAATATGGTACGACCTTATTTTTTAGTTTATCGTAATGCTAAAATCTTCTTCTAAGTCTCAATATCTCGTTTTTCTTTAAAATAAGTTTTGTTCGGTCATTATATCGTACAAACTGTAGCCATTTTAAGGGTGTAAAAATCCTATGCAAATCTTTATACAAAAAAGCCAGATTACAAATGTCGATTTATTACCGTTCCACTCGCCGAGGGCGGTGGACGTCTCTGATACTGAGTCCACGGAACTTTTTTCAAACAAAAAAAATGTTCTTTTTATATACATATTCAACAAATTCCACAATGCGGAATCGTAGAAACATAATTAAGAAAAGCAGAAGCATGCAGCATTTAAGACTTCTTCACATCTCTAGTAGAAACAGGTATGTAATTTATTTAATAATATAGAATATAAAATATTGCAAAGGTTTTTACAATTCTTCTTTTTCTTTCAACGACTTTCAATTTGGAATTAAGATGCGATACTATGCAGAAATATACACATCACGTTTTATGAAAAAAAATATGTGAAAAAAAGTACAGATAAATATTTTTTTATGATAATATTATTATTTATCTATATGTGGAAGTGGGTGAGGAAATAAGAGAATAGACACAGCAAACTCCGGTGACAACTGTTATCAAACGGAGTTGATAGTCAGAGTTTATATATATTAACTACGGGATGCGAACCAGAATTGGGAGGACGCACATGAGCTAGTAGCTGACAGCTATGTCTGAAGGCTTTTTGTGGACACCATATGCTTCAAATAGGGAGCGGATATAGAATGATTACGTAAATACTTTTAACTTGTGTATCATACGCAACCTTTTTTTTGTGTATTGATTACTGTTATTTTTTATGTATATTTTTTGTCTGTCTTAGAACGAGGTAAATAACCCTAGTTAGAACAATTTGTCAGTCAAAGCAAATTTGTATAATACTAAATCAAATTAAAATAAATACAACCACTTAAGCTACCTCAGGCCATTCTTTGTATTGTTTGAAAGGATGAGAGCGAAATACTATTTTTTATTGCGTTAAGAGTGAGATGGATATATGACAAACTTACGAAACGAAATTGTGACAGAATAAGCCTTCTGTTTTTTTTGCATGAATGATAGTTATACGGGTTTATCAAATATGTGTTTTCTTTCATTTCGTTGTATCAAAAAAATTCCCTGTAAATGATAATATTTTTTTAAACATTTTATTATTAAATAATTCTAAAAAAAGCGATGTTTTCTTATTTTTGTTTCGTTCCCGCAAGTGTCAATTGAATACATTAATACATCCATCTCTATTGTTGTGCGTTTTCTTGGAATTGTTGAGGAAAGGAGGAAAATCAAAAACGAGTCAATTTTTAACTGAATCTTAGTATAATTTTATTTTGAAAAATACACACGCTTTTTGTAATTTTTGTAACGTGTTCAAAAATTGCAATTGTACGCGTTAGTAGTCTGGAACCATTTTGACGAATTTTTTTTTCCCACGTGCGGGTGATGTGCCCTTAAAGATCAATGCCCTTTTGCATGCGTTTGAACCGAACGAATCTTTGACGACCAAATGTTCATGCAATATTGAATGTATGCGAGTGGAACTAATATGCCCATGCATGCCTCAATCTCACGGTATGTCACATGACGATCTTGCAATATCAGTTCACGCAAAGCATCGATTTTTTCTGGCACAACAGCCGATTTTAGACGAAATTCGTCCTGTAACAAAGTGCGATCACAATTGAATTAAAAAACCAGCAAAACACCGTGGCTCAAGATGGTGCTTCAACACCAAAAGTCGCAGCGAGTTGATCGGCACACAGTTGTTGGTTTAATTCACGTTGAAAGACATAGAAAATCATCGCACGAAAATGTTCACAATTTAATTCCATTTTTTTAACAAAATTAATTTTTCAAGTATCTGAAAACAACACAAATATCACTCGTATGACAAAACGTTCCGAGTACATTTACCATTAAAAATGGCAAAATTTACAATGACAATGTCAGCATTGACATATTCACACTGGTGTTACCATATCTCAAAACTTAAGTAGTAACCCTCGTAAATATAGTAATTTTTGGACCATTTTCTGTTAGTTGTAAAATTTTATCAGTTCATACAGTTTCTAAAATAGATAGAAATGAAAAATGTTTTTTTTCCTTTAAATACCTGAATAATGTTGAGTATGGATATATAACAGTGTTGGTTATTCCTGTCGGGACTTAGTGAGACCATCATATTCTTGGGTTGAAGAAGTCGCTGCATAACATCCAACACAGTAGTTTTACGGATTTTCGGAGCCTGTATCATAAACAGTAATAACGTTGTAGTAAGACAATAAACTAAGAACTAAAATATTTTGAATACAAATATATTGTCCGGTTTATCTCAAATACAGCTTATAAAAATTGGACTTAATTAAGTTATAATAAATAAAATTATTGGAAATTCACATTCAAGAAATATACGTAATCGAATGCATATAAAATAAATATAAAAATATTATGGACATGATCATTTTTATTAACACATTTATTCCCTGATTTTGAGTGCCAAAAGATAAAAGTTTAAGGAAATGCATGACAAGAAAACTCCAATTATCCAGATTAATGAGTGACAGATTTTATTGCATTTGAAAAAATACAGTGAATTAGAATCGCATTAAAAACTTACTTAAACATGTCCAGCAAAAATAATTGTACAATTAGATCAAAAACTTATCCTTTATTTTTTATTTCCTGATAACGATCTTGGCTATTTGGCAATCCGGATGACTAGAGTTCGGATAAACAGAGTTCTACTGCATTTAATTCTGTATGCGAGAGGTAAACTACAGTATATAAAAAAACCCAACTTTTCAGGAGAGACAAATTAGTGATTTTTTGATACTTTAAACATATATCATATTTTCATATCTTGTATTTTTCAATGAGAGGCTTAAAATTAAATTTGTTTTCTATACACCAATAATTGATTTTAATATCTGGATGGTTTACAGAACTTAATGAACCGGTCGCAGCGTAGCATATCATACTTGTTAAAATTGGATACCGTGTTTACTTCATGGTCTGTAGTGAGCGGCGTGTAGCCTGTCATGAGGAAGTGCAGTCGAGGGGTGGGGATCAGCGGTGCCACGAGACTGATGAGATCGTTGTTCATGTAAGATGGGTACCTGGAACGCAGTGGTCAACTTATTCTTCTTACAACATATACTTCTCTTTCAAAACAAAAACAAATAAAAACGTTTTTCCAATTCAATATTAAATTTGACAATATTGAACAGTATTCTAAAATCTAATTTTTAAACCATGAAATATAAATATATAAAAAAAAAAATTATGTCAACCATGTCGGGAATAGAACCCGAGACCTCTTGCATGGTAGGCAAATGCGCTGACCACTACATCACAAGGTCGACTTATTATAATATGTATCATTATTACTGGTATTTACTGCAATTTATGTCAACAATGTTTTGAGTATTTCCGGTGTTAATTCTTGATTAATCAAACTAGTCTGAGAAGTATACAAACTGAAAAGTATTTTTAGGCATTGCTTGGTAGGAAAAATAATTTCATCGGGATCGTAGGACGACGGATGTGCAAAAAATACAACATTGACTTTCTTTTAAATTTTATCTTGAAAAAGTTTGGTAGTCAGATGGCAGAAGGGACCATCTGTATTTTTGTCAATGTTTTAGTTTTCAAAAGTTTTAATTAATATTTCAGTAAATACATGCAGATTTTTTGTTTTTAATCCGCGTCATTTAGAGTGGTAATTTATTATTGAAAAGAAACACTAAAATATTTTAGTTTGTGGATTAAAGTCTTGAAATTGAGACGTATTTCAGCTATCCTGAACATTTTTGAAAATTACAGATGGTCCCTTCTGCCACCTGACTACCGAGTTATATAAAAGCTTTATTTTTAAGTTAAAAAAATATATATATAACTAACCCAAGTATCAAAGGATACACTTTTGTAGTAATTGAATTATGGCAGTGTCAAAAAAAAAATCTAACCGCTCTTATGTAAACTTGAAAAAAATTAAATTTTTTGAAGATCTCGATGATTTGGATGAAGGTTTCTGCTCTTTTACTTCACAACAATCAACAGTGAAAGCACCCCTTTCACATACCCGAAAACCGTTTTAAAGACCGTTGGGCTTCCTATCGGTTTCCGTCATACGATTTTTTAAAATTATTTTTTTACAATAAACGAGTTATTCTTTAAAAATTTAAATTTTAAAAGCCGCAATTTTATTGAACATAATTCTACTGCTTTTATTTCCCCTTCTGTGAGTTTGGCAAATTTATGGAGGATGGGTTTTGTTGGATATTATCATTCTTCTTCATGATCAGCAAAAACTGTGATTTCTTGTATGAAATTCAGTTGTAAAAATCTACATATTTCTTCTATGGCATTTTCTTAAAATTTATTAACATCAATAACTCCAACACCATTCACATAAGTCACCAAAAGATTAATTCTATAATCGTGCAATTAACACGGCTCATTTATTCAATTTAAATAAGTCTCCGTGAACGGATTGTTAGTACAACGTTCAAAAATTACAATACGTTAGGACGGTTAGGACGGCAACACTACTTCCGTTTGATGGGAAAGGACAGCACAAAATATTTGTTTAGTTCATACCCAGAGACATTGAGCTCCTTTGACAATATATAAAACTAACAACCATTCTGCGCATTCTCTAAGAGACAAGAATTACGCAAATATCGGTCACCACATTACGGGCACCCAACAACAAGGAATTGAAGAAATATGAATGTTCAAACATAGCCAGAATGGTGAATGTTACACGGTGTAATCACTTACACCTGCCAATGACAGTTAATAAGCTCATATATATGAAATTATTGTCACTTAATACAAACATAAGAATAGAATAATGATTCGGTACCTTAATGTCGCCGTACTGGCACTCATGATAGTGGACACTAGGGTGTTGATCTGTGTGAAGGAGGGGTTCTGTATGTGCAGCCTCTCCGTGGCTATCCTGTTAAGGGCGGTGTTGTCGAGTACCATGACGCAGTCTGCACTTTCCGTGAGTCTCTTGAGGGTCAGAAGAGAGTTGTAAGGTTGTACCACTACGTCGCTGAAATGTATAAACAAAAGTAGAGAATACATACACTGTGGGTAAATCTGTAAAACAACTAGGGGCACTTTGTTTTCTGTAGGACTCTTCATTTTTCATGTGAATGTATTATATATACAACTAGCGGACCCGACAGACATTGTCCTGCCCGAACGTTGGCTTGCCTGCTTAAGTAGGTACTTGTTTGTAATAAAATTCCAAAACAAAAAATTGTTATATTATATTGAATTTAAGTAGGTACCTAGGTACTTGTTTATGGTTGAATTCCAAAACATAAAATAAATATGGCATTCTTTTTGCAAACGTCAAACTCCGGTCTTCTCACCAACAGACGGTTGTACTTATTTAAGAATACGGTTTTTAAAAATGCATTGAATTTAATATTATTTTCGTATTACCAAAAATTCAGTAAAAATAAATAAATGGGTAGAAATTAAGGAATTTAAA
Source organism: Micrasema longulum (assembly GCF_059751315.1). Lineage (NCBI taxonomy): Eukaryota > Metazoa > Arthropoda > Insecta > Trichoptera > Brachycentridae > Micrasema > Micrasema longulum. The sequence goes on from NW_028277757.1 coordinate 1,274,317, forward strand.
GAAAGAATCTGATTGAGATCCACAAAAAATAAATGCTATTTGTAAACATTTAAAAACAATCTTTTTTTATACGCAAAAAAACAACATCATTCCATTTTTTTGCGAATGCATTCTCCTCGAATGCAACCCTGATAAATCGACGAATAAAACATGTATGCTCCTTACTTCTTTTTTACATATTAGATTAAAGATTTTAATGTCTACGAATACGCACAATTCAAAGATCTATATTTCTCTGTAAACCGCACGTAAATCGGTTAAGCCATTTAGGAGGAGTTCAGTGACATCACACGTACAGAGGAATTATATATATAAGGATGTATATTTAAGTGACCGGGGAAAAGATAAGAAATATTTGTTATTTTCTACAGGTTCTACAGGTTATCAGGTTCCATCAAAACTTTTGGTTTGCACAGTTTCTTCCGGTTGCACAATTTCTTCATCATTCTGATTATCAACTGGATTACAATTATCTTTATGGTCAAAAATACATTTGCCTGCATTTCTTTGTCAATTTAATAATATAGGGCTTTACATATTTCAAAGTGTTTTGTATAATGTTAGTTCCGCTGAACAGGTCAATCAAGGTCAAGGCGCACAGACATATTGCGTTATATAGGGGGCCACCGTTATAGGAAAAAAACTGCCGCAAACGTTATAGGGGGAAATCTTATATGAGTGTACGTTATAGTGGGGTTTACTGTACATTTAGATGAAATCCTAAGAGGGTTTATTTCTAGAGAAAGTTATTTCTATAAAAGTATGGATATACTCAAAATAAGAACATAAATATTTAAAAATCAAATTAACTTACCTTATTTCATCAAGATTAGGAAAGACACTGTATGTTTGAACTAGTTTCTTAGGAAATCTGTCGGAGAGATGTTCTAGAATGTAGGAACCCATTCCAGAACCGGTACCTCCAGCGATGGAATGGCACAACACAAATCCCTGAAATAATTACATTTAATTTTGGTCATTCCAACACAGATGGAGAGAGAGGAATCTCTGTTGAAATATCGATTAACCTCTCTAAAGGAATAAATACAGTCTACAAAGATTTAGATATATTTAAAAGATTTTTCACTTTATTTAAATTATTTGTTATTTTATTATTTATAAACATATTTAGTAATTTAAAATGGTGAAATGATTATTTAGTAAAAACAATATTATGAAACGGAAGCATTGCAGAGCACCCGCTGGCACAGCGCAGGTTTGAATTGTGCAACTCGGTTATAAGCTTAGACTATACCCTGTCTGTGTAATCTATAAGTGTGAAAGCACAACAATTAATGATATGAAAGTTTTAATAACACAAATATATTCTCTAGGAAGAGCTCCTTGCAAATACATGATATAATTCAATTTCCATTAGGTATTAACATATTACAACAGAGATGAAGAACATTTAAGAAAAGGTAATATGGAAGTCTAGGCATCTACAGGCATCCACTTAAACCAGCCATTGACAGGTCATAAGCCCTGTAGATGCCTAGACTTCTATATTACCTTTTCTTAAATGTTCTTCATCTCTGTTGTAATATGCTAATATAAACAGCTCCCCAGGGAGTTGAATCCAGTCCTTGTCTACAAAAATTTGGACAAACTCAAAATATTCCATTAGGTATGTCGGTATGTGTAATCTTCAGAAATGATTGTATTTAATTTTATGGCATTTTACAGAAATTGTTATGTAAAATTATGCAAAATTAAGAGTATGCGGTACCAATGTATCACTGTATTTTTAGTGAATATTTAAAACCGAAGAAATACACATATCTTTATAAACAGTTTCAGGAAAGGGGTGGGTGCTTTCCCTGTAGGCATTTACAGGATTTATGATCTGTCATTGGCTGGATTAGGTGGCCACTCTGTTGAAAATTTGTTTTCAGGAATTGCCTAGTAGATGAAATGGTTCAGCCGGATGAATCTCACCCATTTGATAAAGTTTTCAGCTATTTTACTTCACAAAAGTCAACAGATGAAAGTGTTGAGGAAATGTGGATATTTAAATAAAGGCAGAATGGTGAATGTTACAAAGTGTGTAAAGTGGCCACCGACCTAGTTATAAGCCCTGTAAATGCCTAGATTTCCATATTCCCTCTCGAAAATGTTTTCCCTCTCTGTCGCAACAAATTTAGATCTATTAAGGAATGGTATATATTATATTATATACTTTGAGAAGTTTCGTTTCATTTTATTGATACCAATAAAATAAATAGTCAAAACAGAATTTGCTTCTCAAAGGGTATTCCTTGAGAGGAAGAAATGTTCTCCCGCAAAATACTGTTTTTGCCGGTTACAATGTTTCGGTGATCATGGCTCGATATGTAAATGTATATTTATCATAGTTATAAAAACTTATATTACAGATTTTTTTTTAATAAAACACGACTGTTTTGACTCCCCTGCGTTCGTTAGATTAAAGTTGATTAAATTACTTATCTACCGTTATAAAGAAAATAATTTTACATACTTCCAGATTGTCACTGCCATCAGCTTCTCTGTTAATTATATCAAAAATTTCTTCACTGAGTTTCTCTCCCTGAGCAAACCCAGAAGCCCAATTATTACCAGCACCACCACCATGTTTGGATAAATACACGTTCTCAGGATTGTAAAGCTGAAAATAAAAATGGCAATTTACATTCGGAATCCACAAATCTACAGCACCCTATATTCGCAAAATGAGATACCAAATGATAGTTTCAAACCTCATTATATATGTAGCTGCTCTGGGAACATTTATTTGAGAAGATTCGGCCTGGATAATGAAAAGGTCCGAGGGAGGTGGGCGATTAAGAAGCTGCATTGTGCATATGATCACACAAAGAATATTGCATAATTTACAAAAAATTAGACATACTCAAAATACATACATAATGTATTTTACTTTTTATGGAAAAATAAATATTTGGGTTTCAAGGATACCTAAATATTAAAATGTTTGGAGCAATTTTCAACTAATAGTAAAAAAAAAAAAAAAAACTAAACAAGGACCAAAGAATATTCTTTTACTTTTTTGAGGATCGAGGGCTTAGTTCGGAGTTTGGATCAGTTACGAGGTTACGTTATCAGTCGGTGTTACTGATTCAAAGCCATTGATAGCAACTTTTAATAAGTAATAATTTATTAGGAGTGTTTAGTGAAACTACTTAACCTAGCCGGACCGAAGGGGGGAATTCAAATCCCCCATGGACCGATTTCAATTCGATGACTCGAATATTATTAAAGCTATTTGCCCTATATTTTTTGTAATTGTGAAAATAACAGAAAGAAGCATTTTCCTGTTTTTGTTTTTAAATTTTCAAATCGTTTAATATTAAAACAAAAAAAAGACGTAAATAATACAAGTCTATTTCACTTTATGTACATTAGCATTCGGCAAACTAACAAAAATGAATAAAATACACGAATGAGTAAAATATATGTACGTGAAAACATCAATTATTGCACGATCATAAACACTTCCAACTTCTTATTCTCTTGACGCTATATACAAGTAGGCGCTGGTGTTGTTTGGTCCCCCCGTTCTTATGCCTAGTGAGGAAAAGGTTCATTATTTCAATTATCTGTACAACTACAACGACTTCAGTGGAAAGTGAACTTTATTGTTTATTTTAGATTTTTGAAAAGTAGAATGAATTAAACAAGCAAATTTTATGTAGTTTCAAAATGTGCATATAATATGCGTATTTTACCAATTCGATGTTTTGTTTGTTTTCCTTTTAAATAACTAATTCACCACAAAGGCGAAGAAGGAAAATTCTCTTTTTCTAAGTCCAAGGCAAGGATTGAATCCACAACCTAAGCTACTCAATACAAGTTTCGTTGCACTGCGGAGGCCGTCGGGTAAGTCTTCTTTTGTCACTGACCATCACTGCCTCTAATCCGTAGCATGCTACACATACGGAACCACAACCTGACAATTATTCGAGTTGTGTGGAAAATAGTAATAATCATCTGACTCAACAAAGCGTAACACTCATTTTTTTATACTTATTACCACAGTAAATAAATTATTAGTATCACACGGATAAAGATAATTCCTTTCTTGATTATTCTTACTTTTGCATACGGCGAGTTCAGAATAGTATGTATGACGCGGGGTTCCAGGTCCAACAAGACAGCTCTCGGAATGTAGTGATCATCATCAGCTTGATAGAAAAACACATCCTTTCTATCTGATCCAGCGGATGCAAACTCCTCTAGTATTCCCTCGGGTGATATTCCATGTTCGGCACACAACTGTTTCCAAAACTCAAAGCCGACTGAAAATATGATTCAATACATAATCAAAGAAATTCAAAAACATAACATCTAATCGAACAGAAAATTTTAAAAAACAAAACAAACAATAATCGTTTCTATATTAAAAAGCAACGAATAATCATACAGAGGTATGTCAGATATTTATCATATTATGTATTATCAATTTCACCAATAATTTTACTTAAAAATCAAAATCGAATGTGATAAAGTACAAATTGAATATTTTTTAGCGTAATGAAAATTGACATTTGAATATAATTACGTTCATACTTTGATTTCCGCATTGGCCGAGTTGCAACGTTATCATTTCACTAGGCATTTTTATAGTGTAATTTCTTACTACAATGTATTAAGGCTGTATTTTGTAAATACAACAAAAAAATATTAAAACTGCACCTAAAAGTCGCGGTCCGTTTCCCACCAACAAATTAAATGCGAACGACTTTATCAAAAAACTAAAATCATAGACAAACTATGGCAACGTTCAACAAAAAGTGATCGGTTTTGTTTAAATAAAAAAAATAAAAAAAAATCTCCCAATTAGTCTTTTGCATGCAAAAGATAATGAAAAGGAAACAAATAAACTAGCAGTAAAAAACTATAATAGATTTTATTTGTATTGAAAGAGATTTTTACTCGGGAACTTGGCAGAATACCGACAACAGGTCGTTAGAAGGCGCATAAACACTGCCCTCGAATTTTCGAAATATTTTTTTCTATGAAAAACAACCACTTTCATGCAACACCGACTAATTGTACTAGATCTATGGCATCTTTGGTTGTCATTTTTCCGCTTCTGTCATAGTTTTGCGCTCCATAATTTTATATGTCGTAAAATTATTGGACGTATAGTTTTTTGTTAATTAAATTGTGATTCAAACCTGAAAATGTCTGACGGCGATGACGATTTTATGTGTGAGGAAGAGGAAGATTATGGATTGGTAAAATCAAATTTCTATCTTGTTTCTCTCTAACCTATGCTTGTTTTACTTATCAAATGCTTATTTATTGAGTACTTAAAATATATCAATATTTGCAATAATCCCTAACCGGTTCTTTTTTAAATGAATAAATATTATTTTGGTATCTTATTTAGTAAAGTTTTTAAAGTAGTGGATTGATTTTTTACCGAATAATGTTAATACTTCGTATTTTTTATATTTTTGACCTCCTAGAAATGTTGATTAAAACAGGAATTCCGCTTAAGATATTTAATTATGCCACTCATTTCAAATGGCAGTCGTTGAAACTATTGTAAAATTGGTAATGGAGTTGAACATTTTTATAAATATGGGCTGGTCAGACATTTTCCTGCTCCGGACATAAAGGCAGTCAATAACGTGTACAATACTTTTAAAATAAACCTGTCCTTCCATTTTATACTTGATGGCGATGGCCCTCATATTCTTCTATTTCTTCTTCTGCACTTAATGATGCATTGGTATCTTTGTCAACCAATTGTTATTCTCAGGTTTCTAAAGAAACTTCGAATTACGGTGGTTTGACAACACATTTAAAATAAAAAGTTATTGTAGATTTTGTTGGAAATCGGATCTGGGACCTCATGTATGGTAAACTATTTACTTGACCGCGAAGTAGACAAGCATGCGGTCACTTACTGGTGCCAAACGCTGACACTGGCTAAGTATGCCCTGTGTGCTTTCAATGAATTCTATAGTGCCTTCTATTAGCTTATATAGTATCAATTTTAAGTAATTAGTAAACAGCATTATTTGAATAAATCCGTAGCACGTGATGAAAAAATAAATTGTTTTACCAAAAGGTTTTGCTTAAATGATAAATTCAAACTTCAATTAATACAAATATTTATAGAATCCCTTTGTAAAGCGCACCTGAGGTATATATCGTGGGTATACTGGCAAAAAACGTTAACTCGAAAATATGCGGATTCGACTTAATGATTTATTTATTTATTTTACATAAATGGCATAAATTGCCTTTAACATATATTGAACATAAATATGAAAAAATAAATAAAATACATCTATAAAAACATAACAAAAAATTATAAAATTGCATAACTATAACAATAGTAACAAGCAGGTAAATACATATAAGCAACCAAAAATATTAACGAAATAAATATGAAAAAACAAAAAAGGGAAAAACATTTTTAAATATAAAGAAAAGTTTAAGAATAATATTGCTAGAGAAAAAAAGAAATCAGACTCGTTTTATAACTATCAAGTCCAGAACCAAATATATCAGCCTTGTCCTCATACTGATTACCATATCTATGGAGCCTAGGGATAGGCGAGTGCATGTGATAGTTGGTTCTAGAACTTGCAGAACAAAAAGATGATGATGCAGTTTTGTAAAGTTTTTAACGCTCTACAAACTGCCAAAATACACCAAGGCAATTTAATTTCATATATCTGTAGTTTTAAAAATAAATTTAAGGTCAAGTTGTAAACCGCATATTTTATTCAGGCTAAAAGCTTCAAATAACTTAATATAAAATGAAGAAACTGAAAAATTAAAAATATCTTCTTAAATGAGCACTTTACATCTTTCTATATTTAAATAAGATATAAAAGAGTAAAGTTGTAAATAAACTTAAATGCTTGAATTCTCAAAACAGGAATTTGAGAGTTAAAGTTTTTTGCCAGTATACCCACGATATTATGTTACAAAAATGACGCTATATAAGTTATCCATAATAGTAATAATGTAAAATTCTATTACTTTCCCAGAAACTAGTTAAAAATTATTCACTCCTTACACATTAATATCTTCTTTTTCTATTTGCCTTTAATTCAAAAGGTATTTGCTGTTAATATAAATTATGTTTATTTCCCTAGGAGTATTCAGAAGATAGCAACTCTGAGCCAGATGTAGATTTAGAAAATCAGTACTATAATAGTAAAGCCCTGAAGGAAGAAGAACCTCGCAATGCTTTGGCCAGTTTCCAAAAAGTTCTTGACCTCGAAGGTGGTGAGAAAGGAGAATGGGGCTTCAAGGCTCTTAAACAAATGATTAAGATTAATTTTAAATTGGTAAATATATTTTAACATTCGAGCAAATTTATAAATTAGAATAATAACTGAGAAAACCAGCGTACATATTATTAAAATAAAAAAACTATTCTTGTTTATTATTAAACAACTTTATAAAAAACTATTTTTTATACTACTATTGATACACATCCATAGCCATTGTTGTTAAACAAGTGTTCATTATTTCAAGGGACTCCAAATATTTACAAATAGTTTACCCATTTTGCAATTATTGATAATGCAAGTAAAAATGTAGTTATTTCACAATGTAGTGTCAGTCTATGGAAATTAAGAACCTTTAAAACAAAGTTGTTTTCTCGGTAATAGTATTCGATTAACCTGAAAATATAGAATTGATGAAACTTTTAATATGACAATACACTTTGGAAACACTGCCCAATCAATGTCTGTTTTGTGTTTATATTCAAATTATGATTTTGCAAATTTTATTTTAATGTTATAATATTTTTTTATTTTGCCTAGAGCAAAAATAATAGATAGAATATCAATAAATTTTCAGGCCAACTATAGACAAATGATGCATCGCTATAAACAACTCCTAACATATATAAAAAGTGCAGTGACTAGAAACCACTCCGAAAAGTCCATCAACTCCATATTAGACTATATTTCCACCTCGAGAAATGTAAGTAAACCTTTTTGATAAGTACTGTTTACGAATTAATACTTATATAAAATATAATTATTATTCTCACTTTTGTATACAGCTGAACGTAGTTTTTGATCTTAGAGGGATTGATAAATGTTACTAGTTACAATTAATTATTGAAATGAACCTTACAATGAGAAGCTTCAGCCCTACGGAAAATTGGATACAAAAATGTTTTCTTACGTGCGGTAAAAATTAGAGCATTAAATTGTACTGCAAAGTTTCTTGAAAATGTACAAAAAAATAATAAAAACGAACTACTTTGAATGATATCACTGGTTCATATGAATCAACTAATGATAAGAGAGCTGTGAAAGATATCCGGTTTGCTTACCATGAATGGACCAATCGGCAGAACTAGAAATTTAAGTTTTCCTACTCTATAGGACTTCTTAACAAGTTTTCATAAAGCCTCGTCTTTTCCCTATTTTTTGTCTATTTAAAAAAAAGCTTTAATAAATTTGCATTCTGAGGTTTATGCTTGTTATAGATGAGAACTCTTCTTTATACTTTATATCCAATTTCTTATATAGTGAAATGAACATATTTCAAATAAGTTTGTTTAAAGAATGTGATTTTTCTATTTATGCAACTGACAAATATTTTGAACAGATGGAACTTTTACAAGACTTCTATGAAACTACATTAGAAGCCCTGAAAGACGCTAAGAATGATCGTCTTTGGTTCAAAACTAATACAAAACTTGGGAAGTTATATTATGACCGCGGAGACTTTAATAAACTAGCTAAGATATTGAAACAACTTCACCAAAGCTGCCAGGTATGCATAAATACAAACATTTGACATATTTACATATATACAATCGTATCTTCAAATTCTATTCTATATTTGAACCAATAATTATTATTGTAAAATTATAAACAATTTACTTGTTCAAGTATGCCATTGTCATATTTGTTTTTTCATTAATGAGAAATAAAAATAATTTTACAAATGATAAATCTTGACCTCTTTTATGTTATTTGATGTACATTTTTGAAACAATACAAATGATTGAATGTTTTTATTTTTCACTTATTTTATCCGCCTTTTGAAATTATTTACTCCTTATGAAAGTAATGAATAGTGAATAAAGACAGGTAATAAGGAGTGTAAGCAGCTCCATGTATTTGTGTTTTGTTTGTTTTTGATAGCTGCGCCGACAGGATTGCGATGCAGCCACGGGTATTCTCAGTGTTTCAACAGATGATGTAATTACACAATTCTCTATCATTTTGTTTATTCACAGCTCTTTGATTACAATATTTTTTCTAAAATCGGTTATTCACAAACACTCAAGAAATATTATTGTGTTCCTTGTACAGTCCCGGTCAAGATTTAAGTATTGAAAGTTATTTTTATTTCTTTAGCTGATAATAAACATATAATATCTATGAAAATTTTGAAACTACCGACTGATAGCTAGATAATTTAATTTGCAGACCGATGACGGTGAAGATGATTTGAAGAAAGGTACACAGCTGTTGGAAATTTACGCCCTTGAAATTCAAATGTATACAGCGCAAAAAAATAATAAAAAGCTCAAAACACTTTACGAACAATCCCTCCACATCAAGTCTGCTATTCCTCACCCTCTTATTATGGGTGTTATAAGAGGTGATTATAAGTTTTATAATGGAAATCCTTATTATGTAATGTTGCTTTACCTTTATTTCTTATTTATTTGAGAAATGCTAACTACTTATGTCTTTTTTAATTTTTAGAATGCGGTGGAAAAATGCATTTACGTGAAGGCGAATTTGAAAAAGCACACACAGATTTTTTCGAAGCATTTAAAAATTACGATGAATCGGGGAGTCCACGTCGAACTACCTGCTTGAAATATCTAGTGTTGGCGAACATGTAAGTCCATACACCAAACGTGTATTAATTAAATAATATATTGCTAATTTTATATTTGGAAATGAATCCAACTCACTCCAAAAATATTTCTATTTCAGGCTCATGAAATCTGGAATCAATCCATTTGACTCTCAAGAAGCCAAACCGTACAAGAATGATCCCGAGATTTTAGCGATGACAAATTTGGTTGTGTCTTACCAGAATAATGATATTAACGAGTTTGAAGCTATTCTTAAACATAACAGAAATAACATAATGGATGACCCATTTATTAGAGAACACATAGAGGATTTGCTTAGAAACATTAGAACTCAAGTTTTAATCAAACTCATCAAACCATACACACGCATTCATATTCCCTTCATATCTAAGGAACTGAATATTGATGCTTCGGAAGTAGAAAATTTACTCGTATCCTGTATTTTGGACAGGTTTGTTTAAATTTTTTAATTCATTCATTGTTTTAAAATACGTTTATCTATTTTAGTGGTGTAAATAATTATTTCCTTCATGTGCTGTGCAGCTTTTCATAATAGTTTTCTATTTCAGCACCATTCGAGGCCGTATCGATCAAGTCAACCAAGTCTTGGAGTTGGATCGTCAGTCTCGCTGTGCCGCTCGTTATAATGCCTTGGATAAATGGACCAACCAATTGGCTTCTCTTCATCTCGCTGTCACCAATAAAATGGCGTGATTAATTTTTTATCGCAAGCTAATTAATAATCTTATAAATGTATAAAAATAAATATTTCTCTTTCAGTTTGAATATATGTGATCTGTATTATAAACACAATCATTTTCATCTATCAATAAATACAACAATAAAGTTATGAATTATCTTTTCATTCCATAAAATGGCAGAATGCCAGAATTGTATTGTATTGTAGTTAATTATGCAATTAAGCCTCCCATCAAATATGATCTACACTTCATTTTATAGATGTGGAGATACATGTATAAGTATAGTCAAATATTTTTAGTTTGGTACAAATGTTAGTGGTTATTGCTAGTTATTTACTTTCGTGAAATTATAAATGCATTTAAAACTAATACATATGTAATTTCAAATCACACAACAATAACGCTTTATTTAGGATTCTTCAAAAAATCAACTTGGACCAATATAATTTTTTTCATCACAACCCACCCACAGGTTGCAGTACAGAATATCCGGCTTGAAAAAAAAACATATTTTAACTATTGCAACTCACCAGGAATCAAACCCACAACCTCCGTGTGCGAGGCAAGAATCTTTTTCATTACACCACAAGGCCGCTTGTTTTACAAGCTCTACGACCTGTCATTGCCTTTTTATATTTAAGCCGGTTAAGAAGGTTGGAACATTGTTGAATAAAAATCTTGTTTTATAAAGTAATTTATTTAGATTACATTTCGTACTAAATGGTAAATAGCAGGTACATAAACATACACAATTATGTTTTACATAGTTATTTTATGCATGTACCTATTTAATAAGTAATACATACTTTCAAAATAAAATATACAATATTAATCCAAGGGAGCATTGTATTAGGTAAGTATAAAAGTATATTTATATTTTTTATAAGCAAAGCGGTATTCTTATTAACATCTGATTAATTATTTATCTTTCAATCAATGAATCAATTATTAGTCACAAAATTGATAACAATAATGATAATTTTATGCATATTCCAAAATGGTTATGGAAAAATATTAAAATGTATGTTTTAATAGCGAGATTAAATGTGCCATCCTTAAGATATTATATAACTCGCCTCAGCATTTAACTAACTGTGCAGAAAAAATGTGAAGCTAGATTCAAAATGAAATAATTGTAAAATACAAAATATTTTATTATTTATTTATTACGTAGGTATATAAAACTGCATCCGACACTTTTCTATCTGACTCTCTAGCTCTGGTTTATAATTGAAATTTCTTATTTACATAAATTTTCAAAAAATATATCTAGCAATCTATTTGTCATTTATTACATATGTATTTATTGATATGGTTTATTTTTTATGTAAAACTTACATAATTTACCCTAATATGGCTCAGTAATAATAAAAGCATAATTTCACCAAAAAAAATCATCGATTCTTTTTGATCATCACAAAAATATTTTTGATAGAACCTATAAATGATAGTACCTTATATTAGAATTATTTAAAAGGCTGTTTTCTAGTTAAATAAAATATTTTTTACCATCATGATAGAACAAAAGTTAAAAATTATATCTTATTCAGTATTAATTACTATTCTTAATGAATTTCAGATCTGCTGTAATAATGTATTAATATAAGGATTGTTCGGGCTGTTTTATTTTATTGCGACTGTTTGGGACAGTTTATAATTTCCAAAGCAGACCAAATGTTGTAAGATGTATATTATATGAGAATCACAATTTTTATTGATGTAATTGGATCAGACTTGAAGTTTACTGGGCCAACTGATCGTGTAGCCAGGGTCTGAAAACTGGTAAGGTGCTTGGGTAGTGTGTTTCGGGTTTTAATGTGTCCTCTCCTTCACTCAGGGGGTAGGTGGCCAACATTATTGGAAGTTGTAACTTAACTTCTTTCTCCAAGCTCTTCGGCTCAATAATGAACTGAAACAATTAAGAAATGTTTTTTTTTAAAGATCATTCTCAGAATCAATCTTAACCCTGAAAGAGGGGGGATAGAGGAGATCAAAAGGGACCAATAAAAAAAAACTAGTTATTTAACATGTGGCTTTTGAGATATTGTTTAGGTATTTTGATTTAATAATATTTTCATTTGCACTTTTAAAAGTTAACTACGTATATTATTTAGTTCAACTATATGGGTTTTTTAAAACATAACAAAGATAAATAAACCTCATGGGTTTGTTTAAATATCAAGTGACAGTTTGTTGCTCCACAGAACAATATACATAATAACAATGTATTGCAGGAGCGAACCTTCTATATGAGTGATTATGCGCAGCTTCCCATTATATTTTACTTCCATAATAATGTTTTACAGTAACTTTACTAACAGAAAAAACTAACAAATAATAATTATTTCTTATGAATCATTGCCACCAATTGTATTTTTCTGCAAATATTACTAAAACGCATCCAGCACCAGCAGTGAGCCAAGAAACTAGTCAATTATTCCAGCTTATTTCTTTA